>NC_092747.1:35816054-36131439 GCF_047496795.1 Chiloscyllium punctatum | reverse complement strand
CGGCTGAGGTTCTGCACTTTTATTTTAAAATTTTAGTAAATACTTAGTATAGCCTAAAGCTCCTATCCCATTGCTGCTATATGACCTTCTGAGTTTGAGTATCTTACTTTAACATAATAATGATCTAACTTTACCCTGGGGTTTAGATTATTACCTCGTCCCTTCCAATTAAGTTTTTTAAATATTTATTCAGAGGATGTGGGTGTTAACATTTATTGCCCATATCCAATTATCCTTGAGACGGTGATGGTGAGCTGCAGTTTTAAACCGTTGTAATCTTTGGAAGCAAGGACACAGACACTGTTGTTAGGATGGGAATTTCAAGATTGTGAACCAGTAGCATTAAGTAATGACAATATAGTTCCAAGTTAGGATGTTGTATGACTTTAAGGGAAGCTCGCATGCAGTGATGTTCCCATGCATCTGTTGTTCTTGTCCTTCTAGACCATAGAGGTCATGTGTTTGGAAAGGGCTGTCACAGGAGCTTTGGTGAGTTGCTCCAATGTATCTGGAAGATGGTACTCACTGCTGCCAATGTGCATGAGTGTGAAGGTTGCGGATGTAGTGCCAGTTAAGCACGTTGCTTTGTCTGAGATAACGTCAAGCTTCTTGAAGTACTTTTGGAATTCCATCTATCCACCGAAGTGGAGAGCATTCCATCACATGTTTGTGCTTTGTAGATTTTCAACAAGCACAGGGACACCATGAGGTGAGTTACCTCACTGTAGAAGTCTTGGCTTTTGAACCATAGTGTGCATATGACTGGTTGAGTTTGTTTTAATGGTAACTTCGTGATTTTGATGTGGTGGATTGAACCAATGATAATGTTAATGAATGCCGAGGAAAGATGGTGAGACTCGTTTTGGAGATTGGCATGGCCTTGCACTTGTATAATGTGCATGTCACTTAGCACTGGTCAGCCCAGATCTGGATGATGTCCAGTTCTTGCTGCAGTGAACAGGGACTTGTCAGTGTTGGAGTGTTAATGCTTGGCCCAAAACATGATGCAACCATCAGTTCTGAGTTGTAATGGTTGGAAGACCATTGATGGAGTGGCTGGACCTAGGAACTCCTGCTGGGATGCACTGAAGCAGAGATGATTGATTTCCAACAACCTCAACCGTTTTCCTTTGTGCCAACTATTGGTCCAACCAGTGGAAATTTTACCCTCTGATTCCCATTGATTCTAGTTTAACTGGAGTTCTTTGTCATAGTCTGCTGAATACTGCCTTGATGCCAAGGGCAAACACTCGGGTCCAGCTCTTTTGTTCGTGTTCTGACCAAGGCCCTAATGATATCAGGAAATTAATTGCACAGGCAGAAGCCAAACAGTGCTACTGAACAAATTATTCCTTTGTCAGTGATGTTTAGTAACACTGTTGACTATCACTTTATTGCTGGGGAGTAGCCTGATAGGGCAGCAGTAGTTTGGTTCAGATTTGCCTTATATTTCCCGCTTTGTGCACAGCATAATTAGGTAATTTTCCACAATGTCAGATAAATGCCAGTTTTGTGAGCTGTATTGGAACAGCTTGGCTAGTAGTGTGGCAAGTTCTAGAACAAAGGAGATTCAGTACTATTGCCACTATCTTGTCAGAACCCATCTTTTGTAATATCCAGTGCCTCCAGCCATTTCTTGACGATCACATGGAGTGAATCAAGTTGGTTGAATATTGACATCTGTCGTGTTGCGGACATCAAGATAAGAACAGTGTGGACCATCGTCTCGTTTCTGGCTGAAATGCTTTAGCCTGAACTAAAGGCCTCCTCATCATTTAAGGATGATGAAACAAACGAAAAATACCATTCTGAACAAGTAAAACCAGACTAGAAATGTTAACTATGTTTCACTCTCCATGGATGCTGCCATACCTCTTGAGTTTCTCCAGTATTCTCGATTTCTGGATTTTCAGCAACTGTTGTATTTTGATTTTATTGAGGGAGAGGATCTTTTGTAGAGCAGCAATTCCTGTTAATTGTTTGTCCACCACCTGTGGATTTCACAGCCCCGTTTTTGCAGACTGCTTTCACTCTTTAACATGCAAGTAGTCCTAGGTTGATGCCTCATTCGAAAGTATGCTTTGTGCTGCATCTGACTTGACCTGCCACACACTTCTTTGAACTTGAGTTGATCTCCTGGCTGGTGGTAATAAAAATTTAAAGAATGTGCAGACTTTGAGGTTAACAGGTTTTGGTTAATTAATAATTTTTTGTTGCTTAATATCTGCAGTACCTCCGTGGAAATTCAGTCTTGACTTGTTAGATCTCTTTAACATTAGTCCCATGTAACATAGTGCAACACAACACAATGCAATGTATCCTCCGTATGAAGAAGGGACTGCTGTCAGGCTTGCTTGAGGCATGTCTGAGATAAAGCAGAAATGTCAGGATATATGAGATTAATTGTATGGCTGGAGTTATTCTGCAAGGAGCAGGGTTTCAGCTTCCTGGGCCATTGAGACCCATTCTAGGACAGGTGGGACCAGTGCAAGCATGGGCAGGACCGGAACTTGTGCCCTGAGGGAGTATTTGCTAGCGCGTTTGGTGAGGATTTAAACTAAATTGACAGTAGGTTGAGTAGGGTGATAGAAGAGAGGGAAACAAGGACAAAAACATAAGACAGAATGGGAAATGAGAAGCGGAGAATTTAAAGGCAAGTTTTAAACAACGTCACAGTACCAAATATTGTGAACAGGACTAAGTGTTAAAAAGGTAAGACTTCAGGCCTTGGGTCTTAATGCACTGAGCATTCACCACAAAGTTGATGAATTACTGGCATAAATAGATATAGACAAATATAATATATTTGGGATTGCGAAGATGCGACTGCAGAGTGACCAGAGATCAGGGATATTCGGTTCTTAGGAAGGACAGACAAACAGGAAAAGCTGGTGGGGTAGCACTGTTATTTCAGGAGTTCATTCATTCAATAGTGAAGAAGGATATTGGCTCCAGCGAAGTGGAATCTGAATGGGTAAAGCTTAAACACCGTGAGGTAGAAAATGATGATGGGAGTTATATATAAACGCTTTAAACTCTCATAGTAATGTGGGAGAAGGGACTAAATAGGAAATTAGATGCAAAGCATTAGAAGTACAGCTGTAATTGTGCATAACTTCAAATTGTATAAAGATTGGGCAAATGAATTCAGTAATATTGTAATAGCAAAGGAATTCCTGCATTGTGTCCAAGATGATGATTTTCTCGATCAATATGTTGATGAACCAACAAGAACAGGCCTACCATACTACACTAGGTATTCTGTAATGAAAGAAGAATAATCTGCAATCAAACTGTTTGAGCCCCACAGGGAAAAGTGAGCATAACATGATAATTCTTCACAACGTTGGAGAGTGAAATAATTGATCCTGAAACCAGGGTCCTAAATCTTAAGTAAAAGGAAACTACATTGATAGCTGGTGCCTTACACCAGTGATAAATTGAGGAATATTACTTCAAGTGGAGACTGTGGATAGGCATTGGCAAACATTTAAAGAATGTATGGAAGAACTGAACAATTGTTCATTCCTATCTGGCACAAAAGTAAAGCTGGAAAGATGGCCTGACTATGGCAACAAGAAAATGAAGCTTAATATTTGACTCAAGGAAGGGACATACAATTTGACTAAAAAGAGCAGTAGACTTGAGAATTGGGAGCAGATAGATTTCAGCAAAGGAGGATGGAAACATAGAGTATGAGACTTGAGCATGCTGGGAATATACAAACTGACTCTGAAACCTTCCATAGGAATGTGAAGAGAGAAACAGTAGTGAAGACAAATGTAGTTCCCTTACAGTCAGAAATGAGGAACAAAGAAATTGCCAATACAAATAATAAGGCTGTCAGACATAGGAGCAGAAATCAGGCCATTCATCATGGCTGATCAGTGTATCAACCCCATTCTCCCACTTTTTCTCTCTCTCTCTCTCTCTCTCTCTCTCTCTCTCTCTCTCTCTCTCTCTCTCTCTCTCTCTCTCTCTCTCTCTCTCTCTCTCTCTCTCTCTCTCTCTCTCTCTCTCTCTCTCTCTCTCTCTCTCTGTGTGTAACCCTTGATACTTAAGAACCTATCTCTTTCCATAGATTCACCACTCTCTGGCAGAAGTTGCTCCTTATCTCCATTCTAAAAGGACTTTCTTTACTCTAAGACTATGCCCTCAGGTCCTAGTCTGTCCTACCATCTTTCTAACATCTACTCTGTCCAGGCCATTCAGTATTGTGTATGTTTCAATTAGATCTCTTCTACCACCCCCTCCCCTCCCCCATTCCTTCTAATCTCCATCAAGTATAAACCCAGATGTTCCTCATATGTTAAGCTTTTCATTCCTGGGACTAGTCTTGTGAACCTCCTCTGAACACACTCTAGTGCCAGTATATCCTTCCTGAGATATGTGACTCAAACCTGCATACAATACTCCAAATGTGGTCTGACCAGAAGTATACCTCTGCTTGTATATTTAAGTCCTTGCAAAATAAATGCCATCATTGCTTTTGCCTTCCTAACTGTAGTGGTAATGTTGGAGAAGGGATTAAACAGGAAATTAGAGGCAAAGCAATGGAAGTATAGACTCGACCTGCAAGTTTACCTTGAGAGAATCCTGGGCTCAAACTTCCAAATATCATTGTATTTCAGACTTCTGAATTTTCTCCCTGTTTAGAAAGTAGTCAATGCCTCTATATTCTTCCTACCAAAGTGCATGACCTCACACTTTCCCATGTTGCATTCCACCTGCCACTTCTTTGCCCACCCTCCTAACTTCTGCAAATCCTTCTGCAGCCTCCCTGCCTCTTCCATGCTACCTGTCACTCTACCTATCTTTGTATCATCTGCAGATGTAGCCAGAATGAGATTTCTGAATATTTTGGAAGTATATGGTAAAATAGGGCAAAGTCAGCATGGTTTCATCAAAGGGAGGTCATGCCTAACAATTCGTTTCTTCATCTAGATCATTACTGTATAAAGTGAAAAGTTGTGATTCCAACACTGAGCCTTGCAGAAAACCACTTGTCACCGGCTGCCATCCTGAGAAGGACCCTGTTATCCCCAATTTCTGCTTTCTGCCAGTTATCCAAACTTCTATCCATGCCAGCACCTTGCCTCTGACACCATGAGCTCTTATCTTTAATCAGCTTCCTGTGCATCACCTTGTCAGAAGCATTATTGAAGTCCAGGTAGATAACATCCATTGGCTCTCCTTGGTCTAATCTGCTCATTACTTCCTCGAAGAACTCTAACAGATTTGTCAGGCATGACCTCCCCTTGATGAAACCATGCTGACTTTGCTCTATTTTACCATACGCTTCCAAATATTCAGAAATTTCAACCTTTACAATGAATTCCAGGATCTTGTCCACGACTGAGGTTAGGCTAATCGTTCTGTAATTTTCTGTCTTGCCTTGCTCCCTTTTTAAATGGGGGCGTCACATTAACAATTTTTAGTCCTCTGAAGCCCTCCCTGATTCTAGTGATTCCTGAAAGATCACCAGTAATGCCTCTGCTTTATCTTCCTTAGAACTCTGTGGTGCAGTCCATCTGGTCCAGGTGATTTAACTACCTTCTGGCCATTCAGTTTTTCTAGCATCTTGTCCTTGGTGATGGCCACCATACTCAGCTCTGTCCCCTCACTGTCTTGAATCTTTGAGACATGACTCATGTCTTCCACCATGAAGACTGATGCCAAATAATTATTCAGTTCAATAACCATTTCCTTGTTCCCCCATTACTACCTCTCCAGTGTCATTTTCCAGCAGCCCAATGTCCACTTTTGCCCTTCATATATCTAAAGAAACTCTTATTGTCTTCCTTTATATTACTGGCTAGCTTATCCTCATATTTAATCTTCTCCCTCATTATTTCATTTTTTATGTTGCCCTCTGTTGGTCTTTGTGAGCTTCCCAATCCTCTGGTTTCCCACTGTCCTTTGCCACATGATATGCTTTCTCTTTTGCTTTTATGCTGTCCCTGACTTCCCTAGTCATCCTCCCCGTACCATGTTTGTTTTTCCTCGGGATGAATCTCTGCTGTGTCTCCTGAATTACTCTCAGAAACCCCTGCCATTGCTTCTGCTGACTTTCCCGCTAGGCTCTTTTCCCAGTCAGTTCTACCCAGCTCTTCCCTCAGGCCTCTTTATTTAGCTGTAATACTGTTACCTCTGATTCTATCATCTTCCTTTCAAATTAAATTCCATCATATTATGATTACTGTCTCATAAGGGCTCCTTCACCTTCAGCTCTCTTATCAAGTCTTCCTCATTGCACAACACTAAGTCCAGTATTGCCCATTCCCTAGTGGGCTTCAACATAAGCTGCTCCAAAAAGCCATCTCGCAGACATTCCACAAATTTCTTTTCTTGCAATCCACTACCAACCTGATTTTTCCCAGTCTATCTGCATACTGAAATCCCCCATGGTCACTAATTAGCTTTCCTACTCATCTTTTCTGTCTCTTGGTGTATCGTGCACCCCAGCTCCTGAGTACCTTTGGGAGACCTATATGTAATTCCAACTATGATTTTTTTTTCACCTTTTGCAGTTACTTTGTTCTACCCATGCAGATTCAACACTCTGACCCTATCTGTTTAGTGCTATTGATTTAATTTGGTAAAACTGGCATATCTTACAAAAACTTAAAACTGTACTTGAAAATCAACATGCAATGTCCCAAAAAATGTTGGGGAACATTGGGTATAGTGAAAGGGAGGAACTGAAGGAAATTTGTATTAATAGGGAAATAGTATTGGAGAAATTGATGGGATGAAAGGCCCATTAAAAAGGTTTTCAGCAAGATATGATTAACAATAACATTCTGAAAATTAAATGTGCAGTGAAAATTGGGAACTGCTGTAATTCTGCATAAAATCTGCTAGAACACAGTGCTGACATTAAGTAGGATGTAGGCCTGTCACTAATTTTGTTTAATCTTTGTCGTGATTTGAAATTAAATGTCGTTATCATTGTGAATAATTTGAAGGGAAATTGAAGCTTTGGTATACTCCAAAATGTTGGAGAGTGTAGCAGCGTATCACAAAATTAGGAGCTCAGACACTCTTGTCTGACTGTTGTTATCTGACAGTATGGGCTTCATAAGGAAGATTAATTATAATTGCTCGAGTTGGTTTGGAGAAAGCATTAGGTGATTACAAAACTTGCACTTGCATGTTGATTCTCAACAACAATTTTAAGTTTTTTGGAAGATATGCCACTTTTAGTTTAGCTCACATTTCAAAATAGAACAATACATCTTTCAAACTTGTATCTCTTCTGGTGCTCAGGTAGAGAGCTCTATTTGAATGTTCATATTGTGTTTTATTTTGCTCCCAAGTGTACCTCTGTTTTGGAATTTCTGTGGAGTAACACATGATTACCTCACAGATGCTGATTTGAAGGTAGAAAATTGCATAATTCTTTCCAGTTTACTATGCAATGCCACTTCCAGTGAAGTCTGCTTAAAATAAAAACTTTCTCAAGTTTTGTTTTGTTTTTCAGAATTTCAACAATAGCAAAAATTATCTACCTTCAGAGATGAAAGCCTTTTTTACACCTGGCAAGGTAATGTGATTTTTGAAAAATTCTAATATACTTGTAAACATCTGCTACATCCCTTCATACAAATCTACAAATTTTATGCTGAATTCTTCTCTCGTTTTTAATCTGCACACCACAGAAACTGTGGCCCTTTGAATTTTCTTTATTTCTTCTGTACTTGTGTGGTATTTTGGGTAAGCAAGATGCTGCCACCATTCCTCTGCCCTTGACTTGGGCTGAAAATCTATTTAATTTACTATGGTTGAGCAATAGCCGCTAATGGTCTGACAAGCTTCTTGTTATCTTAACAAGATGTAGTTTATTGCATGACAGAATTTGGGAACAGTTACATTAACAAGTTAAACAGTGCTCCTAAGACTGTTGGGAGGCATAGGTGAAAATATGTCCATGTTGAGATCCAGAGCAATTGCCCCAAATTCCCCACATGTCTGCATAATGTAAATAAATTGGGTAGAGCTTAATGCAGTTTCCAATATATTTAACCTTTCAGAAGTTGTCTAGCCATAAAGATCTTAAGCAAATTTAGATTTTTTAAAAATTGCATACTTTAAAATGAGGTATGCATTCCACTTCCAATGGAAATTCAAAACTGCTATTTTGTAATTGACAATTTGATGCTGGTCAGCATCTCCAAATTTAATCATTACATTTTTTTTTCTTTCACATAGCCAAAGGCAACTAATGTTCTAGGTGCAGTAAATAAGCCTCTGTCATCAGCAGGAAAACAGGCACAGACCAAGTCATCACGAATGGAAACTATGAGTAATGCCAGCAGCAACTCTAATCCCAGTTCTCCTGGAAGAAGTAAAGGAAGGTATAGTGGGCTAAATGTGAATTCTATAATAGGCAATAACAACAATCCGCAATATAAGCTTGAATGGACTTTTTGTTGTCAGGGGAATCTGTTTGTGAAGTTCACTGCTAAGATGAAAGTTTAATCTTTTTCGGATAACCATTACACTTCCGCTGTAGTGTCAAAATTATTTTGTGCGGAAGACCGATTAGACCTGTAGAAAATAGGAGCAAGAGTAGGACATTCAGCAGTTCAAGTCTATTCTGCCATTCAATATGATCATGGGATGTTCATCCAAATTAATATCCTGCTCCTGTTTTCTCTCCATAAAATTTGATCCCTTTAGTACTAAGGACTGTATCCAACTCCTCCTCGATAAGATTCATGGTTTTTTGCCTCAACTGTTTTCTGTGACAGAGAATTCCACAGCTTGCCACTTTGAAGAAATTTCTGTTCATGTCAGTTCAAAATGGTCTATCCTTAGTTGGTGACCACTGGTTCTGGACTCCCTGGTCACTAGAAGCATCCTTTGTGCATTTCTTCTGTGTCATCCTGTTAGAATTTTATCGGATTCTGCCTCCCCCAGCACCAATCATCCCCAAACCTCGAAACTGTTCTTCTAAACCACAGTGAATATCGTCTTAATCAATCCAGAATATCTTCATACCTCAGTCCTGCAACCCAGGGCGTCAGTCTGGTAAGCCTTTGTTTCCCTCCATAACCAGAACATCCTTCCTAAGGTACAGGAGACAAAATCTGTACACTGTACTCCAGGTGTGGTTTCACAATTTACAATTACTTTGTATTTACAACACACTTTACAATTACGTGGGCAGCAGAGTGACTGGGTGAGTAGTTAGCATTGCTGCCTTAGAGCACCAGGGAGCCAAGTTCGATTCCAGCCTTGGGTGATTGTGGAGTTTGCACATTCTCCCCATGTCTGTGTGTCCTTCGGCCTTGTGCTACATTGCCCCGTAGTACCTCGAGATGTGTAGGTTAGGTGGATTCACCATGGTAAATATAGGGTTATGAAGGGAGGGGGTGTGGTCCTCGGGGTCATTCCAGACTAATTAGGCTGAATGACCTCTTTCTGCACTGTAGGGATTCTATGACAGTTGCAGCAAGACATGTTTTTTTGTACTCAAATCTTTTTTTCTATGAAGGCCAACCTAGCATTTCCTTTCATCACCTCATGCTGTACTTGCAAGTTGACTTTCAGCAACTGGTGTACAATGTCATCCAGATCTTGTTGCAGCTCCCCTTTTCCCAATCTGTCCCCACTCCAGTAATAATTGCCTTCCTGTTTTTTCGACCAAACTGGATAATCTCACATTTTTCGATTTTTAAACTTCACCTGCTGCACATTTACCCACTCATTCAACTTGTTCAAATCAAGCTGAAGCATCACTGAATCCTCTTCATAGTTCACCTTTCACCTAGCTCAATATCATCTGCAAACCTGGAGATTTTACACTCAATTTCCTCCTTTTTAATGATTTTATATTGTGAATAGCTGGGGTTCAAGCACTGATGTCTGTGATCCTTCGCTTGTCACTACCTAGCCCATTGTAAAAAGACGTATTTATTCCTACTGTGTCTGCCAGCCAGTTCTCTATCCATTTCAATACCCCCACCTCCCCAATCACATGCACTTCAATTTTACATGGTAATCTGTTAGTGGGATGTTATTGAAAGCCTCCTGAAAGTCCAAGTGAACAATAGCAACTGGCCTCCCCTTAGCAGTTCTACTTGTTACATCCTCCTCTAAATTCTGGTGAATTTATCAACCATGATATCCCAACAGATATGTCTGGAGTTCATCCATTCAAAACAGACAATTGTTACATTTTGCATATTTCCAAAAATGACTTTCAAGCTCAGAAGAGATATAATAAATTTTATAGTGGCAGCAGCAATAATAACTGTACCTCCTTCATACCGGGAACAATTATTGAATCTGGAAAATGGTACAATCTGGAAGCATCATTTAAATAAATTTGTATAAATTCACTTTTATTTCACAGGAATATAATTTCAGTTATTGCTTATCTTTGTTATTTTTCACAGTATAATTTTCCCTAAAGTTTACATAATGTTGTTTAAAAGAGGTAATTTCAAGCCAATTGTCACTTCTTCATGTATTTTTAATGATAAAGTGGACATTGTTTGAAAATGTGTCACTTTGTTTACTTCTGTTTGTGAGGAAATGTTTTAGAATTTGTTTGCAAGGAAATAAATCAAAAACTGGATTAATCATGTTAGCTGTGTTTGATTACTCAATTTGTAAATTATTTAATGAAGGCTCGATAGTTCTGAGATTGATCACAGCGAAAATGAGGATATCACAGTAATGAAGAATCCACCTCTCCCCACAAAGAAAATGGATAAGAGGGAAGACCCAGACCATCTGAGGGTATGTCTAGTTGTGTCTTCAAGAGATGTTATAGAGTCAATAATTGGTATTGTTTCATTCCTAGCAATGCTACATAGGCTTTTATCAAGGGGCCAAATTGACACCTTGCTCTTATTACATTCATTTGGCTGGACCCTGTAATTTACTTGAGCTGAACTTAATCTGTGGAGAGCTTATCCAAATCTGTGTCTAAGAGAAAAAATATTCTGTATCATCTTGCGTTTATGTTCTAGTTCCTTCGCACAGTGATAATGGAGAGGAAGGTGGTTTGCTTTGAAAAGCATAATAATGATTATCTGAATGACAATATTGTAATCATAACTGATTTTGAATCTCTGGAAGAGACTGGTGTCTGATCCAAACGTAGTTCTATGTTGCAGTTATTTCTACGGAATAATCATTTTTTGGATTCTTTCTGTCAGTCAACTGCTTTGCACCATCGTAATTCATAGTCTGCTCAACAAATGGAGATCAAGACATTATAACTTCATTATTTATTATAATAATGGCCCATTTTTTCAGTCTCTCGATAATCTAAGATCGTGAAAAATGCTGGAAAATGTACTTTGGGGCTTCTTCAAAGTTCTGACTCACTGACTACATGGTAATTGCCAAGGAAATTTAAGTTTCCAATGCCCAATAACCCAGCTCCTGGATTCTGTGAGAACATTCCTAACTTGGAGTTGGAGTCTTCAGAAGGTTGTCATTCATTTACCTGAACTATTCGCTAAGAAATCTGAGGGATTGGCTCAAAACTGCATGATAGCCCCTTGCCTATCCAGCTTTGATTCAAAACAGCAATGCTTCTTTCCCCATCCTTCTCACCCCAAAATCTGACTTGCCACCTTATTAACTGCTCCATTCTGTGCGTAATTACCTGACTTATTTAAACAGCTTTTCAGTGTTTATAAATATCCCACAGCTGTTAAGTGTACTGATGATTTGAATTTATCAGATTATAGTGACTGCTGTATAAAAGGGACATGGGTTGGCTTTCCTGTACAGTCCTGCACTGGAAGGATTCAGCTCGAATGAAGATAGGCAGTGCATTGCTGAGGCCTCCAGCATCCGATGTTGGTCAGAGTTTGTGGGGGGGTGGTTTTCGGGTAAACGTGGAATAAAACATGTTGTCCAACAGTGATTACTGCTTTTGGAAGATAGTTGCCAATATTTCAATTAATTGCTCGGAATAGTTTGTTTCTATTTTGTTCTTTGCTTTATCACAGATACGTGTAATGTGTGCTTTCACTATCAACCCACAAGCCAATGATAATCAACTTTTATTTGCAGTCAGAAAGTGATAAACCAAGAGGACGGAAGAAAGCAGCCTCTGTACTTTCATTAGATCAAGAGGATCGGTCAAGTGTAGAACTTCTAGATCAAGTGAAACCTGCAAAAACAGGTCAACGAGGTAGAAAAAGAGCTGCACACACTTCTGATTCAGATGAACAGCAATGGCCAGAAGAGAAAAGATCAAAAGATGATCTCTTGGAGAACGAAGATGAACAAAATAGTCCACCAAAGAAAACAAAAAGAGGGCGTCCGCCAAAAGCTACAAATGAAGAAGTCCCTAAGGGAGAGACGCAAGGAAAAGGAGGCAAAAGAAGTAAAAAGAGAGCAATTGCGGTTGAAAGGGAAGATGGTGACGGTGATAATGAAAATCAGGAACAAAAGCAAAAAAGAACCAGACAACCAAGAGCCCCTAAAAAATCACAAAGGTTGGTACTTAATTTTATAAAACTAATAGACTAATGTTTAGAGTTTAAGATTATATTTATTACCCCATAAAACATAAGACTTATCAGATATTAAATATTAGTGAAGTAAATATAATTGATTTATATAGAATAAACATTAAAGGTATTCATGTAGTCCCCAAGTAAGAATTTGCTTTGGGGAAATACTTTTCTCAATTAGTTGATTTGGAAAAAATGTTCTGGAAGTATCCAGAGATAAAAGTTGAGGTGTAGAATTAAATTTTGTGTTTCCAGTGTAATTATGCTGCTTGTGACTCAAGTCTAAATAGCTTCCTGTAATATAGCTCTTAACCCCTGGATACGGTACAGAGTTGCCTTGGTGCTTGTATTGCTTAGGTGACACCAAATGGGCATATGTAAAAATTATTCTAAAAATAATTCAAGAGATAGTTAAATAACATTCCTTTATAAATGCTGGTTAGAATGAATAATTTGTTGTACAAACTGTTGTTCAGCTATTGTTGCAATCTCCAAGAGGAAAAGCATAAAATAATATGGAGCCGGCAAAAATAACTACCAGACACTTGATCATCTTTGCAAAGTTGCAGTACACTGATTTTCCTCGGTTGTAAAGTGACATTGCCAACCTGTTCAAATTCTCCAATTGCAAACACTCATTGTTTTAACAATCACTATAACTTGATGTCTTTAAATGAAAAAAATGTGAATGGACAGTATTGATTTAGACTGAATAATCATTGACTTAGCTAACACCAGACTTTTAGAGCATAAATGACAGCCAGTATACTCAGCACTTCTGTAAAATAATGGTTATTGCAGAAAGCCAGTAATGAAATTTTGGAGATAGTGGATGGCTTCAAATGGTAAGATGAGAAATTTATGAAGCTTCCTCAGCAATTTAACAAACTGATACCAATGCTGCAAATGTTGTAAATTTGAAATGAGAAGTAAAAGAAAAGGTCTGTGTTCTGCAGTCCGGTTCCATTCAGTTGTACATGGTGATAGACAATTAAACAACTCACTGGAGGAGGAGACTGCACAAATATTCTCATTTTCAATGATGGAAGAATCCAACACGTCAGTACAAAAGATAAGGCTGAAGCATTCGCAACAATCTTCAGCCAGAAGTGCCAAGTGAATGATCCATCTCTGCCTCCTCCAGTGGTTCCTAGCATCACAGCTGTCAGACTTTACAATCAATTCGATTCTCTCCACGTGATGCCACAAAACAGTTGGAGTCACTGAATAATGCAAAGACTGAGTCCTGACAGCATTCTGGCAATCGTGGTAAAGACTTATGCTCCAGAACTTGCTGCTCCCCTAATCAATCTCTTCCAATACAGTTACAACACTGGCATTTACTCAGCAATGTGGAAAATTGTCCAGGTATGTCCTGTACATAAAATCAGTCTGCTGTTTATCATCAGTAAAGTAGTATGGAGGTGTCATCAACAGTGCTGTCAAGCAACACCTGCTCAGCAATAACCTGATCAATGATGCCCAGTTTGTATTCCATCAGAGCCATTTGCTCCTAATTTCATTACAGCCTTTGTTCAAACATGGATGGAACAGCTGAATTTCAGAGGTGAGATTGACAGCCCTTAACACCAAGGCTGCATTTGACCAAGTGCGTATCAAAGAGCCCTAGCAAAACTGCAATGAATGAGTATCAGGGGCAAACTTTCTGGTTGGAGTCTTATCTGACGCATAGGAAGATGGTTGTGGCTGTTCGAGGTCAGTCATCTCATCTCAAGGACAACTCTGCCAAAGTGCCTTGGGGTACTGCCTGAGGCTCTGATATCTTCAGCTGTTTCACCAATGACCTTTCCTCCATTATAAGATCAGAAGTGGGGATCTTCACTGAAAAGACTGTAAGGCATAGGAACAGAAATTAGGCCATTCACCCCTTCGAGTCTGCTCCTCCATACAATCACAGCTGATGAGTTCCTCAACCCCATTCTCTTGCTTTCTCCCCATAGCTCTTGATGCTCAAGAACCTATCTATCTCTGTCTTTGAATATATTCAATGACCTTCTGTGGGATGAATTTCATAGATTCACCACTCTCTGGCGAAAAATGTTTCTCCTTATCACTTTTGTAAAAGGCATACTTGGAGACTATGCACTCTGATCCTACTCTCTCCTACCAATGGAACCATCTTCCCAGCATCAACTCTGTCCAGGCCATTCAGTATTATGCAAGTTTCTATTAGATTCTCCTCTCACTCTTTTAAGCCCCACCAAGTATAGACCCAGAGTCCTCAAACATTCCTCATATTAAGCTTTTCATACCTGGGACCATTCTTGTGAACCTCCTCTGAACACAGCCTGGGCCAGTACATCCTTCCTGAGATATGGGGCCCAAAACTGTGCACAGTACTCTAAATGTGGTCTGACCAGAGCCTTAGCAGTACATCCTTGCTTTTATATTCAAGTCCTCTCAACATAAATACCATCATTGCATTTGCCTTCCTAAGTACTGACTCAATCTGTACGTTTACATTGAGAGAATCCTGGACTAGAACTCCCAAGTCACTTTGCACTTCAGACTTCTGAATTTTCTCTCCATTTAGAAGATAGTCCACGCCTGTATTCTTTCCACCAAAATGCATGACCTCACACTTTTTCCCACATTGTACTCCATCTGCCACTACTTTGCCCACTCTCCTAACCTGTCCAAATCCTTCTGCAGCCTCCCCTTCTTCTCAGTACTACTGTCACTCTACCTATCTTTTGTATCGTCTGCAAACATAGCTAGAATGCCCTCATTTCCTTCATCGAGATCGTTAGTGTTAACGTATAAAGTCAAAAAGTGATGTTTGTACAATGTTCAGCACCATTTGCAACTCCTCCAGATACTAAAGCAGTTTAAATGCAACAACGTCTGGACAATGTCCAGGCTTAGACTGACAAGTGGCATGTAACACAAGTAACATGTGCCACAGTCAAGGACCCCCACCTCGAATAAGAGACCATCTAACCACTGCCTTTTGATGTTCATCAGCGTTACCATCATTGAATTCCCCATTATCAATACCCTTGGAGTTACCATTGGCCAGAAACTCAATTGGACTTGCCACAAACAGTGGCTGCAAGTGCAGCTAAGAAGTTAGGAATACTGCAGCATGTAACTCACCACCTGATGCCCTAAAGCCTGCCCACCATCTACAAGGTATAAGTTAGGTGTGTGATGGAATACCTCCCCATGTGCTTGGATGGATGCAGTGCCAACACCATCCAGGACAAAGCAGCACTTTTGATTGGAACAAGCATCCATTCCCTCCGTGGCAGCAGTGTATACTATCTCCAAGATGCACTGAAAAAATTCATCAAAGATTCTTTAGATAGCACCTTCCAAACGCATGACCACTTCCATCTAGAAGGACAAGGGTAGCAGATATATAGGAACATCATCACCTGCCAGTTCCCCTCTGTCATTCACCATCCAGACTTTGAAATTTATTGCTGATCCTTCACTGTCACCAGCCAAAATTCTGGAATTCCCTCCCTCAGGGTATTGTGGATTTGTCTACAACAACTGTTCAAGAAAACAGTTTACAACCATTGTATCGAGGGTAATTAGGGATAGACAATAAATTCTGATCAGTCAGTGACACCCGTTTCCCAAGAGTAAACTTAAAGGTCAGCATCTGGAGGGGAATAGCACAGTAAACATTTTACGTTTGTTACAGCATTTGGACTGTAAAAGACCGAGATGTAAGAAATGTTAATCAGTTATAGTGACAGATTGTAAGGCAGACTGGATGGGAGAAGGAACAGAAGAGAATGTCTTTGATAGTCTAGAAAGAAAGAGATTAAATGACATAAGGGATAATAATGGTCCAGGCAAAACAAGATGGCAGTGTAACAAGTAAAAGAAAGAAGTTGCGTCAAGAGGAGATTTATTTGGCAATAATAAATTGATTTATTAACAGTAGTATTTCAAATAAATTGGGGGCAGAGGTTATAACCTGAAAATTGTCGAATGCCTATGTTGACCCTGGAAGATGGTGTCTAACTGAAAGATGAATTGCTCTGCCTCATTCATTTGAGCTTCACTGGAGAAGGTCAAAGAATTGAGGAGAAAGTGAGGACTGCAGATGCTGGAGATCAGAGCTGAAAATGTGTCGCTGGAAAAGCGCAGCAGGTCCGGCAGCATCCAAGGAACAGGAGAATCGACGTTTCGGGCATAAGAAGAAGGGCTTATGCCCGAAACGTTGATTCTCCTGTTCCTTGGATATTTGATTCTCCTGTTCCTTGGATATTTTAAAGAGTCAGTCAGAGTGGGGAGGAAAACTGAAATGATAGGTGACTCGAAGACCAATGTAAGAATTAGTTTTAGTAGGCTGGAAGAGAGCAGTCCTTTAGAAATAGAAAAAAAAATAGAAGATACTAGAGAAACCCAGGTCTAGCAGCTTCTTTAAAGTTAAGATTGCTAGCGATTTTTCAGAAGATTTGTAGCTCAGGTTGATATGTATGTAAGTTATCTGGAAGGTTTGTTTTCAGATGTTTCATCATAATGACTAAGTAACATCAGTGAGATATGTCCCACCTCTCTCTTTGTAGGTCTTGGTTTCTTAAGGTGCGTGATGTTATTTCTGGTTTTTTTTTAAGGGAAGGTAGATAGGGTCTAAATTGACTTGTTTATTGATGGAGTTCCAGTTAGAATGCCATGCCTCTAGGAATTCTCGTGCTTGTCTTTGTTTCGCTTGTCCTCTGATGCCTGTGTTGTCCCAGTCAAAGTGGTGTCCTTCTTTGTCAGTACGTATGGAAACTAGTGATAGTGGGTCCTGTCTTTTGGTGGATATTTGCTGTTCAAATATATTGGTGCCAAGTTTCCTGCTTGTTTGTCCGATGCAGTGTTTTTTTACACTTCTTGCATGATATCTTGTAAATGATGTTAGCATTGTGTTCCTCTTTAAATATGAATCTGATTCCATTTGGGATGCTGATTTTATGAAAGAGAAAAGTATTAGAGTTTTTTCAGGAAATAACAAACAACATGGATAAAGTGGAATCTACCTGTGTAATATACAGGTAGTTCACCTGTAGTGATGTAGTTGTGTTCGCATGTGATGTCCTATTATAGAAAATCGTGCAATTGAAATAATGGGGCCTATGGGAAAAGCAGGGTTAGGAGCAAACCACCAAAAATACGAGTAAGCTTAATGCAAATGATAGCACAGTCTAAATAAATGTTGACCTGTTGTATGGTACTATACAGTGCAATTCATCAGAATCTTCAACTGATTGCTCTCAATTGGCATCTGGCTGCACTACATTCTAGCCAGTCTTCCAATCCCATCCAGTGCTAACACTGCACAAGTCAGATCCCAGAATGAAATCTGCCTTGTCAGATCAAGTGCTGAATCTTTATCCGTGGTGCAGCACCAGCTTTAAAAAGATATTGCGCACCTATATAAAAGCGGTCAGTCCAGAGCGGACATTGGCCCTGAATGTGGCAGACAATGGAAAATGGTGCCTCTGTTTGTGTGCATGGACAAGGAGAATTTTTTAGATGAGGTGATGCAGAGGTATGACATCCTTTTCTCCCACGTCAACAGAGGACGCCATTCTACTGGAACCATGCCAACCTGGACAAGGGTTACCATCCAGGTCTGTGCAGTATCTAGCATCTGAACAAATGCTCAGAACGTAGGAAGATGATCAGTGACCATCTCTACTCTGCCAGTGAAAGTGCCACCATCTTATTGATACCTCACTCAATCTTTCCAACTATACCCACTATTTCCTGCAACGTCTTCTGCACACATTTAACCTCGCTAATATCTAACCCTGGCTAAACTTGTATCTCTTCTGCACAGCCCACTCACCCCCTCAGGACATCTCTACACATGCATCAAAAGTAACAGTGTGCCACTCACCTTTCTCTACCTCACCCACTATGTGCAGAGTTTCCTGACTGACAACCCTCAACAGCTGACTGCCCATGGCCACGCCCCTGCATTTGATTACCATAGTGATTAGTCACTCAAACTAATTCACAGGAGTCTGCAGATATTCTTTAACATTTAAACTTTTTTTAAACAAAGAGAAAAATGCTCTTAATACAAACAACAAAGCCAAGTTTTAAATTGCTTCTCTATACTGTTCTTTTACTGTTAGTCAATTCCAGTGAAATTTCTATCTTATCTCAACTCATTAAGTTAAATTTAACAAATTGCTCCCAGTATCTTGGTCTCAGGCTGTAGAGACATTTTAATCGCTGTTTTTCCAAGTCCACCAGCACAAACCTATCATGAAGTTCTTCACAAGAAAGTGTACAAGCCAACTGATGTCATGCCAATGCGGAGTCCAGTCCTCCATGCACTGTGACACCTAGTACTGAGGATGAGAATCACATAGCCCCGTGAATGAGAGCTTACTATTAGAAAAAAGGTCAGCAACCAAAAATCGCATCACAGACAAATCATCTTTAATAAAGATGTGTTGTAGAAGAACTGTCTGTACTTGAATTTTCAAAAGGTATTTGCTAAGATGCTACATTAAATATTTCCTCACAAACTAAGATCTAATGGTGTAGGAGGTAACACTTTAAAATGGTTAGAGAATTGATTGATTAACAGGAAACCGAAACTAGCAGTAAATGAGTTATCTTCATATTGCCAGCTGGAATGCCACAGTGATCCATGCTGGAGCCTTAACTATTTACAATCTAGATTAGTGATGTGGATTAAAGGACTGAGTTGTATGGTTCCTAAATTTGCTGATGATGAAAGTGGTTTGGAAAGCATGTTGTGAACAGAACTTGAGCCTGCAAGGGGTATAGAAAGGTATGAGAGTGGCTTTAAGATTTGGCAGATTGAGTTCATCGTAAGAAAATGTGAACTTATGTACTTTAGTAGGAAGAATAGAAGAGCAGATATATAATGGAGAAAAATTACAAAATTCTATAGTGTAAAGGGTTCTGGCTAGCCTGGTACTTGAAATCAGAGCATTCGCATATGGGTAAAGAATGTTATTCAGGAAACTAGATGAATTGTGCTTGTTTATTGTAAGAGGAAATTATTATAAAAATGATATTTACTATAATTGTACAGGTCATTGATAGACCTCATCTAGAGTATTTTTTTTCACAGTTTTGGGCCCCTTGCTTTAAAGATATAACAGGAGTTCAGAGATTCCTGGGGTGGAAGGGCTACCTTTTGAAAAATTGGACAGTTTGGGACAGTCATAGTGTCAGATATATGTAGGATGGTCCATTGAATGCAAAGACTTGGAGTGGGAGGTGAGGCCAAGGGGAACCCTATTGTAGTGTTAGGAGGGTGAGGAATGGGTGGAGGTAGAGAGAAACCAGCTTACTATAGATGGTAGTCAGGCCTTGAGGATCAGTCAGTTAGGCTACATCCACTATTAAAAAGCTGTGAGGATTTAAAGGGGCCACATATCTCTGCATTTGGTTAGGTCCTTACAGTAGCTATTGTTGCCATGGAGCACTCAACCCTAGAATTTTGGCTCATAATCGAACTTCTATTCTTTGTAACATTTGCAGTCTTGTTTCGCCTGGGCCAATTATCCCTTTTATCATTAATCTTTTTCTTTCTACACTATTGGAGAAAGAAAATGACACAATATTTTGCATCCTATTCAAATGCCAGAAGCATTATTATTAAAATTGGCAGTGACAGCTGCAAACCTCAGTTAGAAGCTATGCTGTTAGCCACACAAATGTAACTCAAGTTGATGATTGGTGTCGCATCCTGCAGTTTGGGAAGTCACGGTCTAAACTCTTGCACCTTACAACTTGTGTTCAAATTTAACACATATTTCGACGAATAATCTCATTTGTATCAGTGTCTCTCATACATCTAGTTTTCTACATCTGGATGATTTGAAATGCATCACCACCTTCATTTAATTGGCTTTCTTAGTGATCTCTCTTTTGTCCTGTTATTGTGATTTATACAAATGTCACTGGAATAGCATTAACCTTGCTGTGAAGTATTTCCTGATCTTACATTTTTAAAGTCTAGCTCTAGTTATAAGTTTGTGTCCTATAGTTCATCTAGCTATTGGATCTCTACCACTATAAACACCTTAGTCTCAGTAAACTAAACAAACTAGAAGCTGAGTTTGTGCAAGGCTTTACTCTGAGCCTTGCTGTACAATTCCAAATAGTCTGCACTACATTCTGTCAAGAGCAGTATGTCATTTAAAGTTATAGTTCCAAAGCTAATGTAGCACACCAGATAGCCTCTGAGCCACTGAAACATCCATCCTTGCTTTGATCTCCAAATCTTTTGTGATGTAGACCAACAATCTTTTTGCCTTTTTTTAATTTACTTTTTTGTGTACTGTATGAATTTTAGTCACTTTTGTATATGCATCGCAATCTGTTTCCTCTTCCACAGCTTCTGGTCACCCGCTGTTAGAAAGATTTGTCTGCATTAAAAGTTCATAATACGTTCTCTAAAACTACATTGGGGAAGCTTTAAGGGTTCAACTACACTTTTAGAAATAAACTGCAGTTTCATCTTCAATTTCTATGTTTGATTCTGTTCAAACAAAGATGGTCCATTCTAGTTCCCATCTTCCTCCACTCCACAGCTTGCTATGCCCTTCCTAAATGACTAAGTGGAATTCAGACCAATCCTCAATTTGAACTACATTTGTGTTGCTAAGAGCATGGTTCATAATTGAGATATGTAGCTGTAACTGCCAATTTTATTAATGATGGTTCTTGTGTTTGAATAGGATGCAAAATATTTTGTATTTTTTATCTCTTTAATTGAAGTTTAGAAAATATCCAAAATAGCATTCTAAATAATTTTCCACTCCTGTCGATGAGATTTCCAGATTAAAAAGGCTAAAGTGTTTGAAGTAATGAAAGAATATCAACCATCTGTTGGTTTTATTGTATCAATGTTTAAACTGCCACTTCAATGAAATTATTTAATTAGAAGTGTCAATTGACATTTATATGAATACCAATGCTGTACAGAGCAGGAGAGTACATTATTTAGTGGATAATGTACTCCAATCCATTTTAAGATTTTTTTGCACTTTCACAATGATTTCCCTTTAATGACAAAGGCCTATCATACAAACATGTGAAATAGAATTTCTAACCTTTTTGGTTCCCTTTCATAAAAGAATCTACCCTACTCAAGCCTTGAAATTGTTCTTGACCCCGCTTACCTTACTTTCTGAGGTAAATGGTTCTGAAATCACAGGTCTCTATTTTTTTTGGGGAGAAGAAAAGTCTCTTCTCTGTCCAAAAGGATGATGTCTAATTTTAAAATGATGCCCCAGTTCTGGAATCACCCATGAGAGAAAACACCCTTTCCAAGTCCTGGTCAAGACCATTCAGGATCTTTATACACATCAATCAAATCACTTTCATGGTTGTAACACCAGTGGATACAAGTCTGCCCTCTAATCCTTCTTCCTAAGATGACCTACTGCTTCTGTTTAAAAACACACAACACCAGGTTATAGTCCAACAGGTTTAATTGGAAGCGCACTAGCTTTTGGAGCGTCGCTCCTTCATCAGGTGGTAGTCATTCATGTAAAACTCTGAGCTCAAAAATTGCATGAATTTATGTAAAACTCCATTATCTCACTTTTTAGATAAGAATCAGTCTAAACATCATGGCATAGACAGAGAACACAGGGGGCTAACACCTTCAGCATATTGTCTAGCTATCACCCATTGTTAACAGCTAACCTGAGAAAGCAACCTTTTTTTTTAAAAAAAGTTTTGTGATTTGCACATGAAAGAAGTGAAACTGTCATGGTATTCAAGCAGATGAAAGACTCAACAGACAATTAATTTTTCAATGTATAATTTCGGTCACATCACACTATAAACTTTTGCTATAAATTCTGTGTTAGGATTGAACCCTCCACTATCACCTGATGAAGGAACAGCGCTCCAAAGCCTAGTGCTTCCAATTAAACCTGTTGGACTATAACCTGGTGTTGTTATTTTTAACTTTGTACACCCCAGTCCAACACTGGCATCTCCAAATCATGACTTATTCTAAGTATCAATGTTATGAACCTCCTCTGAGGCATCCCCAACACATTTGCATGCTATCTTTAAATAAGGCCAAAACAGCACACCTTTATTGGAGATGTGATTTCACCAATGTCCAGTAAAAGTGAAACATAGCATCCTTCCTTCCTTGTAATATAGAATAGCATTCCACCAGCCATCTTGATGACATGCTGTACCTACAAGCTAATGCTTTGTGACTCCTGCACTAGAGCACCTAAATCTCTCTGCATTGTTAGACTCCAGTAGTTATTCTAAGTTTAAATAATATTGTTTTTTTAAATCTTCCTGACAAAGTGACCAACTTCATATTTTACCACATCATTCTCTATCTACCAAATTTTTGCTCATTCGCTCACTCTATCTATATCCATCTGCAAGTTTCTTGGGCCTTCTTCACAACACTTTCCCTCTTATCTTTTTGTATCATTTCAGAACTTAGCAGCCATGCCTTTGCTCACCTTCGTCCAACTCATTGATGTAAATTGTGAAAAGTTGAGGTCCCAGTACCAGCCCCGTTCTGCCAGCTCCATTCATCACATCTTGGCAATTGAGCAAAGACCTATTTATGCATACTGCTTTCTGCCAATCTTCTTTCCATACTAATATATTATGTCCGACACCATAAGCTTTTTTTCTGCAAATACAGTGGAAACTCGATTATCCGAACAAGATGGGCAGGCACTATTTCGTTCGAATAATCGATTATTCGGAAAATCGATTTAAATGCCTTTCCTCTGGGACTCTGAATTTTTAAAGTTCAGGAGACTGAAGCAGCACACAGCGCATGAGACCATGTCCACCTTCCACCCCCAGAACCCTGTCCATCCCCATCCCCCAACCCAGTCCAAACCTGCCTCTTGCCCCCCGACCCAGTCCACTCCCTGACCAGGTCCAACACCACCCCCGCACCCCCCACCAGAACAAAGCGCGCAGGCCCCCTCCCCCAACACAGCCCACTGCCACCCCACCTCCGTCCAACCCGTCCCCCCCTCTCCAGGGCATTTGGACTGCACACCAACAACAAGACTGCTGCTGTCTTTATGGGGTAAGTATCCAAATAGCACTCTCACAAAGCCACAGCCCCACACGCGATTTTTTACTGCAACGTTTTGACCGGTTCCACGTTTGCCCTGCACAGGACAATGTTGGAGAGATCATTCCTGGGAAATGGAGGTGGGGGAGATGATTAGGGTACACCCCTAGGGTACACACTTTGGGAAAGAGTAGGGATGGAGAGCGAGAGAGAGAGAGAGAGAGAGAGCGGGCGGGAGGTCAGTCATTTGGAGATGGTGCCTGTTTAATCACAGTAAACGAAAGACGCAATCACTGTTGGAAACATGTCTTTGATGAAATGTTTCTATCAGGATCTTGGATCTCCTTCAGATAATCCGATTTTTGGATAATTGGTATTCAGATAATCGAGGATCCCCTGTACTTTTGAAGTGGCATTTTCTGGAAATCTCTGTTTAAAGACTGTCCTTTATCCAAACCATCTTTCTCTTTCTGCAAAGTCTCAAAGCGTTTAAATTTGGTTTTTCTTTCTCAAAAGCATTCTGACTTTTCTTGATTACCTTGATCTATCTTCTAATTATGCAGCTATAACCTTGTTAATGATTGATTCTCATGCTGTCTTCGCAACAAATGTCAATCTGGACTGTAGTTTCCTGTTTTCTGCCTTTATTTCATGAGTAGAGACATTACATTTCCTACTTCCTGATGGAATCTTTTCTGAATCTAAAAAATTTTGGAAGATTAACAGATGCATCCATTACCTCGTTAGCCTCCTCTTTTAAGACTCTAGAAAGAAGTCCCATCAGGATTGGGAACTTAACAACCTGCAGCTTCATCGTAAGCTCCATCACTTCCATTGTGATTGTAAACTCATGAGGTTCCTCCCTCCTTTTGACCTCCTGTTTTACAGGTTTACTGGAATGTTTTTATATCCTCTACAGTGAAGATAGAAGTAAAATATTTGTTCATTTCACCCAGCACTCCTTGTATTAAAAACATTTAATTTCTTATGCAGTACTTAATTGATAGGTGAAGCAAGCAACATCTTTTGGCTCCTGTCTGTCAAATGGCTCTGACTCCAAACAAGGCTTCTCCCATGGTTCGTGATCCTGGGCTTGCTGCCTGCTCCCTTGCTCAATGCCACTGAAGCCTGCCAATGGCAGGAATGGTATTGCAAATATTGAATTAAATCCCATCCTTCAATTAATTTGTCAACCAGTCCCCTTTTTAGCATGGACAGAGGCATGAAAATCCTACCCTTTAACTTGACAACTGTTAGAGAATGTTCATTCCTGTTTATAGAAATTTAGGAGTTGTGTGATTCATCAGCTTATTATTTTAATAAAATATCCCTCTTAAACTTCATGTTCAATAATAAAATACCACGGTTGTATGAAAGCATGAACTAAAGTGTGCAGTAACTTTATAACAAAGGTTTGTTGGCGCAACCTATTCTGTCCTAAATTTTGTGCAATGTGCTCTTAAGTTTTAGAGGATATTTGACTAAGAGAATATAGCTAGCCAGTAGGTTACTTTTGTATTGCTTATGGAATTTTTCTGTAATTAGTTGAAAATTATCATAACACTATCAGTCATGTTTTATTGCACTTTTACTGGTCTGCTTCAGTTTAATCCCTTAATAGATTTGAAGCTGGATATTCCAATATTTTAGGAATTGAAAAGTAGTCTATATTCATTTTGTGCAAGTGTTTACAGAAAACAAAACTAATTTAGGACTGAAAAGGTTTAAATGAGATGTATAAACTGTATATTTTACACTTATTTGATTCATATGATTTCAATATAAGCTTGCAAATTATCCTCCATTCTTCTCTTAGGATTCCTCCAAAACCTGGACTGAGTTTAAATATGTCAGTAATTATACACTTTTTAGATATTAAATATTTTAAAACATTTAGGAATTTAACAAATTAACACTGAATATTTTAATTATCTATCCTATAGAATAGAAACTCCAGAATCTGATGTAACTGAGTCATTATCTATGGAATCAACGCCACAGAAGAAACGAGGAAGGCCACCAAAAATGGCAACCACACCACAATCGCAACCAAAGAAAAATTTGTGAGTAGATAACTACTTTAAAGAGTTAGAAATGACAAGTGTAACTAAGATAAGGTTAATATGTTGAACATACTCCTTTGATCATCTTGGTGTGAAAATAATAATCTTTTTCAGATTTTTCCATTTGTGTTAAGTTGAAATATTTGAAGATTCTAAGGCAGGTTTGTTTCCATAGCTCAGTACTTTGCTAGTTTCTCAGTAATTAATACAATAGCAAGCTGCATTGATCTGTTTAGGAGATGGAATGATCAACTACTGAAAGTTAAGAACAGATCACTTGTTTTCTCAGGGCTAAGGATTCAGTGACTAAGAAAAATGGAAGCAGACAGACACACACACACACACACACACACACACACAATGTGTGGAGTCTGGCACAAACATTTCATTCTGATTTCTGACATTGTCTTGATTTAGTCTGCAGCTAAATTTACCTGATTATATCTGACAATCCTTTGCATCTATGTCAGCATTAACTTTACACTGTTGATGTGGGTTGACACTTCATCAAATGTTGAAGCTTTTCATTTTAACTAACCATTTTACATTGCCATTTCCCAAATATAATACTTCTAAAACAAGTGTTGAGTCATACAACATATGAATTTGTACACAGATGATTAGTGTACAGTTTGCATATGACCACTTTCACAGAAATCTCTATTGGGGGATAACCTATATCCATCTGGTTTGTGGTAAATTGGGTACATAAAAGTAATTCCAGATGTATTCACTGCAAACTGTTTCCTCACCTGAATGATGATGCAGTTTAATGCCCTATTAACAGATGAGCAGACCTGTATTACAAGACTGGAAAAATCAGGATTTCTGTATGTTGTGATGTTAAATGTGTGATTTTTTTATACATATTAATACCCTGCTTATTGAATGACCAAGAATGAGAGGACATAGAATGTGATTTTGTAAAAGGATCAATTGTAATGTGAGCAAGAAAATTTCTAAATAGCATGTGGAATGCACTTCCTGTAAGTGTAGAGGCATCTTCATTTGAGACATTTGAAAGAACTTTGCATAGAAATAATTTGCAGGGTATGAGGGAAATTGGCAGCAGGGAATGATACTCATTTGAAGAGAAGATACAGACGTGATGGGTTGATTGGCCGCCACTTGTGCTGGAACACGTGTGACTTTCTATTATCATTTATTTTAGAGTTTGAATTTTAAATAATGACATATTTGGTCTGTTTAAGAAGAAGTTTAAATGATTAACTTTATGTATTTCTACAGACATAATGATTTATTTTTCTGGAAGCTGTTGAAAATTTATTTACATTGGAAGAATTTTTACGATAGAGCTAAATGAACAGTGTAATGCATTTGGCTTCAAATAAAAAGCTCTGGAATTTTTTTTCGACTTGAGGAAAATACCCACAACTTGAAAGACCCCCTTTTGGTCTTGGTATTTGCAAAGACCTTGGGTGAAGCTGGATGTGTAAGACTGTTGCTCCTCAAGAATTGATATTGTTTGAATTGAATTGAATTGAATTGAATTGTACTGTAAAAAATGGGTTACCTCTATGTACGGAATTGAATACCTCCTGTGTACGGAACTAAGTTTGTACGTTCCAGACTAGAAGTAGTTGATAAAAATTCTGAAAGGATTATTAGATGCCGAGAAACTCTAAGCTCATTTGTCGGTTGATTCAGGGAGGAGGTTGTCAGATTTTCAAGACGGGGGATTAAAGCCATATTTGTATTTAGCCCTATGGAAGTGATAGGGAATGAATTCTCTGTGAGTGCTGTCACAATTTATAAGGCTGTACTTTACCAACTGTTTCGATATCTCTAAACTTGTGTGTAAAAGTTTGCCTTATTCTTCATGTCATAAACTTGTGCAACATTCTCTCTAAGTTGTATGTGCAGCAGCTCCAAGATTCTGGCAATCTGTATGCAGTTTGTGGCATTGACTTTGGGTTCCAGATTTCACCGCTGCTGCTGCTTCTGTTTATTATTGTCGAAATTGAAGTTGCAGCATTGTATGTTTGCATTTCTGTGAAAGACCACCTGGCTGCAACCCAGATAGAAATATGATCTATTAAGCCATATTTCTGTATCAGACTTGTCCAGTAGTAATATCAGCTGGGATCATAGCAACGTCAATGATCAAACTAATTTTTATTCAATCCTAAACCCAGTTGATCAGTACACCCATTTGTACAAAATATAAAACATGAACGTGCAAAGAAATAATTCTGCATAAAAGCATGATTATGATTAATACCATTTTACTTGTGGAATTTGAGAACTAGCAACCGAAGTTTAATATCGCTGAGCCCAGCAACTGGTATAACTGCATTGTTTTTTTCTGCAAGCAAACTTTTAATTGTTTTAAAAGCAATACTCTTACTAAATGCATTTTTTTCAAATTAGGTGAGCTGTTGTCCTTAACCAGCATTCCCTGTGAATTTTTTTGCTGCTACTCAGACTTCTGACTTGTGTGGCAGCAGTTTCTGAAAGTGGAAGCAATGCATTTGCATGATGGTTGATGTGTGGAGCTTTAAAGGGAACATTGCTTTTGAACCATGCTATTTTCCTAATCCAGTCTTCAATCATTTTTGGCACTAATGTAATAGATCAGGGCCATCATGCTATGCTGAACTAATAGGTTTGTAAGCTGTCTACCTGACTTTGTGTCTGGGGACTGTGGCACAAGGGAAAAGGCAATCTGGAATCTTTGTTCAAATTTTGTTGTCAACTGTTTTCATTTTAAAAAATCTTAAATCAATTGTATTATTGTCAGATACAAAGCAAATTTGTTTATACTTTATGATAAAAATGTTATTTAACACCAGCCTCCGATTACAGTATGCTTACACTGTTGTGTTTTCAGTTACTCACAATGGGCATCTTTGTGACTCACTCTTACTTCCATTTCTAAATTGGCAATCTCAATTATGGACATATTTCAGTTGCAAAGGTGTGATCTCCAGACTTTGGCTGTGATTTCCAAAATATAACTTGGTTGCATGTTTTGAAACTTAAGGTTAAATGATCCAGTGTATCGTAGCAGAACTAAAATGTTTTCCTGTTTTGATAATACCATCCTCACCAGGTCAAAGCTTGAAATAAATGAAAGGTACTAAAAGGTGACTTTTTTTTAATGATACTGTGGGTGTAATTCAGTGGTAGAGCATTTGATTGCAGAATTAAGAGATCCCTAGTGCAAATCCAGTTGCCCCTTCATTAAATTATCCTTTTTAGGCAGCATGGTGGCTCAGTGCTGCCTCATTGTACCAGGGATCTGGGTTTGATTCCAGCCTTGAGCAGCCGTCTGTGTGTGAACTTTACACGTTCTCCAGGTGCTCCAGTCTCCCCACTGTCCAAAGATGTTTAAGTTAGGTGCGAAATTGCCTATAGTGTCCAGGGATGTGGAGGCTATGATGTAATGGTAAATGTAGAGTTTTAGAGGTAGGGTGAAATCTGGGTCTGGGGAATGCTCTTTGGAGAGTCAGTACAAACCCGATGGGCCAAATAGCCTTTTTCTGCACTGTAGTGATTCTATGATCCTCAAATTTGCATGTCTCAACACTAAACTATAGTGTTGAACTAATCTTTGTTAGAAATGGTTGGATGCTTAAATGCTTGTGTGAAGTATGAATTCAAAAATCAGCACTAAACCACTTTCACATTAGTGCACATGTATTTAACCTCAAAGTGTCATTCCAAAGTGGACGTTTTTGACTGCTTTCTGAATAACTTGTTTAAAAGTGAAATATATCTTTGTATTTCTGTTTTGTAGCCGCGGAGAACGTTCAAGACGAGCTGTCAATAGAGAAGATGATTCATCTGCAGAGATGGATTCTTATCATGACAGCTCATTGGAGAACATGGACATTTCCCAGGAAAGCTCAGTGGATGGAGTGAACACAGAAGAGGAGAATGAATTAAGTACATTGAGGGTATGGTTATTGATTATGATGTATATCGGAACGTGTACAAGTTTTGTTACAAATCCTGGCATCTGTTCAAAGCTGTAGCACTATCTGTATGTCATCCTTTAGATTGAAACAGAACTTCAAAACAAATTACTTTTCAGCTTTACAAAAGTAAAGTACCGCAGATACTGAACATCTGAAATAAAAACAGTGTTGGAGAAGTTCAGTGGGTTTGGCAGCATTTGTGGAGAGAGAAGTACAATGAATGTTTCTAGTTCATATTGATTCCTCTTCGGCACTGAAGGGGGCTGGATAAGTGATGAGTTCCATGCTGTGGCGAAAGAGGAGGCAGAGAAGTAGGTTAAAAACTGAAAGTGCTGGGTAGAGAGGTTAGTGCCTTGTTCGCATGGGTTTGCTTCCAATAAGTGGCCCAATATTCTTCTATTAGCATCTGTTCTTCATCAGTTTAACCCTTCTCTGCTATCATTAATACTCCTTTCACTTTTTATTCTGGGGGTTTTTTAGCTTCTGTTCCACTTGCTCCTCCTTTCCCTTTACCTTCAGCATAAAAAGCTCAACTTGAAGGGGCAGGGAGCTAGCAGTTGCTTTGGACTTGTGGTAACTCCGTTTCTGTCTTCAGGTGCTGTCAAAGCTGCTGAGATTCTTCAATGCTTTTGGTTCTTATTTTTCCTCAGTGTTGTTTTTTGTACTGAGGAATTTTGATCCTTATTTGTAAAAGTCACCTATTTACATTTTTAATGCGTACGTGGTATTATCTAAAATTCTAATTAAGAAAGGTGGGTTTTATATTTATCCTATTCCGTATAATTGTATTTAATGAGTGGAAACTTTGTTTATGTCAAGCTTAGATCAGCCTTCACCGAAGCTATCCAAAGTCAAATCTAAACAACCTGCTCTATGTCAAAACTTTCATGAAAAGCTGCAATTAGATTGTTTCAAAGATTATTCTTACAAGGAGAAAAAAACATTTTTCTTGTTATATTTTGTCTAACAGGTGCGTCGTAAGTCCAGCAAAAGGGAAAGAAGATGAAGAGTAGATATTTGCAGATGTTGGCATTAGAGCTTGGTAATTGTACTGTAAAGCTCAAGACTAAAGGACAGTGTCTAAATAATAACTGGTTGTTAAGGAAAGCATCTTGTATCTATTACCCATGCATTTGCAGTCTCAAGGTCACAAGCTTTTGGCAAACACATCAAGTTATAAATTGTGGGTTGTCGTGCATTGTGATGTGTGCTGACTACAATGTACTGACATTACGGAGAGATTGAAATAAATGAAATTGTAAATATTTTTTATGTTTTGATTGAAAATGTGCTTGTATAGCTTTTAAATTACAGCTTTAAATCACCAACACAACTGTGTACTAAATGTGTGGGTGAAGAAAGTTGGTCACAGTGAAAGTTGACAACTTAAGCAATACTTGTTAATAATTGTACCTTCTGTGGCATTGTACCTTCAAGAAGGGGCTGGTTCATGGAAAGAACAAATACATTATTGCATTTTCCTGCAGCACATACTTCTGTGGTTAGATATGTTGGAAAGTCACCTTTTCTAAAATCCTTTAGTGTTTGACTATATATACTTGTTTCTGTAATCTGCTTTACTGCTTCTGCTTTCCACCACTGAAGATGTTGGACAGTAAGTCCTCCAGTTGTATAAAATGTGAAGTCAGCTAAAATGCTGTGGCATTTTACTTGTCAGTATTGATGCCAGAGATGTCTAGGCTTTTAGATAAAGTTGGGAAAAAAAAGGATTTTAGTTAAAATATTTTAATACTGATGGTGTATTAGGCATTCAAATTGTACACCTTACTCTAGTTATCTCCCCTGTCAAATTTGTATCAATCTACTGTATCAATAAAATTCTGTAACTGAGCTTGCCTTGTTATAGTGGGGAAAAACGTTTGTGTATTTTGAAGGGTAACCCTCCCTAAGTTATGGTTCCTAAGAGTTAGATCATGTGAAAGTTGTTTATGTGGTATGTGATTAATAAGAAAAGGAGCCTCTCTGCATTGTAACAACTGTCTGTTCTGCTTGAAATGCACTTGACATATCGTTAAAAATGCCTGCAATAATATTTCGTATTTTCCTTGTTGATTTTTATTTCTGTATTGTCAATCTGTACCAAAATTTGGGTTTAATCAGATTAAAATTATTTTGTTTTACAAAGATAGCTATTTGAGTCACTGGAGAGAAATCGGTTGCAAAGAAAATTTTACTCAAGTCTTGAATTACACCAAGTTGATATAAGCTGCTGCTAGAAATACTTCATGTGTTGATTAAGCTGGTTGGAGTTTTCTTAAGAAGTCAGTATTTATTGTTTCCTTCATTGACATAGAAAAGATTACAAATTATATGCTTGTCAGATTTTTTTTTAAAATTGCCTGGACAGCAACTAAGTCAATGTTAAGATATTTTGTTACAATTCTAGCTATAATGTTTTGGACTGGTACAGTCATTATTGATACAAAAGGTAGATATGGCTTGTTTTTGTGCTGATTATGTCAATGGTATTTTGAAACAAATTGCTAACTTGATCTGGTATCAAAATTGAGTTCCACTATCAATCAAAAAGTCTATACATAGAATGTTTGAGGAAAGCACAAATGCTTTTAAATGCTTGCTTATGAGGGTAGGAATATCTGTGTTCCTGTAATTTTAATGAGCTGCCACAAATACTATACAAAACATTTTGTAGAATTAGAGATGTTCTTATGCTAATTATTGGTAAAACCAAAGGTGTCATTGCTTGCGTATCCAAGTTTCTAGAATAGACTTCTGGAAAGCTATCTTAACTCGTGCACTGGCATTGTTTCACATACTAATATATAAAGTTAGGACCTCTACAGCAACTTTTTATATGTTCTATCTAGCTCATGCAGTCTTCTTTACCTTGCAAGTCACTGAAGTGTGCCTTAATGTGAGTCTTGCTGCTTTAAGCTGTTCTTGCCAGTGGGTGTGAAAAATTCTAACATCTTGCTGGTTTTAGAAAGTTTTTTGTGTACGAAGGTATAAGGCTTTTTGGGACATACAAATAAATGGAAGGCATATAAATATTAGCTTGATCTTTAAAAATGAAATGTGAAGCCCAGGAAATTTGAAGTGAAACAGAATTCTGGAAATACTCAGGAAATGGCCTCATCTGTGGAGAAAGAAATACAAATAATATTTAAGGTCAAGAACCTATGGTCAGAATGTTGATCACATATTTTGTGTAAATTAATCGATTTATTTTTGAGAATATGGGCCAGAATCTAATTTGCTCGGTATGTTATTAAATTGTATTTAGACATTAACAACGAGTCAACATAAACCACCTCCGTCGCATCTGAGGAACAGGAAAATCGACATTCTGGGCAAACTCCCTTCATCAGGAACTTCCTGAAGAAAGGCTTTTGCCTGGAATGTCTATTTTTCTGCTCTTCAGATGCTGTCTGACCTGCTGTGGTTTTCCAGCACCACACTCTTGACGCTAATCTCACTTTTGCCTATCAACCACCTAGGTCTCTACTTGCTACTTGGCAAGTTCTATACCACTTCAGTGCACGTTCTTCCTTATTTTTCTTAACTATTGTCCTACATTCTGTCTTGTTTGCTACAGATAAATTGGAATGCAAACAATGAATGTTTTGAGAACTTGTTTACTATTTGAGTGCTTGAGTATTATACAGTTATTATACAGTTCACTCCTTTGTCTTTATTGACCTGGATAGATTTATAATTTTAGGCTATAAGCTGTGTTCATTACAAATATGTTAATATCTTGCACTGTACAAGAAAATATTTCTCATTACCAAAATAGTTCTGTACAAAATTTGCACATCTAGTAAGGAAAAGTCATTCTTATATATTTATTATTACAGTTGATATCTTCTGTATTCATGATCTTTTTTATACTGCCCTTAACTCTACTTGTAATAGAGAATTTTTATGAACGGTGAACACAATTATTGCCTTGAACAAAAAGAGTCATAGAGAGTCATTTGTATTTCTTCAGTCTCTCAAAAGACTTAACTGAATAATTGAGATGAGATTTGATGGAAACTATAAGATGTTTTATTTACCATCAATTGAACAAAAATTGGAAAAGATTTTTCTTCCATCAATCCAAACCATTTGACTACAACATTTTCAGAAAGCAACACTTTGCTGTTTCAGTGTGCCAGACTTCTTGGAACAATTCTGTATTATCATAAAGCCCAAAGCAGAGTAATTCCATTCTCCATTCTTGTATCTGCTTCATTTTGCAATTTTGCAGCCCTCTATTCCCTGAATGCTTGTAAAGCTTCCTGTTATCTGACATCACATCTACTTTTAAAATCTCCGATTAAAGCATTTTTAAATAAGATGTAAGAGATGTGTTTCAGTGATTAGCAAAGTAATGGTAAGAAACCGGTGCTACGTATAATCTACAAAGAAACATCAAAGCTACCCACCAGCTCTCTGTTCACTATTGATTTGCGAGAATAACTCTTCCAGATATGCTATTAAATGGCTTAGATTTTGTAGTCAGTGGTGAAGCAATGGCTGTGGTCACTATCTTTTATGATAGCTACCCATAAAGAAAAGGTAAAAGATAGATTCTATCTCAATCCAATAGCTCTAAGGTAAAGAAACTTGAACTAGTCCATATATCTTGTTTCTATCAGAATGTGTTCAATTGCACAAATAAAAATAGCTTTTCAAGGTCTGAGTATTTAACACTAATTATGAGATTAATGCACCTACTTAACACTTATTCATTCATTCGTTTATTCACAATGTACAAGTTTTGCAAAGGCTGTTAGTGAGACTAAAAATGTAACAATAGAAGTTCATTTTCCGTTCATGGCATTCACATTAATTGCATTGTGTGGATTTAAGAACTCACCTTTTGGAGAAGCAGATAATCACTAGTATCTTCAGGATTTGCACATTATTCTGTGCATGTATGGAGTCCAGAAGTTGCTGTCAATTCCAGTGGAATAGTGTTGATGAATGCTGACAGTTTTTCAGTCATTGCTCCTGCAAAATCTGAGCCAAAACAATTCCCAAGCTTCCTTGATTTTTTTTTTATCATGAATAAGATTTTTCTTTGCAGACTGACCTTTTCATGCTTAGAAAATGATTTAGAACTGGATGAAATCTTTGTAACCAATATGCAAAGGCATATTATTTAAGGTTTGCATAAAGATTTGTAGCTTGGCTGCCAGTTGCCATGGTTGTGGGTATGTTTGCTGAGCTGGGAAGTTGATTTGCAAACGTTTTGTACTGCATCTTTTTTTGGAATTTATTTGGTTCCATTCTTACTGCTTTTGGTTGCTATTTCCAGCTGTTCGTTGTAGTGGCCGGTATATTGGGTCTAGGTCTGTGTTTGTTGATGGAGTCTATGGATAAGTGTTATGCTGCGAGAATGTCTCTGGCTGTCCTCTGATTAGCTTGTTCTATGATCAGAACTAACAGTCAGACTTCTCCGACTACTCTGATTCATGACAGCCCATAAACCAAGAGCCAGGCTCCGACAACTCACTCGAACGAATGACCCTATGCCCATCATGTGGAAGACTAATGTAATTTTAAAAGATTCCATGCAAAGACTGCATGAAACACTATTTGGAACAAATAAGCAGGGTATTAGCAATCCACATCCACAAACACCAACTAGCCACTAAATGTCACGACAACTGTCGTTAGCAGTCATACATCAATGTCAAGGATCTCAAATTGGACTGGGACAACACAACGATCATCGGATAAGCTAAACAGAGGACAGCCAGAGAATTTCGAGAAGCAAGGCACTCATTCCACAGACTGTATCATCAAACACATAAACCTAGACCCATTATACCGGCCACTACAATGTACAACCGGAATCGGCAACAGGAACGGAATAAATTCCAGCAGGCGCAGTACAGCAGCGCTTCATAGGAGGCCCCAAAGCACTGAATATGTCGCCTAGACAGCATGAAACATCTGCAAATCAACTTGTCAGCTCAGCAAACATACCCACAACCAGGGTGTATCTTTAAGTCAGCTTTTACTTCATCTTGGAACTGATCATTGGTGCAGGATCAGCCTAGTAATGTTTCAAATTGCTTTATACATCCTCTTTTAGCAAGCAATAATTAAAGATTAATGTACCTGGAGTGGTATCTGTTTACTGTATATTGTAATATCATTTATGGGCGGCACGGTGGCACAGTGGTTAGCACTGCTGCCTCACAGCGCCAGAGACCCGGGTTCAATTCCCGCCTCAGGCGACTGACTGTGTGGAGTTTGCACATTCTCCCCGTGTCTGCGTGGTTTTCCTCCGGGTGCTCCGGTTTCCTCCCACAGTCCAAAGATGTGCAGGTCAAGTGAATTGGCCATGCTAAATTGCCCATAGTGTTAGGTAAGGGGTAGATGTAGGGGTATGGGTGGGTTGCGCTTCGGCGGGGCGGTGTGGACTTGTTGGGCCGAAGGCCCTGTTTCCACACTGTAAGTAACCTAATCTAATCTAATCTAAACTTCAGGAACGTGTGATTATCATGTTCATTTTTATGCAGGAAAGAATAGTGTAGGTGGAGCCTAATGGGTGTGTGCAGGCTTAATACACTTGTTTAGACTATAACGTCTACAATTTCATATTTATTTGTGTTTCCTCTACTTAAAGAATTTTCACATCTGAAATCTGTTTCTTCTCTATCCTTTGTAAAATACAAGACATTAAAACAATAATAGCTTATATTTATGTACTACCTTTAAGAGAGTTAACCCATTTCACTTCACGCCTGTGGATAAGATTTCTGTTTTATGGTTCTCTTCCAAATGTGGATCGCATTCATTCCACAAGATTTCACCTGACATCTACCTGCTCAAAGCTTTTCATTCTAGGTTATTGCTTTGTTCATAAGTAACTCTGCTTCTTACTTTTGTGCTACCTGCAAAATTTGATATGGTTCCTGATTTTCAATAAATGCAATCAGTAATTTAAATATACCATAAACATACTTTTTTACTTGACACTTTCAATGCTATCCCATTGATGTGAAAATCTTATGACACCTCAGTACAATTAAATGATGGACAGATGATTTACTTTTTAAAGCAAGTTTTACTTAGTGATGGGTGGACCATTGAAATCAACAGGATGCAAATTGTGATAGAAACAGAAATAGATAACCATTAATGATTCTAACATCCAATTTTGTTGTGTCCTGAAACAGCAGATGGCATTGTAACACCTGATGCATTTTACATGATAAACTATTCAACAAAATTAAACCTCCAAGTACATACATAGCACAGCTTTATAAGTATTTTTTGTCCCAGATCTGCTTAGCTAACCATTTATCTGTCATTTGACTGTTTTCTTCTGCTCTTCAAAGTTTTTTGAAAGGCAAAAATCCACAGGGAAGAACTTTATCATTTTCATGTCAAATTAATTTTTGATCATGGTTTTATCAAGATTGTGTGTGTGTGTATTGACAGATTTAGTGGTTTTATATATGAATGATTATTGCTGTTTATAGTTTTACAATATAATTATTTTGATATGTTGGAAAAACACCGCAGATTTCTACAGATCTGCCTGGATCAGATATCATCCGCATGGAGTGAAACATGCTGAGCTTTCAGAATCACTAAGTTAATATTAGGAAGTGACTGCCTTTAACTGCTTTTGTATGATTCTCAAGAATATGCTACTGCTTTGGGATAGTATGCATTTAACTTTACAGTTGATCTCATTTATTCCAGTTGCTTTTGGCAATTGTTTACTCATAATTTGAAGTTGTTTCCAATGTCGTGCTTGTGTCAAGCTGTTTATAAGCTCTGAAATTAATCTCTCACTTCAGTCTCGAAGAAGCTCGGTGGTTATCAGCCAAGTCAATGAAGTGTTCTCCTTATTTTAAACGTACAGGTGTCTTTTCAAAGCACTGCTCCTCTAGGAAAGCTCTCAAAACTTTATATGTGAGGAAAGCAAGACTGGAGCAAGGCAGATATTACTGCTTTACTTTTAAAAGAACCAACTAGCATAAGTTTTTAAAAACTACAATGGATTTTAACCTTGGTGGGTAAGATAATGGAAGTCTTCCTTAAGAATACGTTAATGGATTATTGGGTTACAAACTGATTTATAATGTTGGTTCATACTGGTGATTTTTTTTATTGATTCTCAGGATGTGGGCATAGCTGGCTAAGTCAGTATTTATTGCATGGTCCTAATTGTCCATTTGGCAGGTAAGGATCAACATATTGCTGTGGGTCTGACATCACATGTAGGCCAGGCTAGGTAAGGATAATAGCTTCTTTTCTTAAAGAATATTAGTGAAGCAGATGGGTTCCCCCTCCCCGATAATCAACAATGGTTTCATGATCAATGTTTGACTCTTAATTCCAGACTTTCTCTTCTTTAATTGAATTCAAATTCCATCATCTGCCATGGCAGGACTTGAACCCAGGTCCCAGAACATTTACCTCAGTCTCTCGCATAACAATCTCTAGTCATAATTCTGCCTAGCCAGAATTCTTGGTAATCTAAATTTTCTTAAGGGTTTAATGAAGGATATTGTTTGGGGGTAAGATAATGGTTATGGGAATAACCCATTCAGCCACTTGAGCCTATTATTCTAGATCATGGCTGATCATCTACCTCTGTCACATTTCCTGTGCTGTCCCAACATCTATTGATGTCATTTAGTAACTAGAAATCTATTAATCTCTCTTGAATTTACATGATGATTGAGCTTCCACAGCCCTCTGGGCTGGAGATTTCCAAAGTTTCACCACCCTTTAAGTGAAGATGGCTTTCCTCTAATTCTGAAACTGTGTACCCAGGTCTGAGACACCTCAGCAAGGGAAAGCTTTTTACTCTTTTTCTGTTCCTTTAAGAATTTTGAAAGTTTCAATGAGATCACCTCTCATTCTTCTAAATAACAGGATAGAGTCCTCCATCTATCTTAGAACACTTGCAATGTCTCAGTAATCAATCTGGTTATCCAGTTTACCCGTCCTTTGGCAAGTGGCACAAAACTGCAAAGTATATTTCAGTGCTCTATTCGTTTGAAGCAAGACATCTTTTCTTGCTGTGCTCCTGGAATAAGTAGAATTACTTAACGACCAGGCCTGTATCCTTTCAGAGTTTACAGTCCGAGGTGACTTAATTGCAACATGCAGAGTGGACTCGATGGGCTGAATGGCCTTACTTCCGCTCCTATGTCTTATGGTAACATATTAGATCCTGAGGGGTCTTGATTGAGTGGATGTTAAAAGGATGTTTCCTTTTGTGGGAGAGTCTAGAACTAAGGGTCATAGTTTCAAATTGGCATCCCCACCCTGCCTTAATTTTCAACAGATGAACATTTTTTCCTAAGGGTTAAAAATATAGAAGGTAGGAACAGCATCTGGGATCATTTATACTCCATTGCCTTAATATTAATATTAAGGCTATGGCAATTGAGAATAAGGGACCTCAATTTCCTGCAATTGCCCGTAACTCCGGGATACCAGGTGCTCCCAACAACATGTTTAGGGGCGAGTAGCATACAAGATACCCAGCTTCCTCTTGAGCTCTATGGAGGTGCCTGGCCCCCTCAATCTACCCTAGCTGTCATCTGAAGCCTGCAGATGTAAAGTCATTGGCAGTGAGCCTGCCCTTTGGAAGGTATCCATCCATCCTGGGTATTGTCTGAAATTCCCCCGGAGCTACTTGTCCAAGTCCTTCCGCTCGCAAGCTCACTCTTCCACTTGCCAAGCAATGGAATTTAGGACTGCAAATAGGCCAAGCAAGCTGCCTGGGACCATGTTGGAAACTAGTCCTACTCTTAAACCTGTCCAGAGTGCTTCCAACTTTGGTTAGGAAGCTTGTTGAAACACTCATTCACAATGTGATTGAGAGCCCATCTTGGAAAAGTGAGATGCCGGGAGAAACCAGGCTATCACAGGGCTTAGTCCGAGCACCAACCGTAGTTAACAAACCTCTGAATACTTCCTGACAATCATATATCTTAATCATCTATCCACAACAGATCCTGCCTCCTGGGAGAGATCCTTAAAGGTGATAAAGTATTGCAGCACGTGCTGCTTCACTTTGAATTCCATTATATATGGCTTTATATCCTACCTCCATAACGTTAGTGCCAAAAACAAAATTGCAAATCTGCATGCATAGTTGAAGATTAAAGCCTGATCCCAATGCAAAGCATTTATGAGAAGCTCAAGACAGGAATTTGTCATTCTGGGAGCATTTGAAGAAAACAGTAGCAAAGGTCAAATCCAAAAAGCTTACTAACCCAACTTGCTGGATCTGAATGGGGCACTGCTATGACAGAAATCAGGACAATGGCTGCGATCATACTGTAGCAGCAGTCACCCACACATTGTGTTTGTAATGTAAATACCGTGCATTGTCATCACAGATTTTCCCTGAACACCCCTTCACTAGCTTCCTGTCTTCTCGGGCATCAATCATCCACGTTTAGATTCTCAAAAGCTTATGAGGTGGTTGAATGAGCTGCTTAATCTATCTACCACTGACATTTCATTTTGGTGTCATGTATGGAGCAACTTTTCTCAGCAGGGTCCATCAGTGGCTACCCTTTGGATCAAGGAATGGGAAATGAGGGAGATCACTAAACAGTTCCTTGTGATAAACACCATCTGGCAAAAAGCACCTTTTAAACCATCACAATGTGAGTGGTCTATTCTAAACAGATTCAGTGTGAGCCCGAGCTCCTGTGTAGCCAACCTTATTTGATTCACTTATGTCCTTTAGAGAGGGAGATCTGCCATTCTTACCCTGTCTGGAATTACATATAGACCAGATACACGGCACTGTGGTTGGCTTTTGTCTAATCTCTCATATGGACTGCAGAACTAATTATTGCAAAGGTAGCCAGGAATTATTGCCAATCTTGCCAGCAATGTCCACATCCATGTAAGAATTTTTTAACAGCCTACATTAAATTGTACTTCAAACACTTACTGTGTCTGTTCCAAGGAAGTGACCAGAGTTATAGACAACACATAATTCTGTCTATAAAATGTCATTTCATTTAATTGATTAGAACACTTGTCAACCTTAAACTCAAAGAAATACAGATCAAGTTTACGCTGTTTCTGGGTATATTGGCCTTGCAAAACAGTACAATGTAGGTTTACAAAAATGATCTCAGAGCTTCAGGGGTTAAGTTATACAAATTACACCTATTTTCTCTCGAATTTAGAAGATGTAAGGGTGATGTGATTGATTAATGTCTTCATTTCTTCAAAATATTAACAGGAAAGACAGGTTGATAAAGAAACTCTTTCCAATGGTTAGGGATTCCAGAACTGGGGGGCATAGTCTGAGACTTGAGGTCAGAACATTGAGGGGGGATGTTAGGAAGTGATAGATGTTATGGAGCTGTCTTCCACATGCTGCAGCTGATACTAGATATGTTATTTGTTTTAAATCGGTGATAGATACATTTTTGTTAAGCAAAGGTATTAGGGAATATGAGCCAAAGACCGGTAAATGGAGTTAGGTCACAGATCAGTCATGATTCATTGCATGACCGAATGGGCTTCAGAAGCTGAATGCCCTACTCCTGTTCCTATGTTCTGACATGCATAACTGGACCCCTTTAAAGTCTAATGTTCAAGATTAGTAAAATGGTTTTAAAATGTTAATTTGTCAATATTTAAGTGTTTTTGTATTTTACAAAGTAACATTGCAGATTGCAGTAGATATGGAAAGTCAGGACATGAGAAATAAGCAGAATGATGGAATACACAAATTTATGCAGTTAATGAAGGGTAATAAAAGCAAGGAAGTGGGTACAAACCAGGAAGGTAAGTTTTTCTAGCTCTAGTTTTAATTTTCTATCCCAAAGAGCCGCCAATTATTTTTAATTTAAAAGAGGATGGAGGAAATATTGGTGCAATTTTTGGGGGCCATTTAATGAATTAGAGGTGGCAGGTATTATAGTACTGTAATATGGAAGAAAGCAATTCAAACTTGAAAATCTCTCCAAGCAATTGACTTCCAGACTCGTGAATGGAATAATATATAGCAGTTTTATCATTGTTCAAATCTAACTGAAAAATGCTAGGACGTTGAAATGTTTCAATGACATTTGAGAAACTCAACCAGTTGGAGACTGAGTTCATCGTAATTGCAGCAGTCCTCTTGAAATCAGGCATTGTGTGTTTGCGAAATGTTATGAAGTGCACATACATGAGAAAGCAATTTCCTCCCCATGCATCAATTCTCAGGACCTCATTACATTTGTTCTAATGTGAACAGCATGATCTGCACTATTTACAGTGCTGACTACAGTTTGCTTAATTCCAATTCTTAAGCAGAATGATTACTCTTGGCTCTCAACATTTGTTACATCTCTTGGCCATCATGTAAGAAAGTAACTGATGCGTGCTACAGATTGGTTGTGAAAGTGTTATTGTAGTCTATCATCAGAGTCGGTGACTGAGGCTGGACTTTAGCGCTCCCAGCACCATGTGATGGGACCAGTGACTTCAAGGACGATTGACTTACTGCCCAAGAAAGTTTGCTGTATTGAGCACTGTTAGGCACTAAGACACTGTCCTGTAAGCTTCTCCTTCATTCATAAACCTCCACCACTGAAGTGCTGCTGTTCCTCCAGTGAGCTGAAGAGAATCACTGGAGGGCTAGGTCATGCAGTCTGGACAGAGCAACACCATCAAATAGGCTCATGTTCTTCTGGGCATGAGGGGGCATATCGTCTCACAGAATGGAGGTTATGGGGAGGGGTGTCGGGATCAGAGGTAAGGGCAAGGGTGATTTTTAGTTTGCCCTCCCACTCCTGACCCTGATTGTCCCCAGACTCTGGAGATAGCCGCACCCCCCCACCGACCCAGCCCGCAACAGCAGGCACATCACTCTGGTTTTCTTGTCTGGAAAGCAGTGATTCTGCTCACCTATTGGGAATGCAGGTCATTGGGCCAATGTCTGGTTGAGGCAGTTCAGTGGCTGTTTTTTGACCACTTTGACAGCCTTCATTGGTGGCAGGTTGAGCAGGTTCCCTATGGATCTTTTTGACCAGAAGGCATTTGCTGAGGTGATGAGAAGGATGTACAGAACAACTTCGGTTATCCGAATATCAATTATCTGAATTTTGGATTATCCAAACAAGATCTCAAGGTCCTGTAAAATGTGCCATCATAGAGATGTTGCTGACTGGTGTGACAATCACCTTTTCTTTGTTTACAATGATTTATAAGTGAATTTGGATCATCTGTACTGAATAGTTTCTTCAAAAGATAATAACTGACCTCTACCTCAATGAATTTTATTTATACAAAAACTGATTTTATTTGTAAAGTATCATGAATTTTCAAGCAATATCCAGTGTTTGTACACATTTTATCAGTTGAATGAAATAAAAACTGTACCCTTGCTTTTCTTACGTAATTATGTTCAGTATGGCCTCCTTTTGTTTCCAGTCAGATCAGTTATCTGAACAAAATACTCCCCATCTGTCTCGTTTGGATAATCAAGGTTGTTCTGTAGTATCGCTCCAGGATCAATTTGCTGAATTACTTGCCCTTGGTGTCATCTTTCTAGCCATCTCTGAAGAAGGAAGAATTGCACTCTGAGCTTTTGGACAGGTGTAAAGGATGTCAACATAAGTTTTTGAAGGTTAGATTATACTTGAATTTTTTGAGACAATCATTAACAGCATGGTAAAGAAACCACGCTGTCAATGATCAGATGTTGCCTTTTTGAAATTCAAGAAGTGATTTGATCCGGGCCTGCACAAGAAAATACCAAAACAAACTTAAACTTAAACTGAGACTATAGTTCATTAATGATTAACTTATATCCTTAAAAACAAACTTTATGCTTAATCTTTGAGTTTTCAGAGAATGGTTGTCTACTTCATTTTCTTTTTCACTGAATGCTGAGATGGGAGAAACAGACAAAGAGAATCTTTCAGTTCTTATCCACAAACAAATTTCCTTTGATCTGCTCTGCTGCTCATAAACAGCTGTTGAAAAATTGTTCAGTGTCTATTCCTGAGCCTAGGAGGTGAGCAATTAATCTCATGATTTGTGAAATTCTCATACAAGTGTGAATTTCTTGATGCCTTAATTTCACAGGTCTCTCCAAGCTTTCTCAACCTGTGGTCAGGTGATCATTACAGCCATTTCAGGTTCATGTTTCTTTTTTAAAAAGCATTTCGGTCCATGAAATACCTCCAGCAAAACAATCAGATGAAAGAAAACAAAATTTGATATTAGTGCATATTTGTCACTATCATATGACTACTTTGACAACTATTGCCGATAAGATGGTGGCAGAGTAGGAGGCTCCAACTGGAGCTCCTCTGCTCTGCCTGTTCTTTTTGTTTCTTTTATTTTTTTTCTCTCTTTTCAGTAGTCCTGGAGCAGCATGAGGGGGTGCTGGATTTCTGGAGTGGCATGAGGGGCTGCCAGAGCAGCGCAAGGGGGAACCAGAGTGCCAGAGCGATGCGAAGGGAAACCGGAGTGGCGCAAGGGGGATGTCGGAGTGGCATGAGGGGGAACCTGAGTACTGGTACAGCACAACTTACCTTGAGTGCTGCTGAGGAGCGGGACAGTTGTTGGATTTGTGCCTGGTGCCGGCAGTCAGACCATGTGCTGACCTATTGCTATCTGAAGTTCTTTATTGGACTGTAATGTAAATCCTTTAACTTTGTTATAACTACCTTATCTCTAACTTTTTTTAGGCACTAAGTAATGCTGCTACTTTTCCTTTTCATTCTCTTTTGTATCCAAAATTTGTACCTAGATCCTTGTACCTAAGATGGCGTCATTAAAGACTGCCATTGTAAAACCTTTTCACTGTACTCCTGCACTGAAGTACATGTGACAATAAAGCATATTCGAATATTGTAATTTGTACAAGAATGATTAGAAGTGGATGGTTTTTAAACAAAAAAAAACTTGAAAAATTGAGATATTTCTGTAGTCAAAGTTTTTTATAAAAAAAGTAACTTTGGTCAAATTTAAGAATGAGCACTGAAGGACCCAATAAGGGAGGCAGAATGCACATGCACGAGAACTGTACTACATTTCACACTGTAGGGAATCTAATCTAATCTATTCTAATCTAATCCCATATTGGCCTATAAAGCTTCTTTATAGGCTTTTGGGACAAATGTCTGAAATATTTGCATCTAGAGATCCAATGCCTGATTGAGATTCTCTTTGTAAAATTGATGTAAACATCGCACACCATTCACATTGCGATGAAGACTGAAGTTCCTTTGGGGGGGGGGGATTCCTGGTGGCTTTAACTGGAAAAATAATTCTTGATGCTATTTTTAATTGTAACTCCACTAATTCCTTTTTAAGGTGTGATATTGCTGTTTTCTAATCCAAGGACAGAATGGCACAGTCCATAAATTTTCTAGTTGTCACTATCAATGCCAAGTTGTGTTCGGCCAGAGGGGAATGTGGTTTCTTAGTTGTCTTATTCTGGATCCAGAAGAGTTAGCACCTTCAGATGAACTCTGATGACAGGTCATCAATCTGCTTCTATCTCCAAACAAATGAGTCCCATTACTGTTCATGAATTCTGGCAAGCTCAAACTTCTCAAGTTTTAGGATCATCTTTGCAACATTTTCTTGCATTTTCTCCAGAGCTTTAATTTTGTTTGCATTGTGGATACTAGAACTACACATTACCTGTATACATAAATTTAACATCACCTTCTTGCTTTATGTTTCACTCTTTTTAAATCCATTCCTTCTACCCAGTCCAACACCAGTTCCTCCACATCACTTCTACCAAAATAAGTTACACTTATTTCAACTGAAAAGTGATATGATAAGATACAAATGAAGATTTGCAAAATCATTTTTCATCTAAAAAAGTCAATGTGATTCTTTCTATTAACTGAGAGTTTGAATTTCATTTTAGAGAAACATTACTGCAGTAGAACAGTTGGGTATGGCATATATCTTCCTTACTGAGGGTTTTTTTTTTAAATCACTAATTTACACTCTTGCATGTATCTACAGGTCTCATTGATAAATCTTAATACTAGAGAAGAGGTGCACATACAAGATCAAAAAGTATTCTTATTTGGTTTTAAATACGTCTTCCATGGAGCCCTGTGCTCATTGTGAGAGAAATAGGAGCACTGCTGTAGATATCACTTATATTAATAGCAGTGCTATTAATATAAGTTAGTGCACAGTAATTATAACGTGAAAGTTATTTATTGTAAGCATCCACTGTTGGCAAAACAAAACTAGCTTTTAATTGCCTCCTCTGAGTCTGAATCCTGTAGATCTTAGAGCTAGATATAATTTGAATTATTCATTTCATTATGATTGAGCATTACAGGTAGAGGTTGCTTCTATAAAGAATTTTCAAGGAGAGAATCAGATATTACATTGAACTTGTACTGTAGTCTTTAAGACAATTTTGGACTAGGTGGATCAGATCAGTCTTTATCTGCTTGCAAGGTTATTAGTTTTATTTTAGAGGCTGATAGTTTAATCTACAGCAGAAAACTGGACTCAGAACTTGGATACCATAATAGTTGATGTTTTGGGCGTGTAGAGATGGTATAGGGGAGACTCAGCTAAAGATAATGGTAATGTCTTTAGCTGAGTTTCTGGATTAACAGTCTAATATTCTGGGGACCCAGTACAAATCCCACCATGGCAGGTGGTACAGTTTGAATTCAATAAAGAATATCTGAAATTAAGAAATCTACCAATGATGTTGAATTCTATTGTTGATTGTCGGAAAAATTAATCTGGTTCACTAAAGTTCTTCAGGGAAGGTAATCTGCCATCCTCACCTGTTCTGGCCTACATTTGACTCCAGACCGCCAGCAATATGACTGACTCTCAACTGCATTCTAATGTGGCCTAGCAAGCCATTCAGTTCTATGAATTGATATGAAGTCTCGACAAAGAAATGAAACTAGACAGACCACTCGGCATTGATTTAGGCAGCGGATAAGACAACAGTAGAAACCGATCTGTTGACATTACAGAGTCCTCCTCACTGATATCTGGGGGTAGTGCCAAAATTGGGAGAGCTGTCTCATGGACTAGTCAAGCAACAGCCTGACATTATCTGTAAGGTATGATTCCATGAGTATAACTGTGTCCTGGACACCACCATCATCATCCCTGGATATACCCTTTCCCACCAGCAAGACAGGAGCAGAATAAGTGGGGCACAGTGGCATGAAGTTGAGAGGGAGTTGACCTTGAGTCCTCAACATAGACTCTAGACCCCCTGAAGTCTTATGATTTCAGGTTAAACATGGGCAAGGAAATCACCTGCTGAATACCATGTAACATCCTCTCTCAGCTGATGAATCAATATTCCTCCATGTTCTACACTTGGAGGAGGTACAAAGGGTGCAAAATGGACTCTGGGTGGGGGATTTCAATATTCACCAAAAAGTGTGGCGTTGGAGCTGGTCAGATGGTAAAGGGTATAGCTGTTAGATGGGCTCTGCTGCAGGTGCTAAGGACCAAAAAGGGGAAAAACATACTTGACCTCATCTTCACCAGTCTTCCAGTTGCAGATGCATCTTTCCATGACACTTGGTAAGTGACCATCTCACAGTCCTTCCTACACTCAGGAGAAAATGTCCCAGCTTATCCAGCCTCTCCTTATAACTCAAACTTTCCAGTCTCAGTAACATCCTTGTGAATCATTTTTGCACCCTTTAAACTTTAATAACATCCTTCCTATAGCAGGCTGACAGGAACTGTACACAGTACTCAAATGTGGCCTTACCAGTGACCTGTACAGCTCTAACAGGTATTCAATACTCTTACTGGAACATCGCTACAGGAGTTCCTCAGGTGTAGTGTCCTCAGCCCAACTGTCTTCAGCTACTTCATCAATGACCTTCCCTCCATTATAAGGTCAGAAGTGGGGATTTTCGCCAATGTTCAGCTCCACTCATGACCCCTTGGCTACTAAAGTATTTCAAAGATTTGGGCAATATCAAGGCTTGGGCTGACAAGTCACAAGTAACATTTGCCAGACAATGACCATCTCCAATAGGAGATAATCTAATCATCACCCCTTGACACTCAATGGTGTTAATATTACTGAGTCCTCCACCATCAACACCCTTGGGGTTTCCATTGACCAGAAACCTAACTGGACTCACTACATAAGCACAGTGGCTAGAACAGCAGGGCAAAGGCTAGGAATACAGCAGCGAGTTAACTCCCCTTCCGATGCCCACAGCTGAAAATGTGTTGTTGGAAAAGCGCAGCAGGTCAGGCAACATTCAAGGAGCAGGAGAATCGACTTTTCGGGCATGAGCCCTTCTTCAGGAATCTGATGTTCACAATCTACAAGGCACAAGTCAGGGAGTGTTTTTGAATACATTCTCCACTTCCTGAATTTGTGCAGCCTGATCAACACTCCCTAGAAGCTTGACACCATCTAGGCCAAAGCAGCCCATTTGATTGGCATCATGTTCACAAGCATCCACTCCCTCTGCCAGCGCTCAGTAGGAACCGTGTGTATTATCTACAAGATGCACTGCAGAAATTCACCAAAGGTCTTTAGAGAGCACGTTCCAAACCCACAACTACTTTCATCTAGAAGGACAAAAGCAGCAAATAAATGGGAGCACCAACACCTGCAAATTCCGCTCGAAGCCACTCACCATCCTGACTGGGAAATATATTGCCATTCCTTCACTGTCTCTGCATCAAAATCCTGGAAATACGCCCCCAAAAGGGCATTGTGGGTCTACCTACAACACATAGACTGCAGCGGTTCAATTAGGCAGCTCAGCACCACCTTTTCGAGGGGAACTAGAGATGGGCAATTGATGCTGGCCCACCCAGTGATGCCCATGTTCCACTAGTGAACATTTTTTTAAAAAAAGCAATGATGCAATGGGTGCAGTTCCGAGTTGATGGTTGGACTATTTTTGACTCCCATTTGGAAGAAACATGTCACGTAGAATGTCTGTGTTAGTCCTGAAGTGTTTATTAGACACAGTGCTGATCTCTGTCCACCAATTATTAAACAAGAATCATAGCTTGTACTGCTGATTAAGACATTACTATTTATTTTATCCAGCTTTCACTCCCTTTGTTGAAAATTAAAAATGTGCTTGAGTAAAGGAGAGATGAAAAAACACATTTTGATTAGTTATAGATCAAATATCATTTAAACAAGTAACTGCTTCATTGCAGACTTTGGGATACCCTGCCAAATTCTTTGAACAAAACTGGCATTGCTAAATTGTTAAATGACCCTTCTGAAATCCCTTCTGAAAGTTGCTTCATACGCAAGGAAGATCAGTCTGCTTCTTTCAAAAATAACATGCTATGCAGCTTTCCTTTGAAGTTTATTCATAAATTAACAGTAGTATCTTTGATGTAACTAAAAGTTGAATGTTCTAAAGAAGGGTCACTGGACCCGAAATGTTAACACTGCTTTTTCTCCACAGATACTGCCAGACCTGCAGGGCTTTTCTGAATTTATACTGAATGTTGTTTCCTTGGCTTTTATATTTTCTTCCTGTTGAATAATTATTAATTGTGGTCATTGTGAAGCATTTTTGCTGGTTACTATGTTTACTACTTTTGGAGGTGTTTTATAGGCCATTATGGCAAGTGCTGATGTTGTTCTTTATGCAGCCAAATAGACACCATGATTTGGGCCAAATCATCTGCCAGCTATGTATTTATTTATTTGTCTATTCAGTTGTGGGCCATGGGCATTGTTGGCTGGTCAGCATTTATTGCCCATCCCAATTTGCCCTTGAGAAGATGGTGGTGAGCTGTCTTCTTGAACCATTGCAGTCCACCTGCTGTGGGTTGACCCACAATGCCATCAGGGAGAGAATTCCAGGATTTTGATCCAACGACAATGAAGGATCGATGATGTACCTCCAAGTCAGGATGGTTATTGGCTTGTTGATGAACTTGCAGGTGGTGGTGTTCCCATGTATCTGCTGCTCATGTCCTTCTAGATGGTATTGGTCATGGGTTTGGAAGGTGCTGTCTGAGGATTTTTCGTGAATTTCTCGAGTGTTTCTTGTAGATAGTACACGCAGCTGCTACTGAGTATCGGTGGCAGAAGGAGTGAATGTTTGTGGATATGATGCCAATCAAGCGGGCTGATTTGTGCTGGATAGTGTCAAGCTTCTTGAGTGTTGGTGGAGTTGCACCCATCCAGGCAAATGGGGAGCATTCCATCACACTCCCGACATGTGCCTTGTAGATGGTGGACAGGCTTTGGGGAGCCAGGATTTGAGCTATGTGCTGCAGTATTTTGAGCCTCTGACCTGCTTTGTAGTTATTCTATTTCCAAGGTTAAACCTAATAGAATTGAATGCAGCAATTTCAGAAGGAAACACAGTTTATAGTGAGGGGAGCAAATTAGATTAGGTTAGATTAGATTCCCTACAGTGTGGAAACAGGCCCTTCCACCCAACAGGTCCACACTGACCCTCTGAAGAGTAACCCACCCAGACTCATTTCCCTACATTTTACCCCTGACTAATGCAACTAGGAGAAAGTGAGGACTGCAGATGCTGGAGATCAGAGCTGAAAAATGTGTTGCTGGAAAAGCACAGCAGGTCAGGCAGCATGCTTCTCCTGCTCCTTTGATGCTGCCTGACCTGTGCTTTTCCAGCAACACATTTTTCACCCCTGACTAATGCACCTAACACTATGGGCAATTTAGCATGGCCAATTCACCTAACCTGCACACCTTTGGATTGTGGGAGGAAACCGGAGCACTCTGAGGAAACCCACGCAGACACTGGGAGAATGTGCAAACTCCACCCAGACAGTCGCCCGAGGCAGAAATCGAACCCGGGTCCCTGGTGCTGTGAGGCAGCAGTGCTAACCACAGACTCAGCGTGCCGCCCACTTAAGATCATTTAAGATGGCCAATGATAGCTGAAACCCCAATTTTGATTAGAACTATTTTGCACACATAGAGACTAAACACTGACCAGGAGGGAGTGGGCCAGCTGCTTTTTCATTCTGGTTTCTTAACTTCTCTATGAATCAGCGGCCTGTGAGTAGCAAAGTTGTGAAATTAAGATTCTAAGCTCTTCACACAGCATTGCTATTAAATATCATAAAAAAATTTTCCATGCACATGGGCCAGAAAATTATTTACAGGGGCTGAGAGGACAAATCAAACTAATTGCTCGTCCCTCAAGGGGAATGGGTGAGCAGTTTATTGTGGTTGGCAAGGCAATGTGGCAATTTGAGTGGTATTGATTGAGAGCTCCCTGTAACAGCAGAGAAACATTATCTGTGGCCAGCTCAGTAACCATCAAAATGGAACTGAATTAATAAGGTTTCGTTGGTCAAATCAAACTCATGTTTACAGGTTTTCCATTAATCCAAATCCACTGTTGTTAGGAGTATTGCACCTATCATTATTTAACAATTGGGAAGTGAGTGTTTCAGTAAGTTGATGAAATCTGCTACTTTAGCTGTTTGCTACTGTTTAATATTTTCTTTTTATTTTAGACCAATATACAAAATTATGCCTAAACCACCAGGTTTCATTAGGAATTGGGCAAAAGAAAATCCTGTCCAATAAGCAAATTAATATAGGAGGTTTATTCAATCCTGAAAAACACTATACTTGGCTTAAGTTCAGTTTATCAGAAGTGAGGATTTAACAGGAGTCCCTTTTCTAACTGAGAAATATTTAATGTAGTTCAACAATATAAACAACCAGTTCTATTTATTAATTAGTTTATTAATTGCAAACTGTCTTAAGTTTCCATGTGATTTAATACAGAAAGTTCGCATCTGTTCTTGCGAAATGTAAATGCCTATTATACAGTTCATCCTCAGAGCATTTGAAGACCGTTTAGTCATGTTGTTTTATGACTACATTGATAAATTTGGGTTGACGACAAACTGATTGAGGAGATTGTAATGTTGAGAACTGGTTTCATATTTAGGCTCCTTTAGAACTCCATTTATTGCACATTAATACTAAAGAAATACAACTTTGAGATATACTAGACTTTAATCTTAATGTTACATTATTAAAAGTTTTTTTTGTATGTGTGTTTCTCGCTGGTTATTTCTCACACATTCAAACTAACTCCACCCACAGTGTGTCATTGATGTGTAGTGTGGAGCAAATCCGTGATATCTTTGCAAAGTTTCTTTCGTATCCTAAGTCTTTCCTCAGCAGTGGACATCTTTGTGAAGGGAGCACAGGGCTCTTTTTGTATGTTTAGGGGGTTTTCTTGCTGGACTTCCTGATAGTGAGATCAACTTGGCAGTATTCGGGGAACAGCCTCCCAACAGGTTGTCTCATGGTTTTGTTGCCTCACCTAATTGAACGTAACAGTGGGTTTTCTGCTATAGGCTCGGTCATAGGGCTGACAGCTCTACTCTGCAGCCTTATTGAGAGAGGTCCCCTTGCAAGCTTGCACAAAACCAAAGATGCTCTAAGGATGGAGTGGAAACCAAAGGATCCATTGAGTTGGTCTGGGCAAAAATTGTGATCTTTCATGTTCATTGGCCTGTCATTAATGAATGGTGCCCCTGGGTCTGATGGTCACCTCTGTTTAGCTAATGACAGTGGGAAAGGGCTTACTCCGCTGTCAACAAGTTACTGTTGAGGCCACACCAAACCTACAAAGGGACCTTCACCAGCAAAATCAGCTCTGTGGAGCCAGTTACCAATCTGATTATCATCTCCAGGAAAATTCCCTGGCAACAACACTGAAGAGCCATCACCTGCCACCAAGTTTTCCTTATCACAAGGCTGGGAAAATTCAGCCCATAAATGGCAATAATTAAAGACAATAATTTTCTTTGAAAGTTCATCTAAAATTTAAAAGGGACCTAATGGGCAACTGTTTCATACTGATGGTGGTGTGTGTGTGGAATGAACTGCCAGAGGAAGTGGTGGAGATAATTACAACATTTAAGAGGCATCTGGATGGGTATATGAATTGGAAGGGTTTAGAAGTGTTGGCAAATGGGACTAGACTAGGTTAGGATATCTGGGTGAAATGGATGAGTTGGACCGAAGCATCTGTTTCATGCTGTACATCTCTATGACTCTATAACAATTATCCAGCAGGAATTTCCTAGGCTTATTCCTAAATACTAATCTACTATAATACAAGAGAATTGTAACATTTTTTAATTTGGGGCTAAATTAACTCAAGGGCAAAGAAATGGTGCTTTATGTTATAGGATGCTTTTTGTTTCCATCTATTTGGGGTACCTGAGTTGCCAGCGTAGTATTTTAGTGTGATTGAGAAACCTAATCCACCAATCATTCTCATTGGTAATTCTAAATTACTATGTAATGACTGTCTCATTTTATTTTCTGTAGATTTTATTTTGGACTGAAATGGAAAGAGGACTGTTTAAAATGAAGAATTGTGGAACAAATTGTTGAAATTTTAAAAACGAGTTATTGAAGTTACTGAAACTTATTGTGTGCAGTATTGTTTTTAATGGTATTTGTTGGGCAACTGAAGGAACATGCCTGGGATAGTAAAGAGTGGAGAGCATTCCTTTATAGTGCATGGAGTCCATCTGAAGACAGATGGGACTTCAATTTCATACCTCACACAAAAGATGACATTACTAACAAATGTACCATTCCTTTGATACCATACTAATTGTCTGGACTCACTTCCATTATACATTTCTGAATCGAAGATGATCTGACTCCGAATGTTGTTTTGGTAGGTAAAACTCATTTCTGAGGGAAAAGAATATAATCAGTTGGCTTGGTTATAGCAACACAAACTTAATCTGAGGAAGTTGATGCCAATTACTGCAAAATTGGACGTCAGCATTCTTAAACCTTGAATAAATGACAATAAAGAAAAACATACCACCTTGTAAAACAAAGCAAAACATTGGTGCAAGTAACATTTGCAGAAAATACTTTGAACCATATTGAAATTGACTAATTTGAAGGACCCAAAATGTACAGGAACATGAAATTTCTTCATTTTTAAAACAAAAATTAATTGACATTTCTGTAAACGACAGTGCTGATAATGTAATTACAGCTCATTTGTGTGAAAAGTTCATTTCAAGGAAATATTGATTCTTAAAATAGATTGCAAGTGTTTGGTAAATATAATGGGGCTTAAAAATCAATTCCAACCAAACATGTGTATTGACACAGAGTAGAACATTTGATGAGCCTTTCTAAATTTTAGGGTAGAGTACATCTGTCTAAAAGTCTTAAACAGATAAATAACAGGTTTATGAAATGTCGTTTTAAAATTGTCACAGTATTAATTTGAAGATGAAAGTACTTGTAGGATGGGCCCTGATATTTACTCGAGTGGGATAATGAAATGGATGAAGGAGTTCTGGTTTGGAATTTCCCAAATGCCACGGAGTGTGTGAATTCATAATGACTTTGCTGGGCTTGGCTACCCCACATTGGTAACTGCTGCTTGAGAAGAGATTATGAGAAGTGGTGGGTATATTAATGGTTAGGATGTTATCACAGCAAGTTTGGGATTAGTATTGGAGGGAAATTGGGACAAAATTCTCCATTGGCTGAGGTCATTCCTAACATAAATACAAATTGATGTAGTTGAATATAGACCATCGTCTCACTGCCAACCTGGCTCTATGAGAATTCTTCAGGAAAGAATCATCAGTGACCTTCCTTTCATCATAAGGTGTGATTCTGTGAACTTCCTTTCATCACCAATATTTGCATAGTAATCAGTGCGATCCACAACAAGGCAAATGATGTCGCAGTTTGTGCCTATGTATACTAAGGCCTGGACAGCAGTCCGTCTTGGGCTGCTAATTAGTGGTGTTTATACATCCCTTCAGAGTTCAACTTTCCTGCGATCTAGGAAACCTGGCCACCCACCATTTAGTCTCAAATAGAGATAAAAGATTATTCCCTTGCTTCATGTAAATAGCCAATATTTAATATTAATAAAAATATTCATTCTGGGAAGCTGGTCTGATCATTGGAAGCTCCCATTCTCTCTCTCTCAGAAAAGAAGTGGATAGGTTGGTTTCAGAAATGACATTATTTAAGTTCTTGGGTTTAAGATATAATTCTAATAGGGGTGCAAGAACAGAGAGACCAAACTATATATGTGCACAGGTCTTTGAAAATGGTAAGACTGGTGAAGAGAGCAGTTCATAAAGCATACAATAGTCTTGAATTTATTAATAGAGAAATAGAGTATTAGAGCAAGGAGGTGATGTTGAACTTGTATCAGATGCTGGTTAGATCTCAGACCATAGAATTCCATTGAGGAGTATCAGAATTATTGTGCTTTATGGAGAATTTGACAATATCGTTTTAGAAAATACCTGAAAGTGAAAAGCACAAAATGTGCTTGCATTTTTCCGCATTTCTTTCTCTTTCCACTATTTTAGAATCCTGACAGTGGAGAAAGAATATTGTGTACAGTTGTCGCACCATATCATAGGAAAGATGCAAATGTATTGGAGAGACAGCAGAACGATTTACAAGAATAGTTCCAGGAATGAGAAGCTTCAGTTGTGAGGATACATTGAAGACATTGGGGCTGTTGTCCGGGGGGAGAAGAAGGCTGAGAGGAGATTTGATAAGAGATTTTCAAAATAATGAGCAGACTGGATAGAACAGATAGGGAGAAACAGCTCCTCTGGAAATATGGTGAAGTCAGGTTCAATGGAGGCATTCAAAAAGACATTTGATCATAATTTGAATAGAAATGGTATGCTGGGATATGGGAATGAGGGAATAGAATCAGTGCAGTGCAGGCACAAAGCGCTGACTAGCCTCCTTCAGCACTGTAACAATTCTGTGATTCTGTGAACTTCCTAATTAGCCCAAAGATACCAGTTTTGGGGTTAAATGATCTTCATGTTGTTAGTTTAGCTCTCAGTTGAATTATTCAATTACACAATTATACCCAGTGTACACCTCCAAGTGAACATTCAGCTTTTGTTTTAATTATGAGCTTTAGTAATAATCTTAATAATAATTAAATCATTACAATTATGCAAATGCATACAAGGCTATGGGCCAGGTTTTGGGAAATGGAATCAGAATAAATGGATGTTTTTTTTTAACCAGCACAGATGGACTGACGGGCTTTTTTCTGTACTATGGACCCCTATGACTCTAAAGTAGGTGGCATTATTGAAGAAAAACCTACCTTAATATGTTTTAGTAATTCTCATACATTTAGAAATGATGTGATTACATAAAATCTAATCAGAACAAAATTCTTTCCATGATCATGATGGCCAGGCATTGGTATCAGTGGCTATACGTTCCAAATATTCCAGCAACCTGGTGGGCAGTCTTAACCTGGTGTAGGGGTTGCCTTGTCCCAGAGAGATAGTCTCGATTGGTGGTCTTCTCCCAGCATGGAGGGCTTCTGCAGTGGTGGCTTCTGGGTATTCTAGCGTTCATTGTTTTAATCGGCTTTCCCTGAACTGAAATTGATCTGAGATTAACTTTGCTTTAATTTTTATTTTTTTTCTTCTTGGCTATGGCTTATGTCATTAATACAGGTGTCACAGCATGGCAACTTGGAAAATGTTTCACTATTTATTTGTAAAAATACACGTGACAATGAATTCTATTATATATTGGTGATCGTGGTGAGAAGTTAGATTGCAGAGCTGGCTGAGCAGTCAGTGGTGAGCTTACACCACAAAATGCCGCTTGGGGGGTTACAATGCAATACAGATGACAGCCAACCTTAAGTGGAGTTGGTAAGGATCTGACTCCAAGATTGCAGGTGAAAATGTTTCCATTTTTCAACCATGATAGAGTCATAGAGATGTACAGCATGGAACCAGACCCTTTGGTCCAACCTGTCCATGTTGGCTAGATATCCCAACCCAATCTAGTCCCACCTGCCAGCACCCGGCCCATATCCCTCCAAACCCTTCCTATTCATATACCCACCCAAATGCCTCTTAAACATTGCAATTGTACCAGCCTCCACCACATCCTCTGGCAGCTCATTCCATACACGTACCACCCTCTGCGTGAAAAAGTTGCCCCTTAGGTCTCTTTTATATCTTTCCCCTCTCACCCTAAACCTATGCCCTCTAGTTCTGGACTCCCCGACCCCAGGGAAAAGACTTTTCTATTTATCCTATCCATGCCCCTCATAATTTTGTAAACCTCTATACGGTCACCCCTCAGCCTCCGACGCTCCAGGGAAAACAGCCCCAGCCTGTTCAGCCTCTCCCTATAGCTCCAACCCTGGCAACATCCTTGTAAATCTTTTCTGTTGTAGTGCACCACAGACATAATATGGCTATCGAGTGCGGAACAGAATTCCAGTGAGGAGGATCAGAAGTATTGTGCTTTAAGGAGAATTGGACACTATTTTCCCAATTCCTTCCTCTTTTCAATATTTTAGAATCCCTACAGTGCAGAAAGAGATTATTCAAGCGTACACGAACCTTCTGAACAGCACCCCACCCAAATCCTATCCTTGTAACCACACATATACCATGGATAATCCACCCAGCCTCCACATCCCTGTACGGGGCAATTTAGCATGGCCAACCCACTTGACCTGCACAACTTTGGACTGTGGGACAAAACTCATGCAGTCAGGGAGAACGTACAAACTCCACAAATTTGCCTGAGGGAGGAAACGAACCCAGCTTCTTGGCACTGTGAGGCAGCAGTGCTAACCAATGAGCCACTATACTGCCCTTTTTCATTTATTTGGTTCTAAGTGTAGTCTTTTCCCATGTTTATGCTCTTAGGATGCCTTCACTGCTATCATATAACATTTCCTAATGTTCAAATAAAATTTTAAGCAGATTATTTCAAACTTTACATTAACTGTCAACTAAAGAATAATAATCGAAAAACAAAAAAATTCAGATGCTGGGAACCTGACCAAAAGCAGAACAGATCTAGCAGCATAAAGTCATAGAGCCGTACAGCCACCAAATCAGACCATTCGGCCTAACCTGTCCATGCCAACCAGGTTTCCTAAACTGAACCATTCTCATTTGCCTGCATTTGGCCCATATCCCTCTAAACATTTCCTATCTATGTACCTGTCCAAATTTTAAATGTTGTTACTCACCTCTACCACTTCCTCTGGCAACTCCTTCTACATATGCACCACCAGTTGCCCCTTAGGTCCCTTTTAAGTCTTCCCTCTGTCACATTAAATCTATGTCCTCCAGTTTAGGACTCTCCTACCCTGGGGAAAAGACTGGCTATTCACCTTATCTATGACCCTTATTTTATAAATCTCTAAAAGGAAGGAAAAACGTTCCAGCCTATCAAGCCTCTCCTTGTAACACAAACCCTCCTGTCTTTCTAATATCCTTGCAATTCTTTTTTGGATCCTTTTCAATTTAATAACATCCTTCCTATAGCAGAGTGATTACAACTAGCAGTACTCCAAATGTGGCCTTACTAGTGGAGAGAAAACAGAGTTAATGTTTTGGCTCCAATAACCCTCCTTTAGAATACAGAGTAATAATCATTATGTTATTGTTAGACAATAAGACCATAAGAAATAGGGACAGGAGTAGGCCATTTGGTCCTTCAAGCCAGCATTCCTGCTTTTTTCCTGTTACCCTTAATTCCTCTACTGATCAAGAATCTATATATCTCAACCTTAAATATGGACAAGGATTCTGCCCCCAACAGCTCTCTGCAGTAAGGAGTTCCAGAGACTCTCAATCCTTGAAGAGAAGAATTTCCTTCATATCTTAGTCTTAAATTGGTGCCCCCTTATTCTAAGACCAAACTCTCTGGTACTGCACTCTCCTTGGTGGGAAACATCCCTCTCAGCATTTACCCTGTCAAGCCCATTAAGAATCCTCTATGTTTCAATGAGGTCACCTCTCATTTTTCTAAACTCCAGTGAGTAGATTGCCAACCTGTTTAACCATTGCTCATAAGACAACCCCTCCATACCAGGGATCATCCTGGTGAATATTCTCTGAACTGCCTCCAATGAAATGATGTCCCACCTTCAGTAAGGAGAGCAAAACTGCTCACAGTACTTAAGATGTAGTCTCATCTGTGCCTTGTCCAGTTGCAGCAAGTCTTCTCTACTCTTATACTCTAATCCCCTTGAATTAAAGACATTCCAGTATCCTTCCTGGTTAGCTGCTGCACCTGTGTGCTAACTTCCCCTGTTTTGTGCATTCTTATCCCCAAGTCCCTTTGTGTTGCAGTTTTCTTCAGTTTTTCTCCATTTAAATAATATTCTGTTCTTTCGTTCTCCCTTCCAAAATCACCAACTTCACGTTTTCCTATATTATACTCTACTTGCCAAACTTTTGCTCATTTACATAACCTATCAGCATCCCTCTAAAATTTTTTGGATTCCTCTCACAATCTGTCCTTCCACCTATTTTATGTCGTCTGCATCTACTAATTTCTGTCACTAACTCTCTTTTAGGATCCTAGGATGCAAGCCATCGGGGATGGTTGCCTTTAGTCCTATTAGTTTGTCTGATACTACTTCTTTAGTTACAGTGATGGTACTTACTTCCTCCCCTGTATTCTTTAATATTAATGGAGTTTGAGAAGTATCTTCCACTGCAAAGGCTAATGCAAAATATCTGTTTAACTCATCTGCCATTTCCCTGTTTCCCAAAACCATTTCAGCAATTCAATTTCTAAGGGGCCTATATTCAGTTTGACTTTGCTGTCCTTTTTATAAATTTAAAGAAGCTCTTATTGTCGGTTTTTATGTTCCTTGCAAGTTTGCCTTCATAGTCCATTTCCATTTCTTTATTCCCTCTTTTGTCCTCCTTTGCTGGTGTGTATGCTTTTTCTTTCAACTTAATACACTCCTTAACTTCTTCGGTTAGCCATGATTAGTTTATTTGTCTCTTAGACTCGTTCTTTCTTACTGGGATGTATTTTGCTGAGAGTCATAATTACATCCTTAAATGTCAGCCACTGCTTGCATACTGTCATTCCCACTCATCTATCTGCCCAGTTCACTTTAGCTAACTCTTTCCTTATTTCATTGTAATTCCCTTTATTTAAGTTAAACACAGTTGTTTTCAACCCAAGTCTCTTACCATCAGACTGAATATTAAATTCTATCATGGTATGATCACTACTTCCTAGGGGATCTTCTACTCAGAGGTCACTTCTTAAACCTGCACCATTACCCATTATCAGGTCCACGATAGTCTGCTCCCTAGTTGGGTCCATGATATATTGCTCTAGGAAAGTATCACTAATATACTTTATGTATTCATTGTCATAGGTACGCTTTTCAATTTGATTAACCCAATCAACATCAAGATGAAAGTCACCCATAATTATTGCTGTTTTTATATGCTGCTAATATTTGTTCATTTAAAGCCTTTCTCGCACAATGGCTACTGTTGGGATTCTCTGCATTACTTTTAAAAATGTCTTATTTCCCTTGATTTTTTTTCACCTCCACCCAAATGGACACAATATCCTCTGAGCCTAGGCCATTTCTCAAAACTGTCGTCTTTTCATCTCTTATTAACAGTGTTGCATTTTAGTAAGGCAAACCAGAGCAGAACTTACATAATTAATATTAGGGCCCTGGGGAGTGTTGACAAACAGAGAGACCAAGTGATGCAGGTACATAGTTCCTTTAAAGTGGTGTCACAGATAGACAGAATGGTAAAGAAGGTGTTTGGCACACTTGCATTCATTGGTCAGAGCATTGAGTACAGGAGTTGGGACATCATGCTATGGTTGTACGAGACATTGGTGGGGCCACGTTTGGGAGTACTGTGTTCAATTCCGGTCACTCTGCCATTGGAGGTATGTTATTAAACTGGAAAGGATGCTAAAATGATTTACAAGGACGTTACTGAAAATGGAGTGAGTTATAAGGAGAAGCTGGACAGGCTGGGACTTTTTTTTTCCTGGAGCATAGGAGGTTGGGGGTGACCTTTATAGAAGTTTTTTTAAATCATGAGGGGCATAAATAAGGTCAATAGCTAAGGTCTTTTTCCCAGGGTAGAGGAGCCCACCAATAGAGGGCATAGGTTTAAGGTGAGAGGGGAAATTTTACATGGGACCTGAAGGCAACTTTTGCACACAGAATGTGGTGCATATACAGATTGCTGCCAGAGGAAGTTGTAGGGGTGAGTACAACTACAACATTTAAAACATATTTGGACAGGTATATGGATAGGAAACATTTAGGGGAATATTGAACAAATACAGGCAAATGGGACTAGTTCAGTTTAGGAAACCTGGTTGGCATGGATGAGGTGACTGAAGAGCCTGTTTCCATGTTGTGTGACTCTAGTGCTACCTCACCACCTTTTCCATCCCTCCTGTCTTTCTGAAAGGTCAAATATTCTTGAATGTTAGGTTCCCAGTTATGACCTCCTTATTACCATATTTCTGTAATAACTATGAGATTTTATTTATTTACATCAACTTGTGTTGTCAGCTTGCCTGCCTTATTCCAGATGCTTTATGCACTAGGATACAAAGTCATTGTACTTGTTCTATTATCACATTTCCCGATGTCTGTATGGTTTCTTGATACAATATAATATTTACACATTTTGTCCTTTCCTTTTATTTTCTGATAAGTCAACCCATCACTAATCTGTAATCCTACCATTACACAATAATTCACCAAGTAACAATGCCCTTTAACTGATTTTTAAATCATTGCTATCCTTACTTTAATCTACCTCTGCAAATCTGTTATTGAAATCCATCCTCACATGGATGATCAAATTTCCACTGAAAAGCAGATTCATTTGATGCTAAAAATATCTCCAGTACATTTCCGTCATACATTCAGAGATTGATGGGATTAGGTTTCGTTAGTGTACAAGGAAAGATTTCTAAAACAAGCGCACAGGTCAGCAATGAAAAGAAGGGCAATCCCTTCCCTCTGAAGTATGGATATCACTGATGCATGAAAAGTACAAACAAACCCTGTCCGATTAAATGCATTTAGTTTAATCAACAATAAACACATTTCAATCAGGGCAAGTCAAATTTTAGCATGAGATGGTGGATAATTTGACAAATAGCTATCTAATCCAGAAATAAAGTTACTTCACTTGAAACAATTTTTGCTTCTTAAAGATTCTTTGGAAATCAATGAAGATGTGGAGGCTGCACATCACATTGCCCACTGTGCCAGTATTTTAACAAATTGGCTATTTTCACCCCCATCTCCTTAGTTTCTAATCATAGGTTGAATTCTACTTTGAGCAGGTTGTGGCGGTCTTGAACTAAGCCTTTACTTGACTGAAAACTCATCAATTATGTCGTCCTGAGAGGATGAGATATGTCTGCCTGGTTACCCTTTTGCATCCAGCAGTATTGTCTGTTGCTCCACACAAGATATAAATGAGATTCCCAAAAGGGCAGCCTTGTCTTGCCTCTTGCATTTATATCCATCCAGATCTCCTAAATTGCTTGTTAGCATAATTCCTCACGCATTTAAGGATCATCCAACAAATGTTGTCCAGTTGCAGAATTTCTGTTATATGTTTTGCAAGTGCAGGCCAGTTGAGTACAGTTAGCAACTTGACCATTGCGAACTGTCAAAGGGACATGCTACTTATCCAGTCTACCAGTCTTTGGGATGCATAGCTCACACGCCTGGCGTGACGTTGGCACTGACATTCATAGACCATATTACCCATTTGTGTGACAGGCAAAATGTCAGTGTTTGTAAAACTTGCAACACAATGTATAGCATTAGATATAACCCTGCAACTGGACAAAATCTGGTGGATGATTATTGCAAGAAATTAGGCTGTGAAGCAATTTGAGATTGCCATTTGGTTTTGCAGTGTACTAGAGGCTATGTAAATTAACGCAATTCTTTGCAGACAGAAAGAAAATGTTCATTCACTGTGCCTGTTACAACTTATCAAATAGATAACAGCCATTCCGTTCTCAAATTCATTGGCCAGGATATTATCCTGAGCACTCAGAGCCAAGCTGCTTGGTTTAAAATTTAACAAAGCCTGACTGTTAACTGTCAATCAGTATTCATGGGTGCAATTCCCATGGCAATACTTCAGATAATCAGAATCCACTTGCTAGCCAATCAACACTCTCTTTTCCTGCAGTATAAATGTTAGCATTTTTGCAAAATGTCCTGATGAGTGCAAAATGAAAGTTCTGTACTATCAAATGGCTACTTACCTATATCATCTTTGTAGCCTTCTTTAATTCTCTTCATAGCTAACTTTCCCCTCTGTCTTTGTCATCAGCAAATTTGGAAACAATAACTTCAGTCCCTTGATCAAAATCTTTTATGTAGATTATAAACAGTTGATATCTTAGCATTGAGCCTCTGACACTCTTCCTATTCAAAATATCTGTATAAACCTTTTTTTTTTCTAGCTAGCTTATTTTTGAATTCACAGTTTTACCATCTTCTAAATCTCCTGTAAACTCACGATGCTCAAAGCGAGGGAGAGATTTCAAAATGCATGATCATTCTTTTAGCTGATGCTGAATCAAAATCTTGGAACTCCCTCCCTAATGACATTGTTACCTTAACCAAATGGACTGAGTGGATCAACAAGGCATCTCACCACCAGCATCTTCTCAAGCATAAATGGGGATGGCCAATAGGACCTGGCCCAGTTGGTAATGCCCACATTAACATGAATGAATAAAAAAGATAAACTGAGATGTTAATAGAGTAAAGGCCATAGAGGGTAAGAGTTCTTGGAATTTGAGTATGAAAATTTTCATGAGACATATGTTTCTAGTCCAGTGAGAAAGGAGACAGTCAGACCTAGTTCCTGGGATTGATATGCTCCAGGTGGATCAATTGTCTGTTGGAGAACACTTACGGTACAGTGATCATTGTATCACAATGTTTACAGTCATAGAGTCATAGAGCTGTACAGTATGGAAACACACCCTTCGGTCCAACTTTTCTATGTTGACCAGCTGGGACTAGATTAATCTCTAGTCCCATTTGCCAGCATTTGGCCCATATCCCTCTATACCCTTCCTATTCACATATCCATCCAGATGTCTTTTAATTTTGAATTGTACCAGCTCCACCCTTCCTCTGGCAGCTCATTCCATACACACAACACCCTCTGCATGAAAACGTTTCCCCTTAGGTTTGTTTTAAACCTTGCCCTTCTCAGCCTGAATCTCTGCCCTCTAGTTTTGGACTCCTCTATCCTGGGGAAAATACCTTGTCTATTTACTCTATCCATGCTCCTCATGATTTTGTAAGGTCACCCCTCAGTCTCTGATGCTTCAGGGAAAATAGCCTTAGCCTATTCAGATTCTTCCTATAGCTCAAATCCTCCAACCCTGGTTACATCCTTGTAAATCCTTTCTGGACCCTTTCAAGTTTCACAACATCCTTTCTATAGCATGGAGACCAGAACTGCACACAAGTATTCCAAAAGTGGCCGAACCAATGTCCTGTACAGCCGCAGCATGACCTCCCAACTCCCATACTCAATGCACTGACCAATAAAGGCAAGCATATCAAATGCTCTCTTCTGTGACTCTAGTTTCAACAATCTATGAACCTACACTCCAAGGTCTCTTTGTTCAGCAACACCCTCTAAGACCTTATCATTAAATGTATACGTCCTGTCCAGATTTGCTTTTCCAAAATGCAGCACCTCGCATTTATCTAAATTGAACTCCATCTGCCACTCCTCAGCCCATTGATTCGTCTGGTCAAGGTCCTGCTGCAATCTGAGATAACCTTCTTTGCTGTCCACTACACCTCCAATTTTGGTGCTATCTGCAAATTTACTAACCATACCTCCTAGGTTCACATCCAAATCATTTATATAAATGATTAAAAGCGTGAACCTAGCACAAATCCATGTGGTACACTGCTGGTCACAGGTATCCAGTCTGAAAAGCAACTCTCCACCACCACTCTTTATCTTTTATCTTCTAGTCAGTTCTATATTCACATGGCTAGTTCTCCCTATATTCCATGTGATCTAACCTTGCCAAGCAGTCTACCATGAGGAACCTTATCCAATGCCTTACTGAAGTCCATATGGATCACATTTCCTGTTTGGACCTTATCAATCCTCATCTTTATTTCTTCAAAAACTGTTAAGTTAGTGAGATATAATTTCCCATGCACAAAGCCATGTTGCTTATCCCTAATCAGTCCTGACCTTTCCAAATACATGTAAATCCAGTCCCTCAGGGTTCCCTCCAACAACTTGCCCACCACTGATGTCATGCTCACCAGTCTATGGTTGCCTGGCTTTTCCTTACCAACTTTCTTAAATAGTGGCACTATATTAACCAACCTCCAGTTTACCGGCACCACACCTGTGTCCATCAAATAATACAAATGTCTCAGCAAGGGACCTAGCTATCACTTCCCCAGCTTCCATGGAGTTCCAGGGTACACCTGATAGAGTCCTGAGGATTTGTCCACCTTTTTGTATTTTAAGCCATCTAGCACTGCCTTCTGTCTAATATGGTCATTTTTCAAGATGTCACTATATATTTCCCCATATTCTGTATCTTTCATATCCTTCTCCATAGTAAACACTGATGCAAAATGCTTGTTTAGTATCTCTCGCATCTTCTGCAGTTCCACACGTAAGCAGCCTTGCTGATCTTTAAGGGATCCTATTTTCTCCCTTGCTACACTTTTGTCCTTAATGTATTTTTAGAATCCCTTTGGATTCTTCTTAATCCTCTTTGCCAAAGCTAAATCATGTCCTCTTTTTTTGCCCTCCTGATTTCCCTCTTTTTGGCTATAGAATGACATAAGGTATGTGATTTATGTATATTTTAATATCGCTTATTTTTGGATTTTGAACTAGTGGTATGTCGGATTTGTTCTGTGTGTATGAGGAGATTTAATGATTAACTTTTGGAGTCATAGTTTATTTTTGAACCAATGTGGGGGGAAAAGTTCCTGAAGTGGTAATCAGAATTTAATTGAGATAGTTTTGAGTTGGTAGAATTAACATTTTTCCTGTTTCAGTTAGAAGGGCCAAGAATTAGATTTATTTTGCTTAGGGGAAACACCCATTGCTTAGAGGGTTTGGTTTCAGTTTACAGAAGTTCTGGTTGAATTAGGTGTAAGAACAGAGTTCTCCTTGAGCAAGGACTTAGTTCTGAACATTTAGAAATAGGTAAGATTAATAGATTCTTGTTGTCTCAGGGAATTAAGGGCTACAGGGAGAATGTGGGTAAGTGGAGTTGAAAGGCCCATCAGCCATGATTGAATGGCAGAGTGGACTCGATGGGCTGAATGGCCTTACTTCCACTCCTATGTCTTATGGTCTAACTCAAAACAAGTTTAATTTGAAAGTTCCAGACTAGAAGTGTTTGGTTAGAACCTCTGAAGAAATCCAAGCTCTATTATATTGAATTGTAATGGAAAATGAACAAAATTAGCATTTACTGTGAAATCTGAAAGGGAATGCTTTGATAAATCTAATGGTTTGCTGAATCTTGCAGTCGAGGAGACAGCTTGGCTTTGCTGAACTTTGCAAACATTCAACCTGACCTTGCGAACAGTCGAATTCAGCAAAAAGCTAAGGAAAACATAAAGACAGTTATGTCCATGTCAAGGGAATGAGAAAATAAGAGCTCGAATGTTTCCCAGCCCTTGTCCTTGAGCATGTGATAAGAATAGTATAAAAAGAATATGTGAATTTTGTTCAGGGCCTTTACACAAGGCACCTTTGCCAAGTGTATTGACTCCCTGCATGTAGAGGTTAAAAAAAAAGCTTTTTCTTTGCTCTTTCTAACATTTGAGTTGAATCGATTTAATTTCCACGACATGAATATTCAAGGTAAACAATGCCAGGCTCTTGAGACTGGGAATTGAAAGCAACACAAGAGTACTGTATTGCGTGGTAGAGAAGGGGATACTTTCTGGCATTTGAATATCATAAGTAAGTGCTGTTGACATTGATATTGTATTGTTTTGAAATCTTTAAAATTGTGTGACATTTAAATAACTTGGCTTATTCTACTAAATCTTATTTTCTTTTGTATAATAAACCTTTATTGTGAAATCTATGCAGGCAGAAATGCAAATTTGTGTTTCAGTGAATATGATTAATCAAGTCAGATTTCAATCTGGACTTGTCAATTAATAACGTCAGCTGAGATCATAACGATCATGACAACAATCAGGACAAGGAACAATCCAGATTAAGAATCATTAACTAGGGCAAAGCCAACTTCAGCCAGCTAAGAATGGAGCTGAGCCAAATAAATTAACATCAAAAGTAGGTAGGGAAATCTATAATTGAACAATAGGCTGCTTATTAAGAAGAGATGAATGACAGTAAAGGAATATTCCTACAAAGGGGACTGCAGGTCAAACAAATCCAGAGGTCCCTTGATGTTGAAAGTGATAGCGTTTAAGATAAGATAAATTATGTTTATGACAGATGTCAGGTTTAAATATTAAAGATTTGAGGATAGGAGTGGAGAATGAGAAAGCAAATAAGAGACACAAAGAAAGAGTGCAGAAAGAAAGGAATAGCTAATATAATAGCGGTCTGGAAGGATTATATCAGTATAGAAGCAGTAAAAATGTCATAAAAGGATGTGTGCGGCCAACTGGGAACCAAAAATAAGATTTACACATGTAAGAGGGCGGCATAGCTGATTTATGAAATGAATGCATAACAACTGTCTTTTCCAAGAAATATATTGCCCCCTCCCAAGTCATACTCAAATAAATATTAATCAATATACTAAGAGCATTTCAGTCTGAAAGGAAGAGGTACTGGATTGTTGCCTGTACGTGAAAATGATGAACCATGAGGAAATGAGACAATATATCTGAGAATATTCAGGGAAGTGATAATGCAAATTGGAGAGATAATGGCCATAATAAATTTTTCAATTTTCTTTAGACTGTAGGACTAGAGAAATGCAAATGTTATATTCTATTCAAAAGTGAGAGTAAGGATAAACTTAGTATCTGCAGGCAGTCACTTTACCAACTGGTGAACTTCTAGAAAAAAGTAATTCAGGACCAAATTAGTAGTCACTAGGCACAAAGATTACTTGCCACTTGTCAACTCAAGCCTGGATATTGTCCAGGTCTTGCCTTATTTGAACATGGACTGCTGAACATTATGCAGTCATCAGTGAATATCTCCATTTTTGATTTTATAATGGAGGAAAGGTTATTGATGATACAGGTGGGGCCTAGGACACTGTGCTGATAAACTTCTGCACTGATGTCCTGGATCTGTGATGATTGATCTCCAATTACCACAACCTTTGTGCCAAGTATGATTTCACCCAGTGGAGATATTGACTCCAGTTTTGCTCGGGCTCCTTGATGTCACACTCAGTTGAATGTGGCCTTGGTGTCAAGGGCTGTCATTTTTACCCACCTCTGGAATTCGGTTCTTTTGTCCATGTTTGAATCAATGCTGTAATGAGGTCAGGAGCTGAGTGATCTCTGATATGAAGAGTTAAAAATCCTCCTGCCATTGCAATTCTGTAAGTCTCAGTTATTTCCTAACAAATTCTGACTGTTGGCCCCACCTTAACAATTAGTCTGTATTTTCCATTTAGATGCATACAGATCTGGTGAGTATTTTCAACTTACTTTTATTCAATTATCCAAGATGCAGTTAACTCATGAAGGATACTAGTTTTTTTGGGATGGTTGGCAATATATTCTAAATTTCTCTAATAAGATCTAGCTATGTCTATAGCAGTTATATGCCATAATAAAAATATTAACATCTTTCGTAAAACCTTTATAGTATCCTTTCATCAGTATTCCTTCTGGATATTGTGGGCTTCAATTCTGGATGTAGGTTTGCTTGCTGAGCTGGAAGGTTCATTTCCAGAGGTTTCGTCACCTGACTAGTAACATCTTCAGTGGGCCTCCAGGTGAAGCACTGTTGATGATTCCTACTTTCTATTTATATGTTCGGGTTTCTTTGGGTTGGTGATGTCATTTCCTATGGTGAGGTCATTTTCAGTTCTTTTTCTCAGGGGGTGGTACATGGGGTCTAACTCAATGTGTTTGTTGATAGAATTCTGATTGGAATGCTGTGCTTCTAGGAATTCTCAAGAGTGTTTCTGTTTGGCTTGTCCTAGGATGGATGTGTTGTCCCAGTCGAAGTGGTGTCCTTCCTTATCTGTATGTAAGGATACTAGTGAGAGAGGGTCATGTTGTTTTGTGGCTAGTTGACGTTGATGTATCCTAGTGGCTAGTTTTCTGCCTGTTTGTCCAATGTAGTGTTTGTTACAGTTCTTGCATGGTAATATATAAATGACATTAATTTTGCTTGTTTTCTGTATAGGGTCTTTCAAGTTCATTAGCTGCTGTTTTAGTGTGTTGGTGGGTTTGTGGGCTACTATGATGCCAAGGGGTCTGAGTAGTCCAGCAGTCATTTCTGAGATGTCTTTGATGTAGGGGAGAGTGGCTAGGGTTTCTGGACGTGTTTTGTCTGCTTGTTTCGGTTTGTGGCTGAGAAATCGGCAGACTGTGTTCATTGGGTACCAATTCTTTTTGAATCCATAGTATTGGTGATTTTCCTCTGCTCTTTATAATTTCTCTGTGCTGCAGTGTGTGTTGGCTCATTGAAATAATGTTCTGATGCAGCTTCATTTGTGGATGTTAGGATGATTGCTTCTGTAGTTCAATATTTGGTCCATAAGTGTTGTTTTCCTGTAGACACTGGTTTGATTTTCCCCATTGGCTGTTTGCCCTACTGTGACATCTAGGAATGGCAGTTTGTTGTTGTTTTCCTCCTCTTTTGTGAATTTTATGCCAGTGTAAGTCACAAACCAGGAGCCCCCCTCAGATCCATAGTTTCGCTATCTGGAACACCAACTTTTTGACTGGCCAAGGAGCTATACCAAAGACTAAAACACGTAGTAGAAGACTCACACCATTCCATCCACTCCACCCAAGAATTTCTGAAGATCATCAAAGACACGAAGATGGAAGATGATGAAGTAATGGTCTCCTTTGATGCAACAGCTCTATTTACATCAATCAACATTAACCTGGCCAAGGAAACACTGACTACACTGTTAGAAGACCCAAAGACACATACACCAAACACCACTAACTTCATCAGCAAAGACAGTATCATCAAACTAGTGAACCTATGCCTTACCACCTACAGACAAACCAATGGAACACCCATGTAATCTCCGATATCAGGATTGTTAGCAGAGGCAGTAATGCAGAGACTCGAACAAACAGGTCTGCCAACCATCTGATGCAAGGTTTGGGTCTGTTTTGTGGATGACACCTTGGTCATCACTAAACGAAACAAATTAGAAGAAACCTTCAACACCATCAATAGTACCCTTACTGGCATAAAATTCACTAAAGAGGAGGAAAACAACAACAAACTGCCATTCCTAGATATCACAGTAGAGCGAACAGCCAATGGGGAACTTCAAACCAGCTTCTACAGGAAAACAACACATATGGACCAAATATTGAACTACAGAAGCAACCATCCCAACATCCACAAACAAAGCTGCATGAGAACATTATTTAAATGAACTGACAAACACTGCAGCACAGAGGAACTACAAAGAGCAGAGGATAATCACCTATACCGTGTATTCAGAAAAAATGGGTACCCAATGAACACAGTCCGCCAATTTTCTCAGCAACAAACCTAAACAAGCAGACAAAACACATCCAGAAACCCTAGCTATTCTCCCCTACATCAAAGACATCTCAGAAATGACTGCCAGACTACTCAGACCCCTTGGCATCATGGTAGCCCACAAACCCACCAACACACTAAAACAGCAGCTAATGAACTTGAAAGACCCTATACAGACAACAAGCAAAATTAATGTCATTTATAAAATATCGTGCAAGAACTGTAACAAACACTACATTGGACAAACAGGCAGAAAACTAGCCACTAGGATACATTAACATCAACTAGTCACAAATTTGACATGACCCTTTCTCACTAGTATCTTTAAATGCAGATAAGGAAGGACACTGCTTCAACTGGGACAACACATCCATCCTAAGACAAGCCAAACAGAAATACACTTGAATTCCTAGAAGCATGACATTCCAACCAGAACTCTATCAACAAACACGTCGAGTTAGAGCACATCTACCATTCCTGAGAAAAAGAACCGGAAATGACCTCACCATAGGAAATGACATCACCAACCCAAAGAAACCCAAACATATAAATAGAAAGCAGGAATCATCAACAGTGCTTCACCTGGAGGCTGAAGATGTTACCTAGTCAGGTGACGAAACCTCTAGAAATGAACCTTCCTGCTCAGCGGGCAAACCTACATTCAGAACCTCAACCTGAGGTACAAATCTTCTCAAAACTCACTTCAGTTCTGTATGTTGTAGTTTTAGTTGACAGTTTTAAAACAATATTACTACTCTTTGCTATTCATTTCCTGTGAATTTGGATCTAAAAGTACAGTTAAGTTTAGCTTTTGCAAATGTGACTGCTTGTGATTGTCAAAGCATATACCTGAACATATTTCTTGGAATGGATGCCAAACTTAATTTTTTGGTAGAATTCTTGTCTGGAAATCAGAAGGTTGTGCATTTAAGACCCACTTCAAAGCCCTGAGTATAAAAATATAGGCTGGCACTTCTGTGTCAGAAGTTCCACTTCTCAATGATGTTAAGCTAAAGCCTACTCTTTTACAGAATGTATGAAATGTGAAGATATTCTGAACTTTTGATGGATGCTATTTAAATGCAAGTTCTTATAGACAATGTAACAAGATTGCTTTAGAGAGCCATACAAAATCGTTATAGACTAAAGGATATGTTACAAAAGACTTTCAACAGCTTGAGTTTTACTGATACTACATGGCTTTGAATTGTTGATATAACAATATTGTGTAGTATTGTAGACTTAAAAATTGACTAATGTCTCCAACAGATTCAATGCAAGTTTTATAATTTATATTACAGTTACTTAATTAGGAATATTTTCTATGGACTCCACTGATATACTATTAATGCACCAAATATATACAGAGATAGATAGATAGTTTTGCATGACAGTCAGTATTAATCTTAGCTGTACCATTAGAGGGAGGTATAGAACACATATGTCGCATTGTTCATAGATTCATATTCATGGGTCTAGTCAACTGCACAGACTGACAATGGAAAATTGATAGCAAATGCTGACAAAGCCAGCAACCCTGATATTCAACAAAAAAAATGGTGCATATACTCTTATAAATTGGAACAGACTGAAACTTTGGTGGTTGAGTCAGGAGGTGCTTGTTAATAATCTGCATACCAGTAAATGAAAGTTTCTGAATTTGTAGAGATTGATTCAGTTCTGTCATCATATTGCATCCTGCATAGTCTCTCTCCATCATGAGGGCACATCATTTACCAACAGGTGGACAGTTAAGCAGGAAAACTGCACTTTTTGCTTTTGTCAAGCCCGTCACACCAATTCTAATATATGCCTCCCTCCTTTCAAATACCAGAGAACTGTTACCTGAAAAAAATCTGCTTTCTGAACTTTGCCTTCTCTCTGCAATAAACCCAGACCTACTATGTTTCTCCAGCAATTTCTGTTTTGTTTCATATTTTCAGTATTTGTAATCCTTTGTTTTATTTTGGTGGGAAAAGCATGATCTCTTTGTATTTCTTTGGTTAACTTGTAACTTGTAAACTACCACCATCACTAGCCTCTTAAAAACTTCCAGTGCCATTTTTGCCATAGATTTCCCCAAAGACTGTGCCTTAGGAAATCTTGTTGCCGCATTCACAATCGAGTAGGAGAATGTGAGGACTGCAGATGCTGGAGATCAGAGCTGAAAAATGTGTTGCTGGAAAAGTGCAGCAGGTCAGGCAGCATCCAAGGAGCAGGAGAATCGACGTTTCGGGCATTCCTGAAGAAGACCTGTTGCACTTTTCCAGCAACACATTTTTCAGCGTTCATAATTGATGAAGTTACTGATTCCCATTCTTCATTTTGTGCAGGGCTCCTACACAGTCTGTTAAGAGTCTGCTAATTGGTTTTTCAAAATCTGCATCAGAATTAAAGGTGTAGATTTAATTGGTGCTTAAGATTTTCACACTACTTGACATACTTGAAATGTTTAGCAAATTCACTGAATCTTTATATAATTATGGTCAATATAAATGCTTTAGTATTTCAGCCTGTATTTACCTTAAATCTGAGTGACATGCAACTGGAGATTTTTGAGCTACTCATCAAATATAGTTGCTAATCTCAGGTGAAACTACCATCTGATGGACCACTGCCCATTCCTCATCATTTGAGGTGGTCTCCATTTCCTCATTAATAGTTTGGACTGAATCTTACCAGAAATCAACCTAGTATCAAATTTCAGGGAGGCTTTCTTGCCTCAAGGGTCAGTGAGTTTTCTTGCATTATCTTCCCAATTTGTTCTACTATGGATGTACCCATGTCCCATGGCGCCCCATTTGTCCAATTCCGTCACTTGCATTAAGTGAAAGTAGTGTTCACTGTCTTGATAGCATGGGATCTCTGGTGCCAGTACCATTTTTTTGAAGTCTAGTTGTCACCTGGTCAAGAATTGGCAATCTGATGTTGCTATTTACTAGGCACATAGTGGAAGACCAACTCCAAACCAATGCTGCTCAGGGAAGATATGTGTCGCTGCTGGCACTCATTGTGCACACTAATGCACAGACTTATATCTATTGCTGTTTAAGCATGAGATCCCGCCACTAAATCACATGCCATCTCACAATCCTGTCTATGTCAGTGCTACTGTTTCCCCAGTCCTCCGTAATGCCAGAATTTTATCATTATTCAATGTGGACACATTACATAATGGGAAGTCTTAAAATGATGAAAAACATTGACTTTTATTCAGCATCAGCAGAAATGAATATTGATAAGCAATCAGAAGCTGCATTTGCCTCTTAATAGAAAAAGATTACTTGCCTCCTGAGCAAAAGCAAATTTACAGTCAATGAGTAACCATTGCATCCAACTTTCGACCACTGGAACCAGGTGTGTGATAGGTCCTGTCTGGCTTGATATACTTGATATGCAACAAGAGGTGTTCCTCCTGCACAGTGTTTTCGCTTTCCTCTTTAGATCCCTGCTGCTGCTCTCCCAGCTCTTCAGCGTCCGTCACATCTACTCTTTACCTGTTTCCAGCATGCTAGGATTAGCTGGCACTCTATGCCTGGACTGGACGGCAAGGCACCCCCACCCCCCCACCTCCGACAGATTCAAGTATCGGAATCTCAGCTTCAGAAGGTGCTTGCTTGTCCCAGATTGGTCCTGGTGGAAGAAGTGGCAGCATTGTTTCTACACGCCACCTCAGTCAGGGCATTGCATTTGTAGTCTTCAGTTATTGCTGCAGAGTGTAGTTGTTGTTCCTAATGACCATTGCTGCAAGGCATCCATTCCATGAAATGAAACAGGAACTTGAGTGTTCTCAAAGATGTAGACATTATGGCAGTTCTCACGTATCTGAAGCAGACTTTGAAGATGTGGTGCCAATGATCATAAGTGACTTGTACATTGATGAAATGTGGCGCTTTTTAATTGAAACATTCAGCTGTATAATATGCAATGTGTGTACAGTCCATTGCGCTCTGTACCTGTGAGAAGCCAGCTATGTTGCCAAAGCCTAGAGCCCAAGTTGCTGCAATGAAATCCTCAAAGGAAACAAAATAAAGTGATGTGATCTTGCACAAATTGTTGCAGTAACAGCATTTGAGAGTTGGGGTTGTGAGATTTTAGACAGCATCCAATAATCCCTTGGAAAGAGTCAGTTGTACGTATGCTTGGTGCAGCTGACAACTTGATGGTCACCCACTCCCTGAAGTCCAGTTTCACTTCAGCAGCCAGCATGGTTCTGAGACAGTGTCCCAGAACCTGTTCATTGTGCGGTGACACCGTGTCTCTGGGGGAAGTGGCAGTGAAGATGACAGATTATAAGGGGACCTCCAGCTGTGACTGCTTCATGTGGAGGCTGTTCAGCAACTGCTGGAGGTTGCTGTTGGTCCTTGGCATCTGTTCCATCTCCAATTTCCCTGTGCCTTTGTTGTGTTACAGCCATAGTAACAATAGCTCCTACTGTGGCTGGATCCATTGCTCATGGTTATAATGGGGACTATCAGAAACAAAGCAGCCCTTAGCAATGAGCAGTTAGCATTCACATCATTCAGAAATTATGGTTTCGCAGACTCCTGCATGTGGTAGGACATGGAGTGGTCTGACCAGGCAGAATGCCTCTACATGGGACTCTTACATAGGACCATTCTCTGAGGAATGGCATGCTGCAAAGAGGCATTTGGAGACAGTAAGTACTGACACTATGAGAAGCAACATTGCATATCAGAGGATATTGGTGAATACTTACAGTTCAAGGTCAAAGGGAATTAGCTCCATCCCTCTGTGCAACCCATGAGATCTTGCTATATCTTTGTGCTTTGTGCCCACAGATCAAACTTATAATTACTTCTACTTCACGGAGATGATTGTTTTCAAACGGCAATAAGATCATGAAACGGTAAAAAATGGGAAATAGGAACTGGATAAGCCATTCTGCCCCTCGAGCCTGCTCCACCATTCAATAGAATCATGGCTGATCCTACATTCCTTGCATCAACCTTCCTGCATTTTCCCCATAACCCTTGATCCCCCGACTTATCAAGAATCTATTTTTCTCAGCCTTGAATACATACGAGGACTCTGCCCCACAGCTCTCTGTGACATGGATTTTCATAAACTCAGCTTAGTCTCCTTTATTCTGAGACTATGCCCTCTAGACCAAGGGTCTCCCATGAGGAGAACTCAACATTTGCCCTGTAAAGCCTCTTAAGAATGAATGATTGATGGCATGGTCCATTTGCTTGTGATCAGCATCGTGACTCCTGTAACTACACAGTTGTATACTTCTTGCATTTCACATGCAGAATGCTATGATTACAGATGACTTCAGTCTTTACTTCATAACTGTTGAATCTTTTTTATTTTTCTGTAGTTTTGATTGCACAACTAAATGGGAAAAGAACTGATTCAAAAAGCAAGGATTGTGAAAATGGTTGTTGCACTTTTTAAAACCCTTGTTATAAGTGTTGTTTACACTGTTGTGTGTTCAAACAGTGGAGAAAAGTCTAGTTGGTGACAAGTGGGAACAAAGGAGTGGACAAATGGAGATTCAGCCAGCAACAAGTAGCTGATTGGTTTGGGGAATGGTGGCTTGTTGTCAATGACAAAGGCCTTCTGCTTGCCAACGACTCTGTGATTAGTTCCCAGATAACTGGACAGTTTGTGGGTATGAATGTTTAGGCAGAAGCCATTGGGCATTTCAAAGGGAAGGAGCTGTTCTTCTATCTGCAATAAATATCATCCTCAAGCCTGAAGAAGCCAAATTTATTTTCCTCACCAATTGCTATCAGCTGTTAATCATAACCAAATACTTCATAAGTGTGAACCAATTGCTCTGTGCCTACTTCAAGCAAGTCAAGGGTACCTGGAGAAGGAAGTTCAAGGAGTAGCAAGTTCTGGCAAGCCAAAAAGATCATCTCAGCAAACTCAGATGACGTAGCAATGGGCAATGTCATATGACCAAAACTCCTGCATATTGTGGAGTTTTATTTTCACATCTCTGAAGTTTTAAGTCAATCTTATTCCAACAGCCAAGAAAGCAGTAGTCTCTGGACCCACTGCTGGATCTGTCTGTAAGTCTAAGTCTCTGCTACATTTATGTCTGCAAGTTCCTTGTTTTTCCTTGAAAAAAGATTGGTTTACAGTTAACTTTGAAAGAACTCTGCAACTCCTGTCTTCAGCTATTTGGTCTCTCTGAACTTTAACTCCTGAGTGAAAGACCTCACACAGGATTATGATACTCATGAGAATTGATATCTATACTTTAAGTTTTAATATTCATTGTTGCAAACATTCTTTCTTGGATCTTATTCATGTGCATGTGAATATGTGTATGTTTGTGTGATAAGTGAATTTGTGATTGTGTGAATTTATATGTGTATGTTAGAGTGAGAGTGAATGTGCGTGAGTGAGTCTGAGTGAGTGAGTGAATGTGAATGTGATTGCGTGAGTGTGTGAAAGTGGGGTGTGTGTATATATGAGCATGTGAGAATGATCACTCTGTTTAAATTTATAGGTAAATAATATTCCTGGGTGAAACCTATGAGAGTTTGCTGCAAGTCAGATTTAAAAAATAACCACCACAAAAAGATCTTGAGAGTTACCCACAACATTTTCAAAATTAAAACACTTTTTTTTGGTTAGAAGGTGAGAGGGAATAAAAGAGTTCAGTTTGTATCTCTCCCCTGCCTTTAAGAAGCCGATTATTTAGGACTAAAATGAGGACAATTTCTCAATTCAAAGGTTGTGAATCTTTGATAGTCTCGTTCCCAGAGGGTGATGGATGTTCCATCATTGGATGTACTTAAAACTGAAAATGATACATTTCTGGTCTCTCAGTAAATCAAGAGATTAGGTGGTGTGGGTAAGAGGAGTTGAAACTCAGGATCAGCCATGATGATGTTGAATGGCAGAGCAGGCTGTACAGGGCCATATGCTGTACTCCTGCTTTTACTTACATTCGTATCACAGTCTGTGTGATAATCCTCAACAAGATCACTACATAATGTTACACTCTAGTGAGGGAAAGCAGCCTTTAATTTTTAAGGTAAGTGAAAGTTGAGTTCTAGGGGACTTATGAAGATAATAAAGCCACAAGATTTATTTGTTTTCAGAGTCCAACAATATCTTATTAAACACACTGGAACAGCAATATGAAATAAAATTCGAGTTCAGCTTACTTCCAGAAAATTGAATTAACATATTGGAAACATGGATAGCATGCTGTGATCAAACACTTGTAACACATATCCAATACAGATGCATAGATCTCTCAGCAACTGTCTTCAGAAGTTAATGGCATAGTGGGCCCTTAAATATCAATAAACTTCACAAGGGACTCCAATTCTTCATGGAGGAGAAGGTGAGGACTGCAGATGCTGGAGATCAGAGGGAAGAGTGGTGCTGGAAAAGCACAGCTGGTCAGGCAGCATCCAAGGAGCAGGAAAATCGACGTTTTGAGCATAAGGTCTTCATTGCTTATGCTCGAAACGTCGATTCTCCTGCTCCTCGGATGTTGCCTGTCCAGCTGTGCTTTTCCATCACCACACTCTTCAGTTACAATTCTTCACGTTTGAACATAGAACACAGAAATGCACAGCACAGAGCAGACCCTTTGGCCCACGGTGTTGTGCCAAGATTTAATCCTAATGTAAAATATAATAAATTCACCTGCGCACACCTCAACTCACTGCTCTCCATGTGCATGTCCAGCAGTCACTTAAATGTCCCCAATGACTCTGCTTCCACCACCACAGCTGGCAACGCATTCCATGCATTCACAACTCTCTGCGTAAAGAACCTACCTCTGACATCTCCTTTATACCTTCCTCCTAATATCTTCAAACTATGACTTCTCGTACCAGTCAATCCTGCTCTGGGGAAAAGTCTCTGGCTATTGACTCTATCTATTCCTCTCATTATCTTGTATACCTCGATGGGGTCTCCTCTCTTCCTCCTTCTCTCCAGAGAGAAAAGTCCAAGCTTATTCAATCGTCCTTCATAAGACAAGCCCTCCAGTCCAGGCAGCATCCTGGTAAACCTTCTTTGCACCCTCTCCAAAGCCTCTGTATCTTTCCTATTGTAGGGCGACCAGAACTGGACACAATATTCCAAGTGTGGTCTCACCAGGGACTTGTAGAGCTGCAGCAAAACCTCGCGGCTCTTAAACTCAATCCTCTTGTTAATGAAAACCAAAACACCAATGCTTTCTTAACAACCCTATCCACTTGGGTGGCAACTTTGAGGGATCTATGAACTTACACACCTCAATCGCTCTGTTCCTCCACACTGCCAAGAATCCTGTCTTTAATCCTATATTTAGCATTCGAGTTTGACCTTTCAAAATGCATCAGTTCACATTTATCCAGGTTGAACTCCATCTGCCATTTCTCAGCCCAGCTCCGCATCCTGTCTATGTCGCGCTGCAGCCTGCAATAGCCCTCTATACTATCAACGTCAGCTCCAACCTTTGTGTCATCTACAAATTTACTAACACACCCCTCAACCCCCTCATCCAAGTCATTTATAAAAACTACAAAGAACAGAGCCCTGCGGGATCCCACTCAACACTGACCTCCAGGCAGAATACTTTCCATCTACAACCACTCTCTGCCTTCGGTCAGCCAGCCAATTCTGAATCTAGATAGCCAAATCTCCCTGTATCCCATACTTCCTGACTTTATGAATGAGCCTACTATAGGGAACCCTATCAAGTGCCTTGCTGAAGTCCATATACATCACATCTACTGCTCGACCATCATTGACCTGTCTAGACACCTCCTCAAAGAACTCAATAAGATTTGTGAGGCATGACCTGCCCCTCACAAAGCCATGCTGACTGCCTTTAGTCACACTGTACTTTGCCAAATAGTCATTAATTCTATCCCTCAGAATTTTTTCCAAAACTTTGCTGACCACAGATGTGAGATTGACTTGTCGGCAATTGCCAGGGATTTCCCTACAACCCTTTTTGCAAAGAGGAACAACATTCACCTCCTTCTAATCCTTCAGTATGACTCCTGTGGAGAGTGAGGAGGCAAATATCCTCACCAGCGGCTTAGCAACCTCCTTTCTTGCTTCCCGGAGCAGCCTAGGGTAAATCTGGTCTGGCCCTGGAGACTTATCAATCTTAATGTTTTCCAAAATTTCTAGCACATCAACGTCATCAATCTTGCTCTGGTCAAGACTGTATCCCAGCTTCTCTAAGTTTTCATTTACAACAAGGTCCCTTTCCTTAGTGAAAACCAAAGCAAAAAACTCATTTAGGGCTTCCCCTATCTGCTCAGACTCCAAGCACAAGTTCCCTACGCTATCCCTGATCAGCCCTATCTTCTCCCTGATCATTCTCTTATTCCTCACGTACGATTAAAATACCTTTGGGTTCTCCCTAATCCATCCTGCCAAGCCTTTTTCGTGCCCCCTCTTGGCTCTCCTCAGTCCATTTCTGAGCTCCTTTCTAGCAAGCCTGTAATCCTCTAAAACTGTGCTAGATCCTTGCTTCCTCCACCTTACGTAAACTGCCTCCTTCCTTTTGACGAGATGTTCCTCTGTTTTCGTCATCCAAGGTTCCTTAATCTAATCCCTTCTTACCCCTCTCAGAGGAACAAATTTGTGCATCACTCGCAACAACTGCTCCTTAAATAGAGCACAGCAGACATGTGGAGACTTTCTGTTGAACAATTGCTCCCAGTCTGTACTTCCTAACTCCTGTCTGATAGTGTCATAATTTCCTTTTCCCCAATTAAATATCTTCCCTGATGCACCTGACAAAAACGGCTCCATCCAAACCATCTGCACTTTGGAGGTTCCAGTCGATATTGGGAAAGTTGAAATCGCCCATAACAACAACCCTGCTACTTTTGCATTTTTCCAGAATCTGCTCACCTATGAGATCTTCAATCTCTCTACTGCTATTAGGTGGTCTGTAGAAAACCCCCAATGCGGTGGCTGTTCCCAACTTCCACCCATACTGACTCAGTAGACAAACCTTCCTCAACAACCTTCTTTTCTGTAGCTGTGATGCACTCTCTGATTAGCAATGCTACACCCCGTCCTCTTTTTCTACCCTCCCTATCTTTCTAAATGTTCTAAACCCTGGAACATCAAGCAACCATTCCTGCCCCTGTGAAACCCACATCTCCGTTATGGCCACAACATCATAGCCCCAAGTACTGATCCATGCTCTAAGTTTGTCACTCTTATTTCAGACACTCCTTGCATTAAAGCAGACACATTTTTGCCAATCTGACATTGAAACTGCCTCTCAAGACTGTTCTGCAAAGGACTGCCTCAATTACAGCTCCTGTTTTGGTTGATCACGCTCCTCTCCTATGTCTACACTCCCTCTGGACTCTGAAAATTCATTCCAGTACTCATTCGCCATCATAGCTGCAGCTCTTCATTAACAGCGAGCTTTCAGTTCAGGCATGTTCCTGGATTTTCTCAGCTGTCACTTATGAGATTTTAATCGCCCACTTTTTCTGCTGCATTAAAATATTAGTACTCAAATATTAGTTCTTCTGAGCCACTTACAGCTTCCCCCAATACCAATTTGTTGATTCTCTCACTCTTTCAGCACTTCTTCTGAGTTATAACTACTAATCTTCGCCAACATTTCAGAACCATTAGCCTGTTCTGGGGTGTTCTTTTAGATAAGATTACTTACAGTGTGGAAACAGTCCCTTCGGCCCAAGGGGTCCACACCGACCCGCCAAAGCGTAACCCACCCAGACCCATTCCCCTACACTTACGCCTGACTAATCCACCTAACACTACGGGCAATTTAGCGTGGCTAATTCACCTAACCTGCACATTTTTGGACCGTGGGAGGAAACCAGAGCACCTGGAGGAAACCCACGCAGACACGGGGAGAATGTGCAAACTCCACACAGACAGTCGCCTGAGGGGGGAATTGATCCTGGGTCTCTGGTGCTGTGAGGCAGCAGTGCTAACCACTGTGCCACTGTGCTGCCCACTTGTGCCACTGTGCCGTTTTATCTCAATTGTCTGGACAGCTGGTTTGCCATGCAATGTGACACCAACAGTGTGGTTTCAACTCCCACACCAGCTGAGGTTACCATGAAGGTGACACCTTTACAGTCTCACCCTTGTGGTGACCCTCAGATTAAACTCACTCCCTGTCATCTATCTCTGAGAGAGTAGCCTTATTGTCCTCTGGGACTGCAGCAACTTTACTTTGCAACTCTTAGATGCTTATTCATTCCTCACAGTTCTTTCTGTGTTCATTCTATCAACACAGCCACCCCTTTCCTGAAGGACAGCTGACTACCAGCACTCCTCCCATGAAGTCTGACCTTGTTTCTATCCAATTAAATATTGTCCCCAGAATCGCTTTTCCATGAAACCTTAATTGTGTTGTGTGACCCATTTCTTGCAATAAACTTTAACAGTAACCCTGCCCCTCTCCCAGCACAAATTGCACAGCAAAATTTAATATTAATTACTACTCTTGGATCTCAGAGTTCTGTAAATGTTACACTTTCACAGAACGTTTAAAATAGATTTAATGATGAATAAGAATAGCAGTCTTGTTAAAACTATACAAGACACAAATCAGACAACAACTGGAATAATGTGAAAACTGTTTGTTCCCTAATAGAGGAAAGGTGCACTCACATTGGAAAGCACATCATGGAAGGTTTGCAATGCTGATCCCAGGTATGGAGGGAGTGCTTTACAAAGAGAGATTGAGTAGGTTGGGCCTGTATTTGTTGGAACTTAGAAGAGTAAGAGGCAATCTCATTGAAACATATTATGAATTTTAATTTGACAGATTAGATGTGGAAAGATTGCTTCACCTTGTGGGAGAGTCTGGGACCAGTGGGCATAATCTCAGAATAAGGGGTCACTCTTTAAGATAGAGATGAGGAGAAAATTCTTTCTTCAGAGGATTTTGAATTTGTAGAATTCTTTACCACAGAGGTGTACATAATTAAGTATATTCAAAGCTGAGGTAGACAGATTTTTAATCAGTAAGGAAATCCAGGATTATGGGGATAGGGCATGAAAGCAGAGTTGAGGGTTGTTGGATCAGTGATGATCTCATTGAATGGTGGAGCAGACTGAATGGGCTGAATGGCCTTATTCTGCTCTAACATTTCTTAAGGTGTGTGGCCACTTTCAACAACACCTACAGTCTTGTATATGAGCAGGGAGGAGGAAGTCTGATGCAAGCAGCATCAAAAACAAATGCAAGTGGGGTTATCATTTGTTGGGATCTTTGTGCCTGTTTTTGGGTGCTAACCAACTTTGCCTCCAGGGTTTCTAACGATCTTCAATAGCAGCATTAGTGATGCCTTAATGCTCAGTCTAGCTGCTGGCCATGAATAATATAACAACATCTCTTGTGTCAATCAAGTGAAGACTATACATGTTGAATGATTTGAAATAAAAGACTTTTCAAGAGAACCTTGTTGTAAACTGCCTGAAGATAGGTCTGGTTATTTCACATCATGGTCATTAAGCAGTTTTATCAATTGCATTAGATAGCCTTGATTAGATATATAACCAGACTGTGTACAGCCAAGTGCAGTGACATTTTTGATTTTAATAAAATTAGATTCCTAGAACCTGTGTGTCATTTATGTCCCCAGCAGAGGTTTTAGTGATACAGATTGCAGGGCTCATTTGTCTGCCTCTTAGGCAATGGACCTGTAGAACATTATGACAAAACATTAGGATGTCAAACTCTTTATTTGAATAGCCTTGTATCTTATTTTGTAAATATTGACTTAACCATTGCCCTTCTCTATGATTTCAGAACATTTATTCTGACAATGCCCTGAGTCAGTTAAATATCTTAGTCCACTTGGAATCTTATATCATGTGGCATTGTAAATGTAAATTCTGCATCTTTATTTCACTTATGATATAATAATTAAATGAAACATATTAATAAATTCTGACTAAATGCTTATTGTGCTTTTTAAAATCTCTTTCCACTATAAGTGCATCATCATTAGGTTTTTAACCTAAATTTGTATGATAATGAACATTATGAAAATCTAGAAAAAAAACAGAAACTGTAACTGCAACTTTCTATCCTTTAAAAATTCTTGTGTGGAAAATCCTGACCTGTGAGCCTGTGATTTCCTGATACATGCTGCCAGTCATCAAAATTTTCTGTCAACAGAACAAGCTCAAAAAAACCCACCTTTTGATGAACATTGTTCTTGACAAATAACCTGCTACTTTCAGCTATCTTGTACCTAAAGCACCTACCCTAATCTATTCAATTTACTAATTTTATGCTCAAAATCTTTGTCAAAAACAACTTTCCGTTGATTCAAATATTTCAAAATTACATTCAGTGACTTCTCTGAATTCCTCTGCAGTCACAACTACACAACCAAGTATGAATTTTGAAGCCACTCCCCAAACCTGCTGTTGTTAGTTGTATAGTTAAATGCTTGAGATAAACAGTTTGGCAGTTGCTCACATTAACACTGTCCACAGTGCACATAAAGTAAGATTACACCAGCAGCAAATGCTGACTCTAATGTAGTAAATGGTCTAAAACTATAGTGACCGTTAAAGCCTGTTTAGAACATTGAGGTATTAAATAAGCACCTCTATTACAATCGTTAACTTATCTATACAGTTCCAATATTTTAGTACATGTTGAGGCAAATCCTGTTTTATTTTTGATTAAGTAAATGTTTAATTCTAATTTGACTCCCTATCAATTAACTTCACCTTCCAGTCATAACTTGGTGAAATCACAATAACATATCAACGTGAGCTTCAGCAGTTGCTTTAACAATTCCACTTGTCCCATTGTTCTTGATAGTTCAGTTGGGCTACACAAATTGAATTTATCCATGAAGCTTCCTAGAGTTAAATTCCTTGTAATTCCAAAAGGCAATTGTTAAAGTTTTTATGGAACAATCAGTAGTTTATAGTCCAACACACTATTAATGTCACGATTGTACACAGAGTGATTTGTTTCACAAGAAATTGCTTAACAGTTCCTCCTGTTCATCTTTATTTTATTTCTGTGCTAATCGATGAAAGTTCTCTATTTTCAATAGGCTTCCAAAATGGAGAGTTGAGAGTGTGGTGCTGGTAAAGCATAACGCACCAGGCAGCATCCGAGGAGCAGGAGAATCGACATTTTGGGCATAAGCCCTTCATCAGAAATTCCTGATGAAGGATTTATGTCTGAAACATCGATTCTCCTGCTCCTTGGATGCTGCCTGACCTGCTGTGCTTTTCCAGCACCACATTCTCGACTCTGATCTCCAGCATCTGCAGTCCTCACTCTCTCCTCGTTGATTCAAATACAGAGAATTTGAATTCAGATTCTCCTAGGGCAGATGGAGAATTTGAGTTTGGCTCTTTTCAATGTTGCAAATAAGAAGTATAAAGTTGTCAGGATTATTGTAAAGATTACATTATATTACATTACTTACAGTGTGGAAACAGGCCCTTCGGCCCAACAAGTCCACACTGCCCCGCCGAAGCGCAACCCACCCATACCCCTACCTTTACCCCTTACCTAACACTACGGGCAATTTAGCATGGCCAATTCACCTGACCTGCACATCTTTGGACTGTGGGAGGAAACCGGAGCACCCGGAGGAAACCCACGCAGACACGGGGAGAACGTGCAAACTCCACACGGTTAGTCGCCTGAGGCGGGAATTGAACCCGGATCTCTGGCGCTGTGAGGCAGCAGTGCTAACCACTGTGCCACCGTGCCACCCACCTATAGTCCCAACCTATATTTTAATAACCTTGATTAGTCTCTGGATTGAGTTCAGCACGACTGCAGTTTCACGCCAATGCATTTGTCTTTGTGTGCCTTCTGAAATGGCTGAGTACATCAGTCAGTTGTATTCAACTTTAAGTGATTACAAATAGGTAGGAAGTGTTGGTCTATAAGTGAAACTACCCTCCTGAGAATGAACAAAAAGGTTGTGACTTTTCAACAGTTTCCTGTTCAGTGGCTCTGATGTAACAACCACTGAAATTCTTGTTTACAGTGTAATCATTTGACTGCTTCACTTCTGCAGATGCACTCCATAACCTCCCCCCCCCGCCCCATTTACTTGACTGCATTTCTTTGTATGATAAGTGGGTTGGACAACAAGACAATTCATGGGAAATTCTTGCAAGCTCTACATGGCATAGTGGGAAATCTTCAGCAGTCTCCTTTCTCATTTGTTGTTTAATTGTCAAACATCAATCATACCTAGCAGGTTACTTGTGGGATTTTATAGCTATGTCAATAAGTTGCTGCTCCTGCTGTTTAATTATGAGGTACCAAGTCCTAAAAAGTTTTATACAAATGTATTTGTTCATGCGAATGTGAGAGTCACTAGCAAATCTAGCATTTATTGCTCATTCCCAATTACCCTTGAGTAATTGTGGTGAGAATGAATTGCTGCAGTCTGTATGGTGTAAGTACACCCACAATAACAGGAGGTTTCAGGATTTTGGTCCAGCAACAGTGGCAATGTAGTTCCAACTGAGGATAGTGTGTGGCTTAGATATTACAGGTAATCCCATACACATTCTCGCCTTGTTCTTCTGTGTGGTAGATGTTGCAGGCTTGGAAAGTGCTGTCAGAGGGGCCTATGTGAGTAGATGCAGTACACCTTCTGTGTAACATGTATTACTGCCACTGTGCATTAGTAGTGGAGGGGATGAATGCTTAAAGTTGTGTATGGCTGTTAGTCAAGCAGAAGACTTTCCTTTGAATGTTGTAGGTGCACTCATTTTGGCAAGTGGGGATTAGAATAGAATAGAGTAGAGTAGAAATTTATTGTCACTTGTATGAATGTAAATATGCTTAGAGATGTGAATAAGGCACCACAATTCAGTGCCATTTTAATGACAGATTATAAAAAGAAATAATTGAGACAAAGTTAGGGCAAAGTTTTACTCTTGTTCCCTCCATGTCTCCTGGGTTTCTGTAACGTATACAGGATGCCGCTACCAAAGGCTGTTCTGAAGCCGCCAAAGCAAGGATATCAAGACCAGACCCACCATTCTGCCACCACCAAAGCTGACATTGAAAGCAATGCATCATCACCATAGCAAGGAGGGACACACCGATTCCACCAAGTCACTGACGCTGAAGCCACCACTCAAACTGTTGCCTGAATTAGAACCACCATACTGCCACTGCTGAAACATTCACATCACCACCAGGAGGAAAGGATCAGACCCACAGATGATGAAGCCTTTGATAAAGCTGTAGCCACTATGTCCACGAGGAATGGACATCTAGATCTATCACGTTACCGTTGCTGCAGCTGCCCCTCGCAACCGTCTCCCTCCACCGCAGCCGCAGAAAATAAGAAAAGGTGAACTTTGACACAAAACACAAATGAAGAAACAAAATAAAAAGCAAAGAACAAAGAAGAGTGTGGCCAGCCAGGTGAGTGGGAGTGTACAGGCCCAGAGACTGAACACTTCCTACCTTGCTGTCGCTGCTGCCAACTTGTCCTTATGTATGATTATTCCATCATTCTCCTGACTGACGCCTTGAAGACAGGCTTTGGAGAGACCAGAGGCCTCAGAAAATCAACCTCTGATAGCCACTGTGTTTACAAGGCCAGTCCAGTATAATATCTGGTGAATGGAAGCTCCCCCAGTGTGTTGATAGGACATTCACAAGTAAGAATAGTAGTGTGAGATGATTAGATTCTCCCTTGTTGGAGATTGCCATTCCTTGGCATTTCTGTGGTACATTACTTTCTGTGAAACATTACTTTCCATTTGTCAACTTATTCTGAACATCATCCAAGCTCGCCTCAATTTGAACATGAACTACTTCAATACCTGAGGAGTTGCGAATGGTGCAGAATATTATATATTCACCAGTGTATATCATAGATCATAGAATCATAGATCATAGAACCCCTACATTGTGGAAACAGGTCCTTCAGCCCAACCCTCCAAAGAGTAACCCAAACCCATTCCCCGACACTATTACTCTACATTTAGCTCTGAATAATAACTTACACATCCCAGAACACTACAGGCAATTTAGCATTGCCAATCCAACTAACCTGTACATCTTTGGACTGTGGGTGAAAACCGGAGCACCTGAAGGAAACCTAAACAGACTTGGGGAGAATGTGCAAACTCTGCACAGCCAGTTGCCCAAAGCTGGAATTGAACCGGGGTCCCTGGCATTATGAGGCAGCAGTGCTAACCACTGAGCCACCATGCCACCCTTTTCTGATCTTATGGTGGAGATAAGGTCATTGATAAAGCAGCTGAAGATGAATTGGCCAAGGACACTATGCTGAGGAACTCCTGTAGAATGTTCTGGAGCTGAAATGACTGACCTCCACAACCTCAACCTTCTTCTTGTGTGTAAGATATGTCTTCAACCAGTAGAAAGCTTTCCCCTGATCCCTATTGATGTCAGTTTTGCTCAGGCTGCTTGAAGCCACAATTAGACAAATGCTGCCTTGATGTCAAGAGTAGTTACTTGCACATGAGCACCTCAGTTTAGCTCTTTACAGCCTTTATCAAAACATGGACAATGTGGTCCCAGAGCCAAGTGATCCTGGTGGAATGAAACTGAGCAGCAGTGTGCAGGTTCTTCTGTGTAAGTGCCACTTAATACAGATCAATCACAGCTAATGTCTTTCAGTATGAGATCGAGTGTTTATTGATTATTAGCCTCTTCTTTCTCTTCCACAGCTTGCTTTTACACTGTTGCCTGGTCGGGTGACAGTTTTCCAATATCTGAAAAAACGAAAGACAAAAGAATGGGGTTTTGCTGAAAGGAGGAAAAGAGAGGAAAGCAGGACTGACTTGCTTACACAAACTGTACCTTATTGTAAAAAGAAGTTTAACAATCTGGAAACCATTATTTTCGATGGTTTCTGGCCTGGTGTTCAGCATGATTTCAGCAATACCTGTTCCAATGACATCAACTATCTGAGTTAACTTATGAAGGCATGTCCATTCCTGTCTTGTTAGATGCTGTTACCTGCAGCTACGTCCTGCAAGAGAGGGGGAAATTAATCAACAATTGTGATACAACATCTCTGGGTGAAGAGATTATTGTGGTTCGATGGGGCGATGTGTGCATAAGAAATGAGAAATGAAATTTGCCGAGTTGCAAAATATAGGATAGCGACCTTTTTGACTGTGAGATATGCATCCAGATTGACAGTGATTGTTGCTAGTTGAGTGGTCCAATAAGCAGTGCATGTGGCTAACTTTGCAATTCATATTCAAAATCTACTGCAACCAGGTCATTTTCTCCACTATAGTCCAGGTGATTAACTAGGAGCCTAATCTCACTTTCCAGCTGTCAATCTGTAGCCTTGTTGTTTATTTACATAAGAACATATGTAAATTGTTGGATTAGGCATAAGAAAATTAATTAGTAGACTATGACCTTTTGTGTGAGATCACTGTATAGATTGCAGCACTACATCCAGGTTGTTGGGAAATGTCTAGTGTCTGTTGCCATCATTTCGAATTCCCACAGCCTTTGCATAATTTATATGGAAATCCTCCTGAAAGTCTGGAAACAGAGAGCATCTCCCCTCTTGTCCATCTCTTCCACTAAGGTTTCCAGTGTTAGTTCAAAGAATATTGAAACATGTCTTTTCCCCTATAGCACAATTAAATGTTCTCAAATTCTTTCTGGATCACCTAGCTCAGCCAGAATGCAACTTGTCATTATGAAGTGCTATTTGTGATGTTAGAGTTGCCCAACCATGGGTACCTTGTTGAGTTGGGAGGGTATTCAGCAGTGCTTTTTAACACTGGCTGTAAGCAGTTATCATCAAGCTTGAGTGCCACTTGTACTGGAAGCAATGGTATAGATTAATTATTGTGTTGTGATTTTGGATATTGTCCAATTTCACAGTCATTACTCTTTAGTGCATGTTAGGCGTTCTTTCCAAAAGGCTGGTTTTATGCTGTCTTTCACATTTTTATTTTTTTCTCAATGTAACTTTGGTAGCATTTTAGCATTTGCTCTTCACGTTATGTCTGATTTCACCTTCGTCTCTTTTTTGACCAGGACCAGAGTTGTTCTATTTTCACTGCATGGAGGTTGAATTACTCTTTTAATGGTTCTGCCCTGCAAATATGAACTGTCATATTTAATGTCAATTTGCTCTGGTAGGAGCTGCCGACAGAGAATTGTGTGATGTTCCACAAAATAGTCTATCATTTACAAGAGTTCCAGAAATTAACATCATCTTCTGGGGTGACTCCATGTTGGAATTATATGGTGGGGGCATCATTTCACTCTCCTCTGTCCCTACACCACCCTCCCACCCTAACAGAGGAAGATCTCAAACACCTGAAACTAGATCATAACCAACACACATGTGTACACACACACTCATACTCACACACACGTGCACACACAATCACATGTGCAACATGTACACACGCACATGTACATTTGATTGCTACAAGATTTTTTTTAAAAAATCTGTGTTAATTGGGAAATGGGTAATGCAGGCAAGGACAGCATTTGTTGTCTGTCCCTAAATGAAAAATTGTTTACTTCACATTTGAATGGACTTTTAGATTTAGTGCCGCTGGCATGGATTTCCTGGGGCCTTGGGAAACTTGACTGCTGAATGAAGCAGAGATTGGCTAAAGCAAAAGGTTGCTGATCCCCAGCTCTGGCCGAGTTCCTCTCTGCAATCTGCAGATCCTCAATGCAGAACTGTGATCAGAGAACCTTTTGAGGCACAAGCTCCTCAATCACTTTGCATTCTCCAGACATCTTGCCCAGGATCTAACCTTCTGTGGTCTTCCTAACTGATGAAGTCATCAAACCTCCATCCCCTCACAATCACTCCTGAAAACTGTGTCCTTCAGGCAAAGGCTTTCCCATCTGCAAACTATCCATCCCTTCATTCTGTCTGTTTGCCACTGGAGATTGATTACTTTCATTGTTCTTTTTCTCTTAAACCTGAGAGCAAATCAAATTCTTAGAAATAATGGGAATGTGGGCCATGAGACAGAATTGAAACATAATTGCACCAAATTCATTGAGCCCAGAGTCCATGGTTTTAGTTTGAAAATAAGGTGACACTCATTTAAGACAGAGATGAGAGTTGTGAGTCTTTGGAATTCTCTTCGTCAAAAGGCAGTGCATGCAAAATATTTATTTTTTTATGGCAAGATAGATAGATTTATGATTACCAAGGAGTTTTAAGATTACTGGGGATGTGCAGGAATGTAGAGTTCAGGTTAAAACCAAATCAGACATGATCATATTGAATGGCGAAGTATGTTTGAAGGGCCAAGTGGCCTATCTTGTTCCTTGCATGTTTGTTTGTACGTTGTAGTGCTGTACCTCAGGGATCAGTACTGGGACCCTTACTTTTCCTGATATATATTAATGGTGTAAATCTTAAAGTGCAAGTGACATACTCATTGTTTGTAGATGGCACTAAACTTGGACTAATTGTCAACTGTGAGGAGGAAAGTGGGGAACTCCAAATGAACATTAACAAGTTAGTGGGATGGATGGATAGGTGACAAGTGAGGTTCAATGCAGAGAAGTTTGAGGTGAAGTACTTTGGCTGTTAGACACTGAGAGACAGCATATTATAATGGGTACAATTTGAAAAGTGGTACAGGAACAGAGGGACTTATATACATATAAGTCACATTGGGTGAATATGTGCACAGATCATTGAAGGGGGCAGGTCATGTGGAGAGAGCAGTGAATAAAACACACTGTCTCCTCAGCTTTCTTAATAGCAGCAAGAGTACACAAGCAGGAGAGTGATTTTGAACCTTTTCAATGTGTTGGCGGTGGCCAGGTAGGAAGTCTTTGGGCTCTGTGCCCATATGCTTCTGCTCCTGCTCAGCTAGCTGGATGCATTCTTTTTTGGGTTTTCGTTTTGTTTCTTCATTTCTCTTTTGTATCAAAGTTCACCTTTTTTTTCTCTTCTGCGACTGTGGTGGAGGAAGATGGTTGCAAGGTGCTGTGGTGGCAGCGGTGGTAACTTGGTGGATCCAGATGTCCATTCTTTGTGGCCACAGCTTTATCGAAGGCTTTATTGTCTCAGGCTGTGGCCTGTTCTTCTTGGCAGTGGTTTCAGTGGTGGTTATAACAGTGGTGGTTCCATTTTGTTCCTTGTGGCCATGGCAGCAATGTGACCGCTTCGGACAGCGACTGAAGTGGTGACAGCGTGAGCATTAGTGACTTGGTGGGTCTGATCTGTCCCTCCTTGCTACGGTGACAATGCAGTGGCTTTGGTTTTGGCTTTGGCATCAGCAGCATGATGAGTCCAGTCTGGAAATCCTTGCTTTGGAAGCCTTGGAGCAGCTTTGGCGGCAGAATCCCATAGCCACTCCAGACACCCAGGAGCTATGGAGGGAACAAAAGATGAAATTTGTCTTAACTTTGTCTTGATTATTTATTTTTATCATTTTTGTTATTAAGTTGTGGTGAATTATATGCATCTCACTGTATTTTTATAAATACAAGTCACAATAAACTGCTATTCTATTCTATTCTATGCCATTGCATTGTATTCTATCTGTACAAGACACTTATGCGAGCTCAGCTGGAGTATTGTGTACAATTGTGAATACCACCTCATAGAAAAGATGTGAATGCATTGGAAGCAGAGCAGAAGAGATTTACAAGAATGGTTTCAAAAATGAGAAACTTCAGTTCTGAGGATAGAATGAAATAGTTTGAAGCATTCCTTTTGAAGAGGACTAAGAGGAGATTTGATAGAGGTTTTCAATATCATGAGCAATCTGGGTATAGTAGATAAGGAGAATCTATTCCCACTTGTAGAAGGAACAAGAATGGAAGGGCATGGATTTAAAGTGATGTGCAAAAGAAGGAAGAGTGAGGAGAGAAAAAACCTCTTTTACTCAGTAATTGCGGCACGGAAAACATTGCCCGGAAATGTAGCAGAGGCTGATTCAATTAATCAAGAGTGCTTTGGGTGATTATTTTGATAGAAATAGTGTGCAAGGGTATGGGGAAAAGGCAGGAGATCAGCATTACATAACGATGCTTGTTTGAAGAACCAGCGCAGACGCAGTGAACCAAATGGCCTTTTTTATTCGGTAATTCTGTGATAATAGTCAAATAGTGGTTGGTAAAAGATGTACAATGGGGATATACTTGAGCTTGTCAAGGAATGAATTGAATTTTATTTTCTGTACACCTCGACATTTTATAGAAAATGAACATTGAGGGGTTGGAGATGTCAGTGTCTTCACAGCTTTAAGGATGATAGCTGTTGTGATTACTGAAAGTGGTTTCACCGTGAAGCCTTTTACTTTTGTTCCTAGAAATGTCTAGGGCAGCCATTGAGATTCCCTAAAAGAAATTGTGATCCTGGCAGGAGGCTTACTGGAGACAAGTCTGTGAGGGGCAAGAAAGGTTTAGAGTGAGAAAATTCTTAAAATGCATCCAGAAGGACTTTTTAGGTCAGGATGTAGAAGGCCCTACAAGAGAAGGGGTGGTCCTGACCTTGATTTTAAGGTAATGAAGCTGGGCAAGTGGTAAAGCACTTAAAAGACAGTGATCACAACTCTCTTAGATTCAAGGTTATTATGGAAAAGGACAAGGTTAAACCTGAAATCAAAGTTCTAAACTGGGGAAAGGCTGATTTTAATAAGTTCAAGTATAATTTGGCCAGAGTAGTCTGAGATCAGATGCTTTTAAGCAAATCTGTGTCAGAGCAGTGGAATGCCTTCAAATAGGAACTGGGGAGAAAACGTGGCCAAAATGTTGCAATAAACACAAAGGGTGGGGCTAACAAATCCTGTGATCCCTGGATATTAGTGACAGCATAGATGTTAAGAAGGTGTTGCCCCTAGCTGGAGAGTCTAGAATATGGTGCCACAGTTTCAGAATAAGGGCTTCATCATATAGGACTGAGATTAGATTAGATTCCCTACACTGTGGAAGCAGGCCATTTGGCCCAACATGTCCACACTGCCCCTCCAAACAGCAACACACCCAGACCCATCTCCCTCTGACTAATGCACCTAACACTATGGGCAATTTTGCATGGCCAATTCACCTGACCTGGACATCTTTGGATTGTGGGAGGGAACCCACGCAGACACAGGGAGAACGTGCTAACTCCACACAGACAGTCACCCGAGGCTGGAATTGAACCAGAGTCCCTGGCATTGTGAGGCTGCAGTGCTAACCACTGAGCCACCATGCCACCTTGAGAATAGGAGAAATTTACTTTTTTAAAGTAGCGTGAACCTTCAAAATTCTCTACCCTTGAATTAGTCCATAGATGATAAAAATTAATAGTATTTTATAATAATTATGGGAATAATGTAGGAGATTACAGTTAAGGTAAGAGATAAGGCATGATCTTATTGGTTGGTGGAACAGGTTCCAAGAGCTGACATCTATTTCTGCTCCTATATCATATGTTCCCATAAGGCACCTGGTCTGAATGGAATTTATTCAGAGTTTTTGAGCAAATTAAGTTAGAAATTGCAATGGCCACAACCATCCAATTCTCTGTTGATAGAGAGATGGTGCTAAAGATCTAAAGGATGTTAAACGGTACATCCTTCAAAAAAGGATAAGGTTGGTATCTATGGACCAGTCAGTTCATATTCTGTGCTAGGGAAACATTTATAAAACATATCTGGGAAAAAAAAAGACAGAAACTTGGATAAGCCTAAAGTCTTTGAATTGTAAAGCCATTACAGCTCAGAATGAGGTCACTGGCCCATTAATTTCATGCTCACTCTCTATTGCCAACCCACTCCCATGTTTTATCCTCTTGGCCTTGCAAGTCTACTTCCCTCAAATGGTCACCAAACTTCCTTTTGAAATTATTTATGGTCTTATCTTACACCACTCTCCTATCTGATGAGCTCCAGGTCATAACCATGTTGTGCATAAGAAGGTTTTCCGTCACATTCTCTGCAAATCTTGCATTAAACCTTAAATCTCTGTCCACCTAGCTCCATTACGATCAGCTAATGAGAACGGCTATACTTTAATTACATTAACTAAACTGTTCATAATCTTGTTCATAATATCACACTCTAACATTCCTCCTCAAATTTGTTTGCTCTGTGAAGAACAAGCTCAGTTTTTACAACCTAACCTTGGAGCTAAAATATCTTCTCCCTGGAACTATCCTAGTAAATCTCCTCTGTGACGTTTCAATGATACTCTCATCCTTTGCTATCCCTGACACAAAAGTATACTGGTAATCAAAGCCCATTACTCCACAAGTTGTACCAAAAGTGTGTTAATATTTTATTGAATCACAAAAATGGTCAATCCATCTCTCTTTTGTACTATTATCGAGAGTAAAAGAAATACCCCCAGTCTTCTTTCTAAGAACAAGGTAGAAAGAATGAACAAAGTTAAAAGTTAATCATTACAGTAATTATAATATAGCATAAAACATACAATGTAAGGTTAATAGTTACACATTGCAGACATTCTTAGGTTTAAGTAAAAATTTTTTTAAAAAGCTGGAAATTCAAACATTAATCTTTAAGGGCTTAGCCACAATGGGTCCGACGTTTGAGGAATCAACGTGAGATTGGGATTCCATGCTGAGGCCACGCCAGGCCAAGAGTCTGCCACAGGCTGAGAGTCTGCCACGCCAGGCCAAGAGTCTGCCACAGGCCGAGAGTCTGCCACGCCAGGCCGAGAGTCTGCTATGCCAAGCCAGAATACTGCCCCGCCAGGCTGGGAGGCAACTTCACTGGTTCTGCACTGAGTCCGAGGCTGGGAGTCTGAGGCCAAAGAGAAGAAAGAAGAGAGAAAAGGATAAAGAAACAAAAGAGAAGAAGAAAGACAGAAAAAAAGAAGAGTAAATGGACAGTGCAGACAAGCTCAGTCTGAAGCATCCTACTCCACCCCTATCTTGGAGTTTTTGGAGATGGTGGACAAGCTTTTGGGAACCATGGGTGAAATTACCTGCTACAAGATTATTAGCCCCAGAACTGCTCTTGCAGCCACTGTATTTATATGGATAGAGCCAGTTAGTGGTAACCCTCAGGGTGTTGATGGGGTGGGAGTGAAATTTTAGCAATTGCCATTGAAAATACCATTGAATGTTAAGGTGCGATAGTTAGATTTTCTCTTGTTGGAGATAGTCATTGACTGGCACTTGTGTGGTGCAAATGTCAGCTGACGTTTGTCAGCCTAAACCTGGACATTGTCCAGCCAATTCCAGCTGATTAAATATTTTTTAAAGTGTAATCACTACTGTCATGTCGGAAATGTGGCAGATATTTTTTCATGCAGCAGACTCCCATAAACAGCACTGTGATCTAGTTGACAAGACACTGGAGATAAATCCACTGCTCACTTTCAGAATAGGTCTTTCAGGTACCTCCAACTGACTGGGTCTTTGTTTAATATCTCATTCAAAATGCAGCACCTACAGTGATGGACTGTCGGCCTTATGTGAAGTTCCAACGCAGATGAGAAAACTATCAACTAACCCGTAGACTGACATCAGAAATATTTTGCTGTTTGTTTCTCAATATATCTTGCCCTCTTAATAAATGTATGTAAATACACTCTAGATCCCTTTGAGCCTGCAATTGCCGCAGTTGTGTCCTACCAGGTTTATGTTGCTTCTTCCTATTTCTCCTTCCACCACCTATTGCTAGCAATAGCCCTTTGGAGAAAATGGATACAAAATTGGTTAACTGATAGAAAATAGAGTTGCAGTAAATACCAATTTCTTGGACTGTGGGAAGTTTGCAGTGGAGTTTCCAATGGTTCATTAATTCCTATTTTTGATGTGTATTAATGATTTTGACCTAATTTCAAAACTTGTGATGACACAAAACTTGGAAGTGCAGTAAACACAGGGGAACATCCTGGAATTCAAGAGGATGTAGACTGTTGGAATTGGGAGTCACATTGCAGACGAAATTCAAAGCAGAAAGTTGGGGTGAGTTGAAATTTTAAAAAATGCTAATGGTAAAATGAGTGCAAGAAGACAGAGAACTGGACTATTTGCATGCAAATTTAGAAGATGGCAGGAAATTATGCAGAACCTGTATAAAATATTAATTCAGCCCCAGATGAAGTATTGTGCCTAATGCTAGGCCACACATTTTAGGAAGAATGTGAAATCTTTGGAGATGTTATAGAAAGACATTCAAATAGTTCCTTTGGTACCTACTGGTGCAATATGGGTAGGATCCCAACCTCTAAGCCAAAGGTTGAAGGTCCAATCCTATAACTGGATGACCACAGAAGGTACATTTTATCAATCTGAAAATCCTTACAACAAGCTAATGATTTTGGGAAGAGCTGGAAAGACAACTGGCTGTGTCTGATGTGAAGTGGTACCCCTCAAGCTATAGCCTCCAGTTTCAGATTAGCAATGCGTTCCAGGAAAAGCAAGCTATGGAAAAGTGATGTAAGCATATAACTTGACCTCTTTATAACCCTGCATTTGTGGTAACTCTTCTCAATTCCTGAATGAGGGATTACAGCATTGTCCACAAACCAACAAAGCTGAGGTTAAAAATCATAAACAGTTTGATTAAATGAAGAGAAATTGTTTCCACTGGTTGAAGAATCAATGATGCAGAATTAAGGTGATCAGCTGAAGAACCAGTGGCAGCATGAGATAGAATTTTTTGTTTTGATAAAAGGTGATGAGGATTTGGAATGTACAGTCTGACAAGAGGTCTGTGATCAGCAATGGTTCACAGGGATCAGTCCACAGTCCGCTTTTGTTTGTCATTTATATAAATGATTTGAATGAGAATGTAGGAGGCATGGTTAGTAAGTTTACAGATGCACTAAGATTGATGATATAGTGGACAATGGAGAAGACTATCTAAGATTACAAAGAAATCTTGATCAATGGGTCAATGGGCTGAGGGGTGGCAGATGCAGTTTAATTTGGATAAAGGTGAGGGGTATTATATTTTGGTAATACAAACAAGGGCAGAACTCATACAAATAATGGTAGGGCCCTGGGTGGTGTTGTAGAATAGAGAGACCTAGCGATTCAGGTAGATAATTCTTCAAAATTAGTGTCATGGGTAGACAGGGTAGTTAACACACTTCTTCACATATATAGCTCAGGCATTTGAATAAAGGAGTCATATTGAGGTTGTACAGGACATAGGTGAGGCCTTTTCTGAAATACTATGCGCACCTCTGGTCACCCTCTTATAGGAATGTTATTGTTAAACTAGAGAAGGTTGAGAAAAGATTTACCAGGATTTCACTGGGAATGAGGGTTTGAGATATCAAAATAGATTTAGGAAGACTGGGAGGGTAGGAGGGTGAGGGGTGACTTTATTGAGGTTTATAAAACAATGAGGGCTTGGATCAGGTGAATGACAAGAATCTTTTCCCTACGGTGAGGGACTTAAAAGTCAGGAAACGTATTTTTAAGGTAAAAGGAGAAAGATTTCAAAAGGACATGATGGGCAACTTATTTATACAAACAGTGGTTTGTGTGTGGAATGAAATGCCAGAAAAAATGTTAGATGCTGGTACAGTTACAGCATCTAAAAGGCATTTGGATAAGTTCATGAATAGGAAAGGTTCAGATGGGTATGGGCTAAGCATAGCCAGATGGGACTAGTTTAGTTTGAGATTAGATTAGATTCCCTACAGTGTGGAAACAGGCCCTTCAGTCCAACCAGACCCCCTGAAGATTAACCCACCCAAACCCATTTCCCTCTGAATGATGCACCTAATACTATGGGCGATTTAGCATGGTCAATTCACCTGACCTGCACATCTTTGGACTGTGGGAGGAAACCCACACAGACACTGGGAGAATGTGCAAACGCCACACAGACAGTCGCCTGAGGCTGGAATCAAACCTGGGACCCTGGTGTTGTGAGGCAGCAGTGCTAACCACTAGGCCACACCGTTTGGTGTGGACTGTTTGGACCGAAGGGTCTGCTTCGATGCTGTAAGACTCTGTGACAGGTTGGTGGGTTCAATTAGACCTTTCAAAATGGAATGAATAAATCTTTCAGGAAAAAAGAGATTGTATGAATATAGGAAAGAGCAGTAGTGTAGAACTAACTGAATTGCTCTTTGAAATATCTTGCAGACTCATTGGATTAATAGCCTCATTCTGAGCTTTCTATTCTATGATTTTACGTTCAGTAGTTTGATTTAATACCAACTAAATGTGACAAATTGTCTGATTTTTATTATTGGCTATAAGTTAGTTGTGTGTTTGCCTTTCTGAAATGATTCAGGCAGTAGATCTAACTTTTTGGGTGGTGCTTTCCACTATTTAATTGCCCTTATTTGTTGTTTAGAGAATTAAATTGTCCTGATGTAGACTTATCAGTCTTCTTTGAAGAATGTTTTGTACTCTGTTCTGGCAATGGCAATCAATACAAGAGATCAGTGGAAACAGGGTGCAAACATCTATTAGAAATGATTATCCTAGACAAACCTACAAACAACCCTCATTTAACTTGATAATCAAAGCCATTATGATCTTATCAGAAGCTTCTAACTCATTCAGTCACATGAAGAAATTGAATAATAGAAATTATTTGAAAACATGGCAATTGTTACTTCAAACCCTCATGTAATACAATAAATAGTCAAGAGCCAAAGGGATTGGCAGACAAGGAGCAATTCTTATTATTCGATCCAGAATCCATATGAGTGCCCTTGCAACTCAATATGTATCAATGTTAAATAAAAAAGATTCTGGATGTCGTTTTGCAAAGATTTTAGAATTTTACAAAAATATCAGTTTACAGCAGAGTATTGGTGGATCAATTGTCCAGAATCCCTAAAATTGACCTCTTGAATTTTAAGATTTCAAAACAGCAATTTTCTAATCAAACTGTTGAGGGGTGTTATTACACGCCTCCAGAAGTGGGTGGGAATTGAAATGAGGCCCTTTGGCTCAAGGGTAGGGACACTACCATTGCATGTTTTTTTATTCTGGCTCTTGCAAATTCATCCATCTCGGTTCTCTTTTCTTCAGATGCATATTTAATACCATATTTGCAAGTTAAGCACTGAAACATTGTGCCAATATTGGAATACAGTTGAAAAACTAATATGATACATTTTGTTCAAAGAACATGGAGAGACAGTATAGACTAAAGAGTACTACTATAATGGGTGTAGGAGAATTAGTGTAGATGTGCATGGAGAGGGTATTTAATCAAGCATCAATACCCTAAGATGCATTAATAGAGCCAAATAGTATAGGATCAAAGTATTTGTGCTGAACACATAGACACAATAGTTAGACCTTCACTGGAGTATTGTGGATGGGTCTGTTGCCAAATTCAGGAAGGTTGTGAATGCATTGGAAATTGTGCATAGAAACGAGGAGCAGCAGTCGGCCACTTGGCCCTTCAAGCCTACTCTGCCATTCAATACTATGCCAATGTGATAGTCTCCCCATACCTCTTGATGTCTTTAAAATCAAAGTATTTACATATCTCTTTCTTGAATATTCAGTTCAGTGACTTGGCCTCTACAGTCTTCTATCTTTGAGAATTTCACAGATTCATTATCCCGAAATCTTTCTTCATCTCAGTAGTAAATGGCCTACCCTGCAACCTGAGGTTGTGTACCCTGCTTCTAGAATCGTCAACCAGGGACTACATCCTCCATGTATCCGGTCAGACCTTGTTAGGACTTTATACATTTCAATCAGATCCTCTCTTAGCAAAAGAGGTTTATGAGAAAGATTCCAGTTTGAGACATTTCAATTTGGAAGATCGAGTGGAGAAGTTGGGATTGTTTTCCTCAGAGAGGAGAAGCTGAGAGACGATTAGACTGATGTTTTCATATTGGTTTGAACAGAGTAAATATGGAAAAATTGTTCCCAATCATAAAAGGATCAAGAATGTGAGGACACAGAATTAAATTAATGTGCAATGGAATGTATTGTCAGGAAGTCTGGTTGAGGCAGGTTCAATAGAAACATTGATGACAGCATTCAATGATTAAAAATAATATTATGCAGGGTTAAGGGGAGAATGAAGGAGAATGGTACTAAATCATAATACTCATTAGGAGAGTATGTAGATCCATAATAATTTACATTAGAGAAGGAGGCCTTTCAGCTCATCATGTCTGCAGCCAGTCAACAACGATCTGATTACATTAATCTCATTTTCCAGCTTTTGACCCTGGGCTATGGTGATGCAAGTGTCGTTGTGTCTGCAATGCAGTTGCAGACATGACAGACTGAAAGAACCTTCTTATGCACCTTAATTATTCTGTGATTTCATGGAAGGATAAATTCTAATTGTACTTCGGCAAGCTGGCATTTTTAGTGCAATTGGTGTTTACAGGGAAGGAGAGAGAACGGCAGGATAATTCCAGATTCCAGTCAACAGGTCAGTACAAATAGTGTAAGTGGAGTGTCGACAGGTTGAATAACAAGTGCTAGCAGGTGATTGAAAGAGTCAGACGGTGTGAGTAAAGCATCAACAGCTGAATAACAAGTGAAGGGATGATCTATGAATTGATTAAGTAAGGCAAATTATTTTTGATTATTTGTAATTATCTCTCTGCCTTAATTAATCAGTTCAAGGTCGTCCCTTCACTTGTTATTTAGCTATTGATGCTTTACTCATACCAATTTACACATTTTATCACCTGCAAAGACTCGTTATTCAGCCTGTTGACACACCGCCCATATTATTTGTACTTACCTGCTGACACTCTTAACGATCTGTAATTATCTTGTCATTATCTCTCCACCTATATATAGTCTATGTCTGTGCATTTCCCTCCACTTCATCTAATGCAGGTGAAGTGCTCCAAAAGTGTGCAATTTCAAATAAACCTGTTGGACTATAACCAGGAGTCCTGTGACTTCTGACTTTGTGCACTGCAGTCCAACACCGGCATCTCCATATCAACAAAAAATATTGACAGATTATGTCAATGAATGCAGTTTTTCCAGCCCTAATTAAATAAAGCTAGTCAATACTTTGACACACCTGGTAAAAGGTCACCATATTTCCACTTTCTGTCCTTTTGCAGGAACATGGATCCACATAACTAATTCTTGTCTGGACCTAAAGTGGAATGGAGGAGAAACTCAACCCCAATAGGGTGAGCACACAAGCCATTAATGGGTTGGCAGCATATTAATCCCTGCTCACAATTTTCTTTTTCATTTGAGTTGAACGCTGAATTTGTTAATACAAGGCATCAACTGGAGAAATCTCCCACAACTGCATCAAGATGGAAATGAGTTTCTTAAATGAGCCTTTGAAAGATCAATGGATATACAAGATGCATTGAAAATAATTAAGAAGTATTTTAGTTTAATGTTATTTTCTCAGTAGTATGGCTTTGGCATGGACCATGACCTCTAATTCATAGTGAGTGAATTCAACTTTCATGGGGAGCAAAATGGTTGGTAGCAGATGGTAACACACCACACAAATCAATGGAAAGGGTAGGATGTAAAAATTGGATCTCGTTTTGTTTTTATATATTTAAGCCAAAGTTAATTTTCATTTCCATATGCATTAACTGCAACCGCACAGCCTTAAGATGTATTTATTCAAATAAATAATCATCTATCATGCCCAACTTCTGACATCAGTAGGATTGCTGTGATTCTGGACTAAAAACCCACCTGCAAACTATCCACTGATTGATGAAGTAGGCAACAAACTGCTCCAAGGTTACTTCCAATTCTGCTCTAGAATCAGCCGGTGGACAAAGCAGGAACATGGTTTGGGCATTTAATTTCTGATTTTCTTCTCCCTTCCATGCCGACCAGATATCCCAACCCAATCTAGTCCCACCTGCCAGCACCTGGCCCATATCCCTCCAATCCCTTCCTATTCATATACCTATCCAAATTTCTTCTCCTTTTGATAATCCACCAAAAATTGACAACTTGGGGAAGTCTGGCATTTCATTGGACATTGTGAGGAAATTTGTTTGTATTAGATTTAAACATAACTAGTTTTGATTTGAAATCCTCATAAGGTATTGTTGTCTTTCATGTAATGTTTGTGTTACTGGACAGTAATAAAGACATTAATGCAGCTAGAATGTAGCGTTGCGAACTCTGTAAAACAGAATCTCAAGTTATCAACAAACTACTTAATACAGTTCCCTCACAGACAGGCAGGAGGCTGGAAGAACACAGCAAACCAGGCAGCATCAGGAGGTGGAGAAGTTGACTTTTCGGGTGTTACCTTTCTACCTCCTTTCTTATATATCAAAATGTTTGAACAAATTGTTAAGCCATTATTGAAATTAATTTTGTGGATTTTTATCATTCATGTTTGTGCTTCAGTGTTGCAGGATAAAATAGCAAAAAGAAAATTCCTTATCCTCTTTTGTTAGAAAGTCAGCTGTTAAAATTCAAAAATAATCTATACCAGATCATATTTTTCATGTATGAGTTTTTATTTGCTTAACATTGCTTTTGAGAACATAAACAGTCCCTATCCTGCTATACTTCACCGAGCAAAGGTGAAGGTTGCAAAAGTTCTTCCTAATATGTTCTGATTCCTACATTCAAGTTTCACATCAAACTGTTAAGACATTTTAGGAGCAGCATATCCTTTTAAATAATGAATTAGTAATGCACAGTGAAGCACTTACACAATACACAGAAGCTGTCTTACGTAACAAGGCTACCGAATATAGGGTTACAGTATACAACAACATTATTATCAGTATAATCATGTGTTTACTTCTCAAAATATCAGTTGATTAATTTGGAATGCTTTGCTATACTTTATCTCCCTGCTATTCCATTTAGACTGGATTTATACTGTTGTAAAGGAAGCACGACCAATTATTCAGTTTCATTTCATCCTTATTTTTGCGAAGAGATTATTCAGTTACTCATTACATTGCTCTCTATGATTTGAGAATAAATCTTTCTTCTCTAATAATGTTTGAAATGAACAATTATAAATATCAGAGTATTGTATAGCATGACAACCTGTTTGATCATTTTAAGAGGTTAAATTGCCCTGAGGTATATGGTTATTCTCCTGATATGACAGTTACAGTTTGCAATCATGTCCTTTTAAGATATGTGGCATTAGAAATTCAGTCTTAATATTAAAATGAAAATGGGCTGTTTTGACTCAGTGAATCATGCACTCTCTAGGTCCTCCACTATATTTGTGTCAGCTATTACTATAAAAGATGGTTATTATTGTTCATTAACATTTATATCGTAAACCAGTACAGTAATAGAGTCATAGAGATGTACAGCATGGAAACAGACCCTTCGGTCCAACCCGTCCATGCCAACCAGATATCCCAACCCAATCTAGTCGCGCCTGTCAGCACCCGGCCCATATCCCTCCAAACCCTTCCTATTCATATACCTATCCAAATGCTTCTTAAATGTTGCAATTGTACCAGCCTCGCCCACTTCCTCTGGCAGCTAATTCCATACACGTACCACCCTCTGTGTGAAAAGTTGCCCCTAAGGTTTCTTTTATATCTTTCCCCTCTCACTCTAAACCTATGCCCTCTAGTTCTGGACTCCCCGACCCCAGGGAAAAGACTTTGTCTATTTATCCTATCCATGCCCCTCATAATTTTGTAAACCTCTATAAGGTACCCCTCAGCCTTCGACGCTCCAGGGAAAACAGCCCTAGCCTGTTCAGCCCAAATCCTCCAACCCTGGCAACATCCTTGTAAATCTTTTCTGAACCCTTGCAAGTTTCACAACATCTTTCCGATAGGAAAGAGACCAGAATTGCACACAATATTCCAACAGTGGCCTAACCAATGTCCTGTACAGCTGCAACATTACCTCCCAACTCCTGTACACAATACTCTGACCAATAAAGGAAAGCATACCAAACGACTTCTTCACTATCCTATCTACCTGCGATTCCACTTTCAAGGAGCTATGAACCTGCACTCCAAGGTCTCTGTTCAGCAACGCTCCCTCGGACCTTACCATTAAGTGTATAAGTCCTGCTAAGATTTGCTTTCCCAAAATGCAGCACCTCACATTTATCTGAATTAAACTCCATCTGCCACTTCTCAGCCCATTGGCCCATCTGGTCAAGATCCCATTGTAATCTGAGGTAACCCTCTTCGCTGTCCACTACACCTCCAATTTTGGTGTTATCTGCAATCCTACTAACTGTACCTCTTATGCTTGCATTCAAATCATTTATGTAAAAGACAAAAGGTAGAGGACCCAGCACCGATCCTTGTGGCACTCCACTGGTCACAGGCCTCCAGTCTGAAAAACAACCCTCCACCACCACCCTCTGTCTTCTACCTTTGAGCCAGGTCTGTATCCAAATGGCTAGTTCTCCCTTGATTCCATGAGATCTAACCTTGCTAAGTCTCCCATGGGGAACCTTGTCGAACGCCTTACTGAAGTCCATATAGATCATATCTACTGCTCTGCCCTCATCAATCCTATTTGTTACTTCTTCAAAAAAACTCAAACAAGTTTGTGAAACATGATTTCCCATGCACAAAGCCATGTTGACTGTCCCTAATCAGTCCATGTCTTTCCAAATACATATACTTCCTGTCTCTCAGGATTTCCTCCATCAACTTGCCCACCACCAAGGTCAGGCTCACCAGTCTATAGTTCCTTGGCTTGTCCTTACCGCCCTTCTTATACAGTGGCACTACATTTGCCAACCTCCAGTCTTCTGGCACCTCACCTGTGACTATCGATGATACAAATATCTCAGCAAGAGGCCCAGCAATCACTTCTCTAGCTTCCCATAGAGTTCTCAAGTACACCTGATCAGGTTCTGGGGATTTATCCAACTTAACCCGTTTCAAGACATCCAGCACTTTCTCCTCTGTAATCTGGGGAAACAAATATGTTAATATTTGTTTCAAGATTTATATTAAACATAAAAAGAAAATGTTTATTATTCATACGTTTTATTTTGTTTACAAAGATATTTTTTGGTAAAAATATATATTGTAGTTATAGTAAGACAGTTGTGGTGTTGAACTAGCTTCCAAAACTGTCAGCATGGCTTTCTCTCTGATGGAGAAATTAGTGACATTCATGAAGAGCCAGATGCAACAGGCCATAATGGATGCAATGGCTCCTCAGCCCTTCTGCCAGTTTCACGAATACCTCCAGCTGGCTGCATTAGACAGCCAGAAGATGCCCATTAAGATAATTTCAAGCTATTATCCAGCAAGGTCCATCTTATCTACCTCTACCTCAGCTGATAGAGTACATTACACAGCAGTACGTATCAGAAATTTAAGAGTACCTAAGGGATCATGGATAAATCGAGCATCTAAATGTTAAAACTCCATCTATTGAGCTGTTTAATAAAATATTGAAGTAATGGTGCTCAATCATCTCCCAATTCTTGTTTTCCTTTGGGATTTCAGTTGTACCCTGGCTCCTTAGTGGCCTGGATCTGAGGGAATATTCCTTGGAATGAATAGTATTGGCAGACCATTGGCACCTCCGGAGGAGCAGAGATGGATCATCCATTTGCTGAAGATTGTTGCAAATGCCTGAACTGTGTCTTTTACATGAATGTAATGGCCTCTCCCACCATTGAGAATGGGATTATTTGTGGAACCTCCTCCTCCCATGAGTTATTTAATTGTCCAACACTATTCACAACTGAATTTAGAGGGAGTATAGAGATTCAATCTGATTCATTGGTTGTGGGATTACGTAGCTCTATCTATTGAATGTTTTTTTTCACTGTCTGGAAGCAAGTTGTCCTGTGTTGTAGCTTCACCAGATCATCGCCTCATTTTTAGTCATGCCTGCTGCTTCTCCTGCAAGTCCCCCTGCACTCTTCATTGAACCAAGCTTGGTCCCCCTTCCTGAATGCAATGATAGAGTAGGGGATATGCAAGACCATAAGGTTACAAATTATGGCTGAATATAATTCTGTTGCTGGAGAAAGTGAGGACTGCAGATGCTGGAGATCAGAGCTGAAAATGTGTTGCTGGAAAAGCGCAGCAGGTCAGGCAGCACCAAGGAGCAGGAGAATCAATGTTTCGGGCATGAGCTCTTCTTCAGGAATGAGGAAAGTGTGTCCAGCAGGCTAAGATAAAAGGTAGGAAGGAGGGACTTGGGGGAGGGGCGTTGGGAATGCGATAGGTGGAAGGAGGTGAAGGTGAGGGTGATAGGCCGGAGTGGGAGTGGGGCGGAGAGGTCAGGAAGAAGATTGCAGGTTAGGAAGGTGGTGCTGAGTTCGAGGGTTGGGACTGAGATCAGGTGGGGGGAGGGGAAATGAGGAAACTGGAGAAATCTGAGTTCATCCCTTGTGGTTGGAGGGTTCCTAGGCAGAAGATGAGGTGCTCTTTCTCCAGCCGTTGTGTTGCTATGGTCTGGCGATGGAGGAGTCCAAGGACCTGCATGTCCTTGGTGGAATGGGAGGGGGAGTTGAAGTGTTGAGCCATGGGGGGGGTTGGGTTGGTTGGTCTGGGTGTCCCAGAGGTGTTCTCTGAAACGTTCCGCAATAGGCGGCCTGTCTCCCCAATATAGAGGAGGCTACATCGGGTGCAGCGGATGCAGTAAATGATGTGTGTGGAGGTGCAGGTGAGTTTGTGGTGGATATGGAAGGATCCCTTGGGGCCTTGGAGGGAAGTAAGGGGGGAGGTGTGGGCACAAGTTTTGCATTTCTTTCGGTTGCAGGGGAAGGTGCCGGGAGTGGAGGTTGGGTTGGTGGGGGGTGTGGACCTGACAAGGGAGTCACGGAAGGAGTGGTCTTTTCGGAAGGCTGATAGGGAAGGGGAGGGAAATATATCCCTGGTGGTGGGGTCCGTTTGGAGGTGGCGGAAATGACGATGGATTATACGATGTATATGGAGGTTGGTGGAGTGGTAGGGGAGGACCAGTGGGGTTCTGTTCAGGTGGCGATTGGAGGGGCGGGGCTCAAGGGTGGAGGAGTGGGAAGTGGAGGAGATGCGGTGGAGGGCATCATGGATCACGTCTGGGGGGAAATTGCGGTCTTTGAAGAAGAAGGCCATCTGGGTTGTACGGTATTGGAACTGGTCCTCCTGGGAGCAGATGCGGCAGAGACGAAGAAATTGGGAATATGGGATGGCGTTTTTACAGGGGGCAGGGTGGGAGGAGGTGTAGTCTAGGTAGCTGTGGGAGTCGGTCGGTTTATAGTAAATGTCCGTGTTGATTCGGTCGCCCGAGATAGAAATGGAGAGGTCTTGGAAGGGGAGGGAGGAGACTGAGATGATCCAGGTAAATTTGAGGTCGGGGTGGAAGGTGTTGGTAAAGTGGATGAACTGTTCAACCTCCTCGTGGGAGCACAAGGCAGCGCCGATACAGTCATCGATGTAGCGGAGGAAAAGGTGGGGGTTGGTGCCAGTGTAGCTGCGGAATAGGATATGTGGAACAGTCCATCTCTTCGTAGGATATGTGGAACAGTCCATCACCATCCATAACCTCATCACCTCAGGGGATCTCCCATCCACCGCCTCCAACCTCATAGTCCCACAACCCCGCACCGCCCATTTCTACCTCCTGCCCAAAATCCACAAACCTGACTGCCCCGGCCGACCCATTGTCTCAGCATGCTCCTGCCCCACCGAACTCATCTCTGCATACCTCAACACGGTCCTGTCCCCCTTAATCCAAGAACTCCCCACCTACGTTCGGGACACCACCCACGCTCTCCACCTCCTCCATGATTTTTGCTTCCCTGGTCCCCAACGCCTTATCTTCACCATGGACATCCAGTCCCTGTACACCTCCATCCCCCATCACGAAGGATTCAAAGTCCTCCGCTTCTTCCTTTCCTGCTGTACCAACCTGTACCCTTCCACTGACACCTTCCTTCGACTGACTGAACTGGTCCTCACCCTGAACAACTTCTCTTTCCAATCCTCCCACTTCCTCCAAACCAAAGGAGTAGCCATGGGCACCCGCATGGGCCCCAGCTATGCCTGCCTCTTCGTAGGATATGTGGAACAGTCCATCTTCTGCAGCTACACTGGCACCACCCCCTACCTTTTCCTCCGCTACATCGATGACTGTATCGGCGCTGCCTCGTGTTCCCACGAGGAGGTTGAACAGTTCATCCACTTTACCAACACCTTCCACCCCGACCTCAAATTTACCTGGACCGTCTCAGACTCCTCCCTCCCCTTCCTAGATCTCTCCATTTCTACCTCGGGCGACCGAATCAACACGGACATTTACTATAAACCGACCGACTCCCACAGCTACCTAGACTACACCTCCTCCCACCTTGCCCCCTGTAAAAACGCCATCCCATATTCCCAATTCCTTTGTTTCCGCCGTATCTCCTCCCAGGAAGACCAGTTCCAAAACTGTACCATCCAGATGGCCTCCTTCTTCAAAGACCACAATCTTCCCCCAGACGTGATCGACGATGCTCTCCACTACATCTCTCCACTTCCCGCTCCTCCCCCCTTGAACCCTGCCCCTCCAATTGCCACCAGGACAGAACCCCACTGGTCCTCCCCTACCACTCCACCAACCTCCATATACATCGTATCATCCGCCGTCATTTCCGCCACCTCCAAACGGACCCCACCACCAGGGATATATTTCCCTCCCCTCCCCTATCAGCGTTCCGAAAAGACCACTCCTTCCGTGACTCCCTTGTCAGGTCCACACCCCCCACCAACCCAACCTCCACTCCCGGCACCTTCCCCTGCAACCGAAAGAAATGCAAAACTTGCGCCCACACGTCCCCCCCTTACTTCCCTCCAAGGCCCCAAGGGATCCTTTCATATCTGCCACAGATTCACCTGCACCTCCACACATATCATTTACTGCATCCGCTGCAGCCGATGTGGCCTCCTCTATATTGGGGAGACAGGCCGCCCACTTGCGGAACATTTCAGAGAACACCTCTGGGACACCCGGACCAACCAACCCAACCGCCCCGTGGCTCAACACTTCAACTCTCCCTCCCACTCCACCAAGGACATGCAGGTCCTTGGACTCCTCCATCGCCAGACCATAGCAACACGACAGCTGGAGGAAGATAGGCTCATCTTCTGCCTAGGAACACACCAACCACAAGGGATGAACTCAGATTTCTCCAGTTTCCTCATTTTCCCTCCCCCCACCTTATCTCAATCCCAACCCTCGAACTCAGCACCACCTTCCTAACCTGCAATCTTCTTCCTGACCTCTCTGCCCCACTCCCATTCCGGCCTATCACCCTCACCTTAACCTCCTTCCACCTATCGCATTCCCAACGCCCCTCCCCCAAGTCCCTCCTTCCTACCTTTTATTTTAGCCTGCTGGACACACTTTCCTCATTTCTGAAGAAGGGCTCATGCCCAAAACATCGATTCTCCTGCTCCTTGGTGCTGCCTGACCTGCTATGCTTTTCCAGCAACACATTATCAGCTATAATCCTGTTGCTGTTGATTACTCCCAGCACCTCATTAGTACCCAATTCTGAATTGATATGTCTGTTCTGAATCTATTCCATTTTACAGAGGATTGATACCACAGAATATGATAGTGTTCCCAATGTTAAGATGGTGTCACTCCAATCAATATTGTCATCGATACAGGTATTTGCAACAAATAGACTGATGAGGATGAAATCAAGACTATGAATTTGCTGTAAATATTCATTCTATAATGCTACATTTGCTCAGTTTTACAGCTGTAAAACTCACAGACCTATGCAGCTTCATTCTCAAAATAATGATCAAGCAGGTGAATCACTAGTCAGGATCAATTTAATGTGAGACTAATTGATAAATTCAGGGTCTCCAATGTGCTTCCCATCTGAAAATACGAAAATACAATTTTTTTTTTGCCAGCACACAACTTAAAACGTGTATTCAAATATGCTACTTCAAAGGTACCATGATGAATTAGATAAGATTGAGAAAAAGATCAGCAAGTTTGATTCTGGAACTTATCGCTATAAATGTAGATAATCAACAGAAGCTGAAGATCTCAAAGTAAACAACAAGGCAGAAACAATCAAACTGTGTACTCAATATTGTTCATTTCACATAAGCTCCTTAAATTTCACTCCATTGTGACATATTTAACACATTCCAGTTACGTCCGCTGTCAGCCATTTCCAACTAAGCTCCGAGGTGTCACTGGAGCCTGCCTTTAATAATCTTTCATATTAATGCTAAATTATATCCCATTCTCCCAACAGGAAGTCCTCAACTTCACACCTCAGTGACATCTTTTACACATACTGCCAATGTCTCCACAGGCTTTTTGAAGATGATGAATGCCTGGATACTTCATCAGGAGTGTCCTGACGTTAAGTCGCAGTGTGGGTGTTGGAGGGGGCTGGATAAGGCACTGGGAGGCAGGGATTGGCAAAACTATGTAATCTATGGGACAATCCTGCTTGTATCAGCTTCACAGAAACATTCTGCCTAAAATAATAGCTATCGCTCAGACTGCAACAGACAGGGCAGGTCTAACACATGACCCACTCATCGTTACCTCACTTGCCAGCTTCTTAAGATAGAAACCAAGACAAGAGTGAAGGCAGAAAGTACTTGGACTTTTCAGTAAGTTGGGCAGCACTGCGGAGGGGAAACAGAGTTTACAATTTAGATTGGCAAGAAGTGGAAAAGATTAGAAATGTAATAAGGATTTAATTAAGTACAGAAATGGGGAAAGAGTGGAGGGGAGGAAAGAACACAATATATCAAAACAAATTTATTGATATCAACTTGAAAGTCTCAGGAGATTGAAGTGATGCTTGTGTTGGAAGGTTTGTAACAAAAGCTCTGAACATAAAAATGTATACTTATGCAGCAACTTTTAGTTGAAATAAAAACAGAAATTGCTGGAAAAGTTCAGCAGGTTTGGCAGCATCTGTGGGGAGAAAGCAAAGTGAACTTTTTGAGTTCGGTGACTTTTTAATCAGAACTCAGGTTAAGTCCCTGAAGGGGGCAGGGAGGCCTGGCTAAGGCACAGGGAGACTGGGAATTGGCAAACTGTGGAGTTTGGGGAACAATCCTGTTCCTATGGGCTTCACAGAAACATTCTGCTGATGAAGAGTGACTGGACTTGAAACATTAACTCTGCTCTCTCCCCACAGATGCTGCTAGACCTACTGCCAGCAATTTCTGTTTTTGGTTCAGATCTCCACCACCTACAGTTCTTTATTTTGTTTCATTGCTTTGTGTTTCTTTTAGGAAAAATACCTTTCTTCCAGGAATAGAAATTCATGCATTAAGTTGGTTCTCTGCACACTTTATGCTGCATTTATAATTCCTGCTTTAGTTCTGACAAAGGTTAGCAATTTGAAATATTAACTTTACTTCTCACCCACAGCTACTAAGTATTTCTACTGCTCGTTATATACACCACTATTGCTCTCTCTGGTATAGAATGCATGCAAGCTTCATTTGGTAGCTTGATGAGTTGCAGCAGTTATTCATTTCCATGTTTTAATACTCATTTTAATTTTTGTTTATTTTAACAGTTAAAGACCATCAAATTCTCATTGGAAAACTATCCCTTAAAAGTTCTTCTTCCTTACTGCTAATTTTCTTTTGCATGTAAAGTTAAGGGGGATCAAAAAGCTACTCAGTGAAATACCTGTTATAATCTGTGAAAAATTATCTGAAGAACTTTCTTCCAGTTTTAGAGGCAAACATTTTTGAAATTTTCATCTTTGCTAATTAACTTTAATCAATACTGATAAATGGTCAGAATCATCTTTGACACAGTATGTCATTATGTTGCAGAAGGTAAGATAACTGGTTAGCAAGGTTAGATCTCATGGAATACATGGAGAACTAGCCATTTGGATACAGAACTTGCTCAAAGATAGAAGACAGAGGGTGGTGGTGAAGGGCTGTTTTTCAGACTGGAGGCCTGTCACTAGTAGAGTTACACAAGGATCGGTGCAGGGTCCTCTACTTTTCATCAATTATATAAATGATTTGGATGTGAGCAGAAAAGGTGTAGTTAGTAAGTTTGCAGATGACACCAAAATTGGAGGTGTAGTGGACAGAGAAGAAGATTACCTCAGATTACAATGGGATCTTGATCAGATGAGTCAATGGGCTGAGGAGTGGCAGATGGAGTTTAATTTAGATAAATGTGAGGTGTTGCATTTTGGGAAAGCAAATCTTAGCAGGACTTATACACTTAATTATAAGGTCCTAGGGAGTGTTGCTGAACAAAGAGACCTTGGAGTGCAGGTTCATAGCTCCTTGAAAGTGGAGTCGCAAGTAGATAGGATAGTGAAGAAGGCGTTTGGTATGCTTTCCTTTATTGGTCAGAGTATTGTGTACAGGAATTGGGAGGTCATGTTGCAGCTGTACAGGACATTGGTTAGGCCACTGTTGGAATATTGCGTGCAATTCTGTTCTCCTTCCTATTGGAAAGATGTTGTGAAACTTGAAAGGGTTCAGAAAAGATTTACAAGGATGATGTTGCCAGGGTTGGAAAATTTGAGCTACAGAGAAAGGTTGAATAAGCTAGGGCTGTTTTCCCTGGAGAGTCGGAGGTTGAGGGGTGACCTTATAGAGGTTTAAGCTCCTCAGATGCTGCCTGGCCTGCTGTGTTTTTCCAGCACCACATTTTTCAACTCTGGTACTCCAGCATCTGCAGTCCTCACTTTATCTTTATAGAGGTTTATGCAATTATGGGGACATGGATAGGATAAATAGACAAAGTCTTTTCCCTGGGGTGGGGGAGTTTAGAACTAGAGGGCATAGGTTTAGGGTGAGATGGGAAAGATCCAAAAGAGACCTAAGGGGCAATATTTTCACACAGAGGATGGTCCGTATATAGAAATAGCTGCCAGAGGAAGTGGTGCAGACTAGTACAATTGCAACATTTAAAAGGCATCTGGATGGATATATGAATACAAATTGTTTGGAGGGATATGGGCTGGGTGTTGGCAGGTGGGACTAGATTGGGTTGGGATATCTGTCGGCATGGATAAGTTGGACTGAGGGACCTGTTTGTATACTATACATTTCCATACCTCTATAACACACATAAGTTATAAACAGTGTGGTTTGTCAGTTCTGGGGCCATAATAATTTACAATGTATATTAATATCTTGGATGATGAAAGGGACTGTAATACAGCAAAATTTTCAGATGACACAAAAATAGGTGGGATACAAGTAGTGAGGATGACTTAAAGTGTCTATAGAAAGGTGTAGTGAGTTCAAGCAAGTGGTCAAAAACTTGACAGATGTGGGAAAATGTGAGGTTATGTATTTTGGCAGGAAGAACTGAGCAGCTGAAGATTATTGAAATGGGGAAAGTTCCAGCACAGGATGATTTGGGAATCTGTGTGCATGAGTCGCAAATATGTAGTTTCCAAGTAATAGAGAAGGCAAATGGAATGAAGGCCTTTATTTCAAACAGAATGGAATATAAAAATATGGGAGATGGTTTTGCTAATATTATAGGAGGCAATGATCAGACTACAGTTGGAATACTTTTGATCGCTTTATCAAAGGAAAGATATACTGGGATTAGAGGCAGTCCAGAGAAAGTTCACTAGGTTGATCCCAGGGGTGGACTGATTTTCTTATGAGTAGAGTTTGAGTAGGTTGGGCTTGTACTCATTGGAGTGTAGGATAATGAGACAGGGGCTTTGCTGAAACATAAAGCTCCTTGGGGATTCAACAGGGTAGATGTGCAGAGGTTGTTTCTTCTTGTGGAAAAGTGCAGGAACAGAGGGTATAATACCGAGTCACCCATTTAATTCTGAGATAAGGAGGAATTTTTGTTGTGTCAGAGGGTGGTGAATCTATGGAATTCTTCACAGCACTGGGTTGTCAAGACTGAGTCATTAAATATATTCAAGGTTAGGAGTGACAGATTTCTAATTAAGGGAATCAAGAATTATGAAGGTAGGGTATGAAAAATTGGAGTTGAGAATTATCAAATCACCATGATCAGATTGAGCAGTGTCAATGGATTAAATTGCCTATTTCTATGGTCTTATGTTGATACTTAGTATTGAAGATGCACAATTGTTATACAAATATGTTTATTCACTTAAATTTACTCATTTATGAATACTAATATACACTCCAATACGTTTAATGAACTCTTCTGGGTTAATGATCCAAATGTTAGAGGCAGTGCAATAAAACCATTGTATTGCACAGCAAGGAGAACATTTGTATGGTAACTGTAGAGTTGAGAATGCAATATTTTATGGCTGCTCTTATAGACGCAATAACTTAGCATTGGTGAAACAGCATTTCTGTGTTCTCATGCTCTCATAAAATCAATTTGGATCTAAGTAAACTATTAACTTTACTTTCTGATTTCAAATAGTCAATTTGACAATTATTACTGGTTATAAAGTTTGGCCAATAATTGTGTATACAGTAATTGTAACCAGTATCTCCGAAAATAACTGCAGGTACCTTGCACGTGATTGTGAATTGTCTGATGGCTGTTTCAGAGCCACACACCAACATTATTGCTTAAGTAATAATGAATCAAGATGGCTTGGTCCACATGCAGTCTAGTCAGCAGTTAGAGGGTCATAGAATGCCCACAGTGTGGAAAGAGGCCATTTAGCCTAATGAGTTTGCACCGTATCTCCAAAGAACATTCCATCCAGATCCAGACCCAGATCCACTGCAGGCCATCCTGAAAAGGTCATTTTCTTCAAAATAGCTGAGCAGTAGACTTCTGATTCATCTTTCTTGAAGTTAGTTATGGCTGTTACCTTCTTGAAGTGGGACTTGGGGAAGCGGCTGTTCCTTCTTCTCCCAAATCTACAGAATTGTGCATAGAGTTCTGATGGAAGGAAAGGTCCACCGACTAAGAAGGGCTCAGTTAGAATACCATCAGAGTTGAGGACTTTGTTGTTTTTCATCCATTTGATTGTTTGTTACAGATCCTCCATTCGTGATGGTCCACCCATGGATTCTCCACCAGGCCACTAAGGTATAGTCTGGAATATTAACTGTCACGGTAGATTCACAAGAGAAACACTGTCACCATCTTGTGAAGAAAGGGATTTTGTACACTTGATGTTGGTGTATAAGTGCAGGTGGCTTCAAAAAGCTTTGCACAGTCAACATATTGCTGATTTTTCAGTTTTCTTTTCCCATCATTTGTTGTTTATGTTCTGCATTTGGTTTTGAATATCAGCCTTGAGCAGTTGGAATGCCACGTTCTTGTGACCTTGGCTTGTTCTTCCAGCAAAGCTGAAGCTCATTCATGTTCCAGAACGTCATATATTTCTGTCCTGGTGATGACAACGCTCAAATCCAATGGTTTGGACCCAGCTTTCAATACAGATGACTTTATTTGATGCCACTGTTCTGAAATTGAGTTGGATGTGTGAAGTCTTCTAGATTGGTTTGTAAACTGCTTTAGGATTTTATTTCTTTATTCAGGCTGTTTTAGGGCTGAGACATTGACCTTCTTCCTCATGGTCTTTTGGTTCTTGAAATGTCTTTATGTTGGATGGATGTTCATTACCAATCGACCATGTTACCAATAAGTACAGTCGGCATCAATTTTTTGCCTGGATCAAGTGATACGGACTTCACTTAGCATTTTGCCTTAAACAATTATGTAATTTAGGAAGGAGCAGTGCTTTGATCTCAGATCCCTCCATATAGTTTAGTACTATGCTGACGTGCTGACCTCTGGAAGCTCTGCAATATGTTCCCTTATCTTTCACCTAACACATAATATTTGATATTACTGATGACTCCAGAGAGTCACCTCCCTGAGGTTCAGCATAGACCTGGTTTCCCATGGTTTTCAGACTGTTATTGACCTCCATCTGTTTATTAGTAACACTTACCTCTTTGCAACTTGTCTTCATCTTGCATAGTCTGTCCAATAACTTTCTGGGTGTGTCTGTGTTGTGTTAATCAGATTGTTTGCCCAGACCTATGTACAATGACCCACTGAGACTATTGCGCCTTTGAGGGAATTATGTGATGCTGTAACCTCTGAGACTCCTTTCTCCTGTAATAATGATAGATTGGAAACCTGAACTACTATAGAAATTTTTAAACTTTTAATTCCAAAATGTGTTTTGAAAAGACATCTGCTACAGTGGTGTCTATCAAAGTTCTGTGTGGGACCAATGTCACACCTGTAACATGTCAGAGAAACATCAAACAGGCCAAACCAAATAGCACTTTGAGTTCTGTCAACCAACCACATTAAAAGGGAACAGGGCAAAAGGATTTCAAAGAACCTGCAAAAACCAAGAACCCTCAAGTTGAGTCTACAACTGTCAAAATTTCTCAGTCTGCACTTCACAAATGGTCCATGGAGACTAATCCGTGTATCTTTTAACTTTTGTTTTGAACTCCCTTCTTATTCTTAATCCATGCATATTTATGTTGTGTTATTATTTTTTGTTGTGTTTAGAAACTAATAATCTCACTCTACTATCAGATGAAGAAAGCCTGGTGAAATTGTTTCCTATTGAAACATAAATTAGTTTGGTCTGGGAGAAAGTCATTCCCTAGGGACAGATCCTTTTCATATTCACCTTGTTGTGACCATTTGCGGTGATGTTATTGCGGGGTAAGTGTGTCAATAAAGCAAGGGAGACTGTTCATTCCTCTTAATCCAAAGCTTACCACTTTTAGATACATGTCTGGAACAGTAATCACTTGGACAATCTTGCCTGGGATCTGATCATGACAAATGCCCTCCTCAGAGACAGGTAGGTAGACATGGGTCTCTCCAAGCCCCTACTCTTTCTCCTTACCCTGATCTCTGTCAGAAAGCAGGTAAAGTGAATGCTTACCAATGCAACACTCCCACTGTCCATAGTGTCAAGCTCCATGTGCTCAGTTATGGCTACTTGGACAAAGCCTCATATTTGCCTGATTTATCCTGATGCCCCTGAACTCATCCTGTCTTGGTGGGAAATCCTGCTTCAGCATCAGCAATGGAGCTGCTCTCATATTGTCCTTCAGGTTCCAGGACGGGTTCAAGACAGAGAGAAATGGTATCGTTCCGCCTGTTGGTCGCACATATAATAGTGTGGACTGTCTTCTCCTGCATGCACAAAGATAAATATCACTAGTTTTCAAAGAGACAAGAGAATACTCGTGAGGACAGCAGGAGAACATGCCAGCAGGCCCACCTGAAAGTGAAATGCCAACTAAAGAGCTGAGCAACTGGGCAGTGGACAAAACTAAGCTGTCCTACAACCAACTGATTACATAAAAGCTCTGCAGCTCTACCATCTCCAGGCAAGAATGATGGTGGACAATGAAGTATTGGGATAATTAAAATATGCATCAAATCCTTGTTAGCCACAGGGACAGGGGAGTGGTTGGCCTGTGGATAACACACAAACGTGGACACTGTGATAACAAAATCCCCAAACTACTATGAAGGACTGCGCGATCCATCAGGACCTGTCAATTAGGAAAATAAATTGCGTCTTGGTCTGACTTCATAGGTATGTGGTTATGTGTATAGTGAGACTATGTATGATGAGGCGTTGTGTCTCCAATATCCAAGCAACAAAGCAGTTGAAACTTAATGCACACCACATTAAAAGATGGCATAACACAACTGTATTGTAAATAGCTATGCAATGCATATATAATTGAGAAGCAGAAAAATGATACACACACCACAGGCTGTTTATGACAGTGCTATATTATTTATTCAGACAATAGCCAACCATTCAGGAACTTTACTGGTAACCACTTCTCTAGTTTTATATTTAATCCTTAATTTGCAAATAAACATTTTAAACTGTTAACAGAAAAAAATGATAATGGAAAAATACAGATATATTCTAATAATGCTTATGATTTGATCTAGAAACTAGAACTAGAAACATTATCCTTGTGGTAACTGCAAAGCTGGTTTCTCATGAATATCTAACGATAATGTCTGTGCTAATTTCAAAGGTCTCCTGAGACCTTCCATTTTATATGTAGTAAAAGGATCCCATTAATTCCAAATGAACTTGTATGTGCGTGTATTTGTGTAGAGCTGGTCCACTTCAAATTGGAGCAATTTCTTGTCAATATATAGGTACAAGTGGTTGAATGAATAGGGAATGAAGACTTGAAGGAAAAGAACAGGGCTGTGGGATTAGAATGACTGTTCTTGTGGACAGTTAATAATAGCATGAATTGGTTGAGTCTGTTTTATCGGTATTTATCCACCACCTTAAACTTTCTAAAACTGTGACGCAAAATGGCAGCAATGTATGCAACAGCAGCAACTCCCAAAAATAATTTTTAAAACCTGTAAATGCTGGAAATCTGAGCCCAAAACAGAAAGTGCGAGAGAAATTCAGCAAGTCTGGCAGCATCTGTTTCGAGTCCTGTGACCTTTTGTCAGAACTGCAAATGGTTTAACTGATCATTACACATATCATTATGCATAGATGATAGTTCATTCATTGCTGATGTGAAGTCAACATGAGTAGGTGTGAATACCATGACTCTCTTCTCCAACAGGTAAAAACAATGACTGCAGATGCTGGAAAGCAAATACTGGATTAGTGGTGCTGAAAGAGCACAGCAGTTCAGGCAGCATCCAACGAGCAGCGAAATCGACGTTTCGGGCAAAAACCCTTCATCAGGAATAAAGGCAGCGAGCCTGAAGCATGGAGAGATAAGCTAGAGGAGGGTGGGGGTGGGGAGAAAGTAGCATAGAGTACAATGGGTGAGTGGGGGAGGAGATGAAGGTGATAGGTCAAGGAGGAGAGGGTGGAGTGGATAGGTGGAAAAGGAGATAGGCAGGTCGGACAAGTCCGGACAAGTCAAGGAGATAGTGCTGAGCTGGAAGTTTGAAATTAGGATGAGGTGGGGGAAGGGGAAATGAAGAAGCTGTTGAAGTCTGCATTGATGCCCTGGGGTTGAAGTGTTCCGAGGCGGAAGATGAGGCGTTCTTCCTCCAGGTGTCTGGTGGTGAGGGAGCGGCGGTGAAGGAGGCCCAGGACCTCCATGTCCTCGGCAGAGTGGGAGGGGGAATTGAAATGTTGGGCCACGGGGCGGTGTGGTTGATTGATGCGGGTGTCCCGGAGATGGTCTTAAAGCGCTCTGCTAGGAGGCGCCCAGTCTCCCCAATGTAGAGGAGACCGCATCGGGATCTCTTCTCCAACAAACTGACTTTCTTCTCCGTAGCTTTGACTGATTATTTAAAGGCCCTTTTGCAGTCCTCTGCCTCTCCCTTGTGCTTCCGGCTCTCCTCCTCCAAGAAGAGCAGTAAGAGATCTATGACTGAGTGTAACTGTGGGTGCTGAACATATTTATTGAGGCTGAGGTTGCAGAAAGCTGAGGGTGAATCTCATTGATGGATGAACTGATGAGAATTTGGAGGAAGTGCATAGATAGATGTGGATTGGTGTAAGCCAAATTGATGTGAGGATTGACGCAATGAGAAAGAGTTCAGAAGGCAGCGTGAGGTTATTGGGTGATACACAATTCAGAATGTAGGTGAATGTGCCTCAGCAGTCATCTTTCATCCTTTGTTCTAGTCAATAACCTGCTTTTCAGATTGAATCTCAGTGTTGTAGCATACACCTGCTTCTCGCCTCCTCTCTTACCTCCAAACACAGCTTCTGAAATACTTCTGCTTCTTGTTAGTAGGCAATAATATCTCCCTGTGCATCCTGATACTGCCATATCCTGACTAAAGACTCAGGAAATGTCACTTAAAGCAAAGTACAACCTCAGAGCACGTTCTCTTCATTAATCATTTTCTTGTATTCCGCTCCCTTACTCCAGAATTAATCAGCTTTCATGTTTCCAATGTCCCTTTAATATTGGAGTTGAAATTAACTCATATGGGTCAACTTAATTAGAAACATAGAAATCTAGATTGGCATGCAAGCAGCAAATTCCATGGCATTCACATCGCTGGGTTAAACTAAATTACTGTGAGAGGGGCTACACTTACTCCTGGAGTCCCATATCCTAACAACGTCACTTCCTCTCCCCCTACCCAAGCAATATTTATTGAATCTCTTGCATATTTGATGCTCCATACACTAATCTCTCCTACCTTCTCAAGCAGGCTTTGCCTGCTGACGCCTGTATGCATCCATCCTTTTACCACGTTATGGGCATAGGACTCCTCGGTTGGGCTACACTCTGGCAAGCATACTTTCAGGGAGGCGTCATAAACCTGAGAGCAGCCTTTTCTCTTTTTGCAACCAGCTCTGAGAAAAGTCAGAGCTATCACTGAGGTCAAACGTCCTCTTACAATTGAGTGAGTATAATCTCCTTTTAAGAGGTGCATTCATTCCCTAAATAATGGAGCCCAGCTTCCTGGTAGAAATGGTGTGATGGCAGGCGGGTGACCTGTTGCTGAAAGGATGAGCAACTCTGCCATTTCCGCTGCAATGAGTTCTGGTGAAGGCTCAATAACCTGAAATATTAACTCTCTTCTTTACCGTGACTGCTGTCTGATCTGCTTGGTATTTTAAGTGGAGTGGATCGATACGAACATCAGCAAGTAGATGCAAAGGCAGTTTGCTGAAGAAAGCAGCTTAAGGTGACAGTGAACGATAGCAGAGGATGGTTTCGATCCATCGATCTCTGGGTTATGGGCCCAGCACGCTCCCACTGCGCCACTCTGCTGCCGCCTGAACTGCTGTGCTCTTCCAGCACCACTAATCCAGTATTTGATTTTCAGCATCTGCAGTCATTGTTTTTACCTTGGTATTTTAAGTGTTCAGTGTTTTTATTTCAGTTTTTCAGCATCCTCAGTATTTTATTTATGCAATGATGAGTTGCAGCAGTTAAAATTGGCCAGGTCTCATTAGTTTTCAGTCTTTGGGGGCACTTCATGTTTCGTCTCTACAAAGACCTCCTCCTGGTAGTAGGCAATAACATTTCCCTGTGCATTCTGATAGTGCCCTATCCGTACAAAACACTCCGGGAAACATCCACTACAAAGAGTTAAAGTTTCAACATCTTGACTTGGTAAACAATGTCACTACCTGACCTATCTAGCCACGGGGCGTATTTCAGCTTCCAATGCTTGCAACATGATTTATGCGTGTTCAGGCAAATATACAGCAGTTTGTCAATGCCTGACTTTTGAAGGAATCTGCATCTCTTAACTGTAAACTGTTTCTTGGGTAGTGGGTGTGACAGCTTCATGCAATGTTCCTCACTTGTGCTGGCAGGTTGTGCGTTACAAAGACATCAGTTACCATGTAAACATCACTCAGCATAATGCAGCGCTGCTTTCATGACAACAAATAGATCAATTCAAATAGAGGCACGATCTGTCAATGTGCGTGCCATCACACATTAATTTTTTTTTAAATCACCCACTTGTTTCTTTCATGTTGATTATTAATGACGTCCATTTCTCAACTGTCACCAATTAGGAGGATTGCTGAGGAGGTGAAAGGAGGAGTCAGTGAGTGGGAGGAGTCCAATGCAGGAAGGAACAAACTCATCTCGTGTTTCTCATTGCAGCTTTTCCCGAGTTTTTACCAGTTTGCAGCTCCACACATCTTCCTGAAATACAATAGTGATTCCACATTGACAATGTAGTGGAGCCAAGTTCTGACTGGCAATATACTGAATAAAGGTCAATTCATTTTCATCGTCACTTCCATGAAAAGCTTAGTTGAGTTATGAAATATCACTCAGTTAAAAGGTAAAAATTTAAGTGCAGCACTTATATACATTTACAACACTCAGGTTTCAGAAAGAGAGAAACATATACAATGTGCAATATGTTGGTGCATGACCTGTTTATCTGATGAGGATAATGTTCTGCATTGTGTGTATCTAAAAATAATGTTTTAAATTGAATGACATTATTCAAATTAATCCTTTTTCTAACCACTTTTGAAGCAATTACATTAAAACGTTTGCATTCTGTTGAAATACTTGAGTTGACGAATTTATTAAATAGAGGCAGAATTGAGTCAAGTTTATGATGGATATGATTAATTTTTTTAAAGATTTTAAAAATATCAAACAGTAAATTATCTAGATTGCCTTGTGCAGATCATTCAGGAAATGGTTCTGCTGAAATATTGAACTAGAGTAGGAAGATTGATGTAATGGGCTAGCACACAACCATTCTTCTAAATCTCACCTAGCTTGATGATATAAAAGTCTCTTCTTCCATTCCTAATCACCATAGGATCCTACCCCTTTTGTGAATGACTCTGTTATCTATCTCTTTCTCTCTCTATAAATACATACATTGAAACAAAATAAATGCAGTTGAAAAGATGTGAGACTTTGTTTAAAACTCTGTTTAAATAGACACATCAGAACATTTTCCTATTCACTCACCTATGGGTCATGGGTGTCCCTGGATGTCCCTGACTGGCAAGCACTTATTGTCTATCTCTTCACCGTTTTAATATAAATGTGGTTTTTCAAGTAATTAATTCCATTAACTTATCCCAGGGCCTCATTGGGAAAACTACTCTGCTGCGTTTTTAGTTTGCTATTTAAAATTGTATTCAAGACAAAATGAATGCATAAGTGCTAACAGAATGGATGTCAGAGCGCAACTATTAGGTGATTGCACTTGGTGGTGAGCCCTTGGAGATTTGTGTTGGGATGTACTTTCAATGAAAGCAAAGTATTATGGATGACTGGAAATCTGAAAGAAAAGGACAAAATGCTGGAGAAACTCAGCAGTCTTACAGTATTAGTGAAGAGAGAAACAGAGTCCATTGACTCTTCCTACCCTTCCTTAATCTTCTACATTGTTCCGTGGAAGGTTTATATTTGACTTGAAACATTCATTCTGGGATGAATTTTACTGGAAATCACCTGAGGTTTCATAGAGAATTTCTCTCTGTGAATCCTCGTGAGATTGCTCATGTTTTCTTCCCAAACCTGTTTTATTACCTGGTGCTCTGCTTGTCATACTCTCTCTGTACTCGTCCCCTTCCAGGACCTTCAGGGATTTCTGGTACTAATGCCATATTTAAAACACTGTCATGCACTCAGTCAAGTGTTGTTAACTCAGAGCTGCCCTCCACATCTGTAGGGATTGCCCCAGACCTGTAGGAGTGAAGGATATTGACACTCAGTTTGCTGACAGGGTCCTGAAGGTCTTTGTGGATGGGGTGATGTAGAGGAGAGAAGTCCTTTCATCCAGGACTGGCAGAGGATACCACAACACCAGATGCCATCAGAAACAAAAGCAGAAGTTGTTGGCAAAGGTCAGCAGGTTTGGTAGCATCTGTGAAGAGAAATCCGATTTAATGTTTCGGGTTCAGTTCTGTTCTGAGGAAAGGTTACCAGGCCCAAAACGTTAGCTCCGATTTCTCTTCATGGATGCTGCCAGACCTGCTGACCTTTTCGAGCAACTTCTGTTTATGTTTCTGACTTCTGCAGTTCTTTCGGTTATTACCTGCCATCAGCCAGGTTGCCCCCAGGTCAGTGCAGTATTTATGGCCCAGACGAATGCACAGCAATGCTGCAAAAAAATGCCTCTGCTCCATGAGGATAAGTGCTGTCATTTTCTGTCTGAAACCTCACACTCACTGTCTTGCTCATACTACACCTAACTCCCACCAACGCTCATGGTCTACCAGTCTCGGTATTGCTTGCAGCATCATTCCTCATTTGCTGTCAGCCACCCAATCCCACCCCATAAACTATCACCCCTTCACAGCCTCTGCACTGTCTACTAACTCAGTCAGGATATCTCACCATCTCTTCCGCAGTACCTACAGCTATGCCATACACTTCCATCTCCAATCCCCTCCCTTTCTCTCATTCCAGGAGAAGACAGACCATAATAGAACAAAGAGAGAACCCTGGTCTTGGCTGGTGCTACTGTCACCTGATGAAGGAGCAGTGCCTCCAAATAAACCTGTTGGACTATAACCTGGTGTTGCGTGATTTTTTACTTTCTCCAGAAACCGAGTTAGAATCATTGTCCATTTCTGTGCTGTTCTCCCAGTACCACCACTCCAAATGTATTCTTAACACACCCCCTCAGTGAGGAAGAAGCCGTAGATTTCTGAGGAGATGCACTAGCAAGGCTGCACCTGCTCTAATACTGGCAACTTGGTGGGTACAACCCATGGCATGTCTCTGGTCAAGTAAGAAATAGCCCATGTAACTGGCACTTGGAGTTCTGCTGCAGACCGGGCACCTGCTCAGCCTTAGGTAAGACATGATGGTGTCAGTAATTCAGAATTTCATTGAAATGCACAGCCAGACACAGGTGCAACGGGCAGGTTTTTCAGTCACAAGCCACTATTTCCACTATAGCCATTGGGATGTTACCTCATGTTTCCCTCCACTTCCTTGTCAGCAATCTGCAGGGCACGTTCCCTCTGGGACACTTGGTCTACTCCTCCTCTGCTCCCAACGTCCCCACGGCAACTTCTCATGCAATTGCAACAGGAGCAACACTGTTTATTTGCCTCTTCCTTCCTCACTAACCAAGACCCAGACTCACCTTCCAGGTAAACCAGTGATCTACCTAACTCTATTCAATCTAGTCTACTGTATTGACTGCTCACAATGTGATCTACTCTACACTGGGGAGATGGAATTGAGTGACTGCTTTCCTGAATATCTTCATTCTAACTGCAAAAATGAGCCCGAGCTTCTAGTTGCCTGCCACTTCAGCACGCCAATGTCTCTGTCTCAGGCCTGCTGCACTGCTCTAGCAAAGCTCAACACAAGCTGCAGGAACAATATCTCTTAGGTATCTCATAACCTTCAGGACTCAATGTTGATTGAACAATTTCAGAATGTTAACACCCTCTTCCATGTTCATTACCTATCCCCATATCTCCAAGTCCTGGCTTCATATCGTGCTTTCAGAACAGCCAACTGTTTTCAACTATACAAAGTCCCCATTACCACTTATCTGGCCTCTCTCCTTCCTTGGCTTCCTATCAGCAATCCCTTTGTTTGCCTGCCCTGTTTTCTAAATATCTCTGGGCTCTGTCTCCACCCAGCCACTTCGTTTTTACCCTCCTCCATTCTGTCCTCAGCATAAATACCACATTTTTCTAGTTGTTTCTAGTCCTGAAGAAGAGTCAGTGAACTTGAAACATTAGCTCTGTTTTGCCTCCCCTGTCGTAGCCAGTTTGGCTGAGTTTCTCTAGTAGTTTCTGTTTTATGTTTGCACCGTGCTGCCTATGAACTGCTTCTGGTGAGCTACGCGAACAGATTGGCAGCTACCATAGAGAGCTTGATCTAACCCTGTCAGTGTCTGCTGGATAAATGCACAGCTTGAACTATTGATGCTCAGCACAACGGGACATTGACCTTACTCTAGGTTCCCCTTCCTCACAAAGACCTAGGATTATATAGAGCTGGCCAGGAATAATGTTGTCTATGGTGAAAAACATGGCTGAATCACACCAGAAGTCCAGTAAAGCCTATTGTATTGTCAAGAATAACTTACTGCATCTTTTAAATAAGTACTAGTCAGCAAAGTGAGATTCTCTCGAGACAGTGGTGAATTACCTATTATTAGGAGGATCATTGCTTGTTTACAGCATTAGCTGCACAGCTCACCTCATTAATATGCAGCTTTCTATTGCATCACCTGCGACAAGCAAACAAGAGACTCAGAATTCTTGACATGGAAGTACACATGGTATTTGGTGACTTCAGCTCACCGCTTACTCAAAAGGACCTCTATGTTGGACCCTGGACACACACACGCAGACACACATGCAGTCTGTCACACATATAGACACACACAGATGTGCACACAGAATCATACACACAGTCTCACAGACACATTCACTCACTCTCTCTCTCTCACACACATACACACACCCACATAATGCTTCTGCTCTTGAGTGCCGCACCTCAGGGTGCAAGGACAGCTATTATTGTAATGCAGCAAGGACATTTTGCACTCAATGACACCAAAGCATGCGTTCAGTTTCTGGGAAGATTCTGTTCTCTGTTTCTGTCAGAAGTTGCCAAACCTGCTGTGAATCATTAGCAAATTGCTTTTATCCAGGTCATACTTTATTTAGCTCCATTTACAAAAATAATTTCAACAATGATGTCTAAAATATCAAAATTTTCTGATAATGCCATATTACAAAACGGACATTGTGAAGTTGAGGTGAAAAATTCGATTGAATAAGGAAATATGGCAAGTGCACTTCAATAAAGATTAGTGTGAAGAGTATATTTTGTGAAAAATTACAGAGGAAAGAAATATAATCTTTGTGGTAACATTTTCAGTGTACTACAGCATCAATGCGATCTAAGGATACAGATACAGACTGTTAAAAAAAGTGGGTGAAAAGTGCTGTAAATAGGACAATAGGATTTCTGTTCAGGAGCTTTAAATAAGAATGCAGGTGGCACTAAAACCTTAAAAGACTTTGGGTAATTTGTAGAGTACTGAGTGCAGAATTGTGAAACCTAATCTATAAAAGATTTTAGAGCTGTACAAGAGATTAATTTCCAATATTTCCAGACATTCCTGATCACTAATTAGTGGTTCTGCTGAAAGGGATGTTAGCAGGACATATCTGGGAGGTCAGACTTGGATGAGCTGCCATACTCTCAATGATTAATCTGTTAATACCAGAAAGCAACATAAATTCATAACTGGAGGAAAAGACACGAGAAAAAGAAAAATGTCTGTTTCAAAACAAATGAACTGGAGCATTACACTTTAGTTTCAATTTTAACCTAACCCACCCAGCAACAGCATTGCAGGTTCAGATGGGGTGCCTGATTACAATGCATCAGGATGGAGGACAAGAACAAATTGTGGCTGTAACAACTGCTCCTTTTTGAGGTATTTTAGTTGTATGAGCTGATTTCCTTGAATTCCAGGAACAGTAATTACTGTTTTATAAGATATTGCACTGTTTTGGAACTTTGGGGAAAAAAGGAGAAAGAGAGACAAAGGCAGTGACCACATGGTCATTGAGGGAGAGAGAGAGAGAAAGAAACCTACATTGCTGTCTGACACAGCAGTAAATCTGTACAGCTACTGCCTTTGCTGTTTGAGTTCAAGTATTTCTGGACATCAGGGTGTGTCTAAGAAAAATTAACAAACAGCAAAATTCACAGTTGACTTTGTGTTGGAGAGCTCACTGCACAGGAACAGTTAAGTGCGTAGTTTTTAAGTGTAACCTTGCTGTCTTGTTTTAATAGTGAGTACAGTGGGTTCTTTTTGGTTGTGTGTTTTATTGGGATCTGTCTCTTGATTAAAATTTAAAAATATAAAACATAAGCAGATTGGTTACAGTCAGGGGACGGCAAGGAAATAGGCAGACAGTGTAGGGATCGCGTGTGGTCTTTCCCCTCAGTAACAAATATACCGTTTTGGATACTATTGGGGGGGTTGGGGGAACAACTTACCAGGGGTAAGCCATGGTGTACAGGTCTCTGGCATAGACTCTGACCCTGTAGCTCAGAAGGAAAGGGGAGAGAGGAGCAGTCTCGGATTGTGTTTTCTGGATCCTTGGGAGGGGGAGCAGCGCCAAGTCGTGGTCCACATAGGTACTAATGATATAGATAGGAAAAAGGATGCGCATTAAAAGCAGAAATTCGAGGAGCTAGGGTGGAAGCTTAGTTCTAGAACAAGCAGAGTTGTTATCTCTGGTTTGTTGCCCGTGCCATGTGCTAGCGAGTTGAGGAATAGGGAGAGAGGAGTTGAACACGTGGCTGCAGGGATGGTGCAGGAGGGAGGGTTTCGGATTCCTGGAAAATTGGGGCTCAATCTGGGGTGGGAGAGGGATACCAATATCCTGGGGGTGGGGGGTGGAATTTGCTAATGCTCTTTGGAAAGGTTTAAACTAATTCAGCAGGGAGGTGGGAATCTAAATTATAGTTCCAGTGTTCAGGACGTTGAGAGTAGTGAGGTCAGAAATACATGGTTTCAAGGTTGCAAGAGTTCATCAGCAAACAGGAAGGTGGTTTGAAGTATGTCTACTTGAAAGCCAGGAGCATCTGGAATAAGGTAGATGAACTTGCAGCATGGATTGGTACCTGGGACATCAATGTTGTGGCCATTTCAGAGACATGGGTAGAGCAGGGACAGGAATGGTTGTTGCAGGTTCTGGGGTTTAGATGTTTCAGTGAGAACAGAGAAAATGGTAAAAGAGGGGGAGGTGTGGCATTGTTAGTCAAGGACAGTATTACAGTAGCAGGAAGGAAGTTTGAGGACTCATCTACTGAGGTAGTATAGGCTGAGGTTAGAAGCAGGAAAGGTAACCCTGTTGGAAGTTTTCTGTAGGCCTCCAAATAGTTCCAGGGATTTAGAGGAAAGGATGGCAAAGATGATTCTGGATAGAACCAAGAGTAACAGGTTAGTTGTTATGGGGTCTTTAACTTTCCAAATGTTGACTGGAGATACTATAGTTTGAGTACTTTAGGTCAATTTTTGTCCAATGTGTGCAGGATGGTTCCTGACACAGTATGTAGACAAAACAACAAGGGGCGCGGCCACATTGGATTTGGTACTGGGTAATGAACCTGGCCAGGTGTTAGATTTGGAGCACTTTGGTGATAGTGATCACATTTCAGTCATGTATACTTTAGCGATGGAAAGAGATAGGTATATAACAAAAGGCAAGAGTTATTCCTGGGGGAAAGGCAATTATGATGCAATTTGGCAAGATTTAAGATGCATAGGATGGAGAAGGAAACTGCAGGGATGGGCACAATTGAAATGTGGAACTTATTCAAGGAACAGATACTGCATTTCCTTGATAGGTATGATAGGAAGTTGTCGAGTGAGGGAGCCGTGGTTTACTAAAGAAGTTGAATCACTTGTCAAGAGGAAGAAGAGGCCTTATATCAGAATGAGATGTGAAGGCTCAGTTAGGGCACTTGAGAGTTACAAGTTAACCAAAAGAGAGAGCTAAGAAGAGCCAGGAGGGGACATGAGAAGTCATTGGCAGGTAGGATCAAGGAAAACCCTAAAGCTTTCTATAGGTATATCAGGAATAATAGAATGACTAGAGTAAAATTAGGGCCAATTAAGGACAGTAGTGGGAAAGTGTGCATGGAGTCCGAGGAGATAGGGAAAGCGCTAAATGAATATTTTTCGTCAGTATTCACACTGGAAAAAGACAATGTTGTCGAGGAGAATACTGAGATATGGGCTACTCGACTAGAGGGGACTGAGGTTCATAAAGAGGAGGTGTTAGCAATTCTGGAAAGTGTGAAAATAGATAAGTCTCCTGGGCCAGATGGGATTTATCCTAGGATTCTCTGGGAAGCTATGGAGGAGATTGCAGAACCTTTGGCTTTGATCTTCATGTCATCACTATCTACAGAAATGTGCCAGAAGATTGGAGAATAGCAAATGTTGTCCCCTTGTTCAAGAAGGGGAATAGAGACAACCCTGCTAATTAAAGACCAGTGAACCTTACATCAATTGTGGGTAAAATGTTGGAAAAGGTTGTAAAAGATAGGATTTATAATCATCTAGAGAGGAAAAAGTTGATTAGGGATAGTCAACATGGTTTTGTGAAGGGTAGGTCGTGCCTCACAAACCTTATTGAGTTCTTTGAGGTGTTGACCAAACAGGTGGATGAAGGTAAAGTGGTTGATGTGATGTGTATGGATTTTAGTAAGGTGTTTGATATCGTTCCCCATGGTAGGCAATTGCACAAAACAAGAGGCATGGGATTGAGGGTGATTTAGCAGTTTGGATCAGAAATTGGCTAGCTGAAAGAAGAGAGAGGGTGGTGGTTGATGGGAAATGTTCATCCTGGAGTTAAGTTACCAGTGGTGTACCACAAGGATCTGTTTTGGGGCCACTGCTGTTTGTTATAAATGACCTCGATGAGGCATAGAAGGATGGATTAGTAAATTTGTGGATGACAGTAAGGTCAGTGGATTCGTGGACAGTGCCGAAGGATGTTGCAGGTTACAGAAGGACATAGATAAGTTGCAGAGCTGGGCTGAGAGGTGGCAAATGGAGTTTAATGTGTATAAGTGTGAGGTGATTCACTTTGGAAGGAGCAACAAGAATACAGAGTATTGGGCGAATGGTAAGATTCTTGGTAGTGTAGATGAGCAGAGAGATCTCAGTATCCATATACATAGATCCCTGAAATTTGCTACACAGATTGATAGGGTTGTTAAGAAGGCATACAGTGTGTTAGCTTTAATTGGTAGAGGAATTGAGTTTCAGAGCCATGAGGTCATGTTGCAGCTGTACAAAACTCTGGTGCAGCCGCACTTGGCGTATTGCATATAGTTCTGGTCACCACATTAGAGGAAGGATGTGGAAGCTTTGGAAAGAGTTCAGTTGAGATTTATCAGGATGTTGCCTGGTATGGACGGAAGGTCTCATGAGGGAAGGCTGAGGGACTTGAGACTGTTTTCATTAGAGAGAAGAAGGTTGAAAGATGACTTAATTGAGACATATAAGATAATCAGAGGGTTAGATAGGGTGGACAGGGAGAGCCTTTTTCCTCGGATGGTAATGGCTCGCATGAGGGGACATAGCTTTAAATTGAGGGGTGATCGATATAGGACAGATGTCAGAGGTGGTGTCTTTACTCAGAGAGTAGTAGTGGCTGTGAGTAGTAGTGGAATGCTCTGCCTGCAATAATAGTAGACTTGCCAACTTTAAGGGCATTTAAATGGTCATTGGGTAAACATATGGATGAAAGTGGAATAGTGTATGATAGATAGGCTTCAGATTGGTTCTGCAGGTCAGCGCAACATTGAGGGCCAAAGGCCCTGTACTGCACTGTCATATTCTATGTTCTATAGAGACTAAGTTAGCCTGGATCAGTGTTTTTTAGAGCAGTAGGTCTGTGCAATTTTCTCAGTCAGTAGATTGTTAAAGTGCAAAGGTGACCTTTAGTAGAGTGATATACTCTTCCTGTCAGATGTAGGAGATGAGGGAAAATGATTATGTCTGCAGTAAGTGTGTTTGGTTGTGAATCCTATCAGATCACATGGATCAGTTGGAATAGCAGTTAGAGGCAATGAGGAACTTACAGGGACTAGGTGGTGTGATGCATGGCAGTTATAGGAAGAGAGAAAAACCTCAGATACAGTAAGGTAGATGGTCTGCTACCAGGAAAGATAGGAGAGGTAGGCAGGTAGTACAGAAGACTCCAGTGGTTATCCCCACCTCAAACAAGTATGCTGTTTTGCAAAATGTAGGGGGCGATGGACTCTCAGGGGAATGTAGCATGAACAGCCAAGTTTCTAGCACCAAGACTGGCTTTAATGTAATGAGGGGTACACCAGGTTCCAAGCGATCAATTGTGTTAGGGGTCTCTCTAGTCAGAGGCACAGACAGAAGTTTCTGAGGCCAACAGTGAGAAATCAGAATGGTGTGTTGCTTCCCTTATGCCAGGATCAAGGCTATCTCAGAGAGAGTGCAGAATATTCTCAAAGAGGAGTGGGACCAGCAGCAGGTCATTGTACACATTGGAATGAATGACATAGGGAAAAAAAAGGATGAGATTTGGAGGGAGAATATAGGAAGTTAGGCAGGAATTTAAAAAGGCGGTCCTTAAGGGTAGTAATATCTAGATTACTCCCAATGCTATGAGCCAGTGAGGGTTGGAATATGAGGATACAGCAGATGAATGCGTGGCTGAGGAGCTGGTGCGAGGGAGAAGAATTCACATTTTTGGATCATCTGGAATTTCTTCAGGGATAGAAGTGGCCTGCATAAGAAGGACAGATTGCACCTGAATTGGAAGTGGACTAATTTGTTAGAGCTAGAGCTGCTCAGGAGGATTTAAGCCAATAAGGTGGGAGTGTGGGACCTGGGGAAATAGTGAGGAAAGAGATCAGTTTGAGACTGGTACAGTTGGGAAAAGAAGCAAACAGTCAAGGCAGGCATGGACAAAGCAGAGAACAAGATAGGATTGATAAATAAATAAATACACTGCATTTATTTCAATGCAAGGGGCCTAACAGGGAAGGCAGATGAACTCAGGGCATGGTTAGGAACATGGGACTGGGATATCAGAGCAATTACAGAAACATGGCTCAGGGATGGGCAGGACTGGCAGCTTACAAATACATGTAAATGTATTTGTTCCAGAATACAAATGCTACAGGCAGGATAGAAAGGGAGGCAAGAGAGGAGGCTGAGCGATATTTTTGATCAGGGATAACATTACAGCTGTACTTAAGGAGGATATTCCTGGGAATATGTCCAGGGAAGTTATTTGGGTGGAACTGAGAAATTAGAAGGGAATGATCACCTTATTGGGATTGCATTATGGACCCCACCCCCAATAGTCAGTGGAAAATTGAGAGACAAATTTGGAAGGAGATCTCAGTTATTTGTAAGAATAATCAGGTGGGAATGATAGGGGATTTTAACTTTCCAAACATAGACTGAGATTGCCATAGTGTTAAGCATTTAGATGGAGAGGAATTTGTTAAGTGTGTACAAGAAAAATTTCTGATTCATTATGTGGATGTACCTACTAGAGAAAGTGCAAACCTGACCAACTCTTGGAAAATAAGGCAGGGCAAGTAACTGATATGTCAGTGGGGGAGCACTTTGGGGCTAGTGATCATAATTGTATTAGTTTTAAAATAATGATGGAAAAGATAGACCAGATCTAAAAGTTGAAGTTCTAAATTGGAGGAAGGCAAATAATGAAGGTACCAGGCAAGAACTTTCAAAAGTTGATTGGGGGCAGATATTCGCAGGGAAAGGGATGGCTGGAAAATGGGAAGCCTTCAGAAATGAGATAACAAGAATCCAGAGACAGTATGTTCTTGTTAGAGTGAAAGGGAAGGTTAGTAGGTGTAGGGAATGCAGGATGACTAGAGAAATTGAAGGTTTGGTGAAGAAAAAGAAGGAAGCATATGTCAAATATAGACAGCTGAGATTTACATGCAGATTTACATGTATTTGGATAAGCAAGGCCTGATTAGGGGTAGTCAACATGGCTTTGTGCATGGGAAATCATGTCTCAATAACTTGATTGAGTTTTTTGAAGAAGTAGTGAAGAGGATTGAAGAGGTCAGAGCACTGAACTTGATTAATATGGACTTCAGTAAGGCATTCGACAAGGCTCCTCATGGTAGATTGGTTAGCAAGGTTAGATTACATGGAATACAGGGAGAACTAGCTATTTGGATACAGAACTGGCTTGAAGGAGAAAATTGAGAGTGGTGGTGGTAGGTTGATTTTCAGACTGGAGGCTTGTGACCAGTGGTGTGCCACAAGGATAGACGCTGGGTCCACTGCTTTTCATCATTTATATAATTGTTTTGGATGTGACCATAGGAGTGAATCCTTAGAAGAGTGTAAAGGCAATAGGAGTATACGAAAGAAGGAAATCAAGAAGGCATAAAGATGACATGACATAGCTTTGGAAAATAGGGTTAAGGAAAATTCAAAAGGATTTAATAAATACATTAAGAACAAACGGGTAACTTGGGAGAGAATAGGACCCTTCAAAGATCAACAAGGCAGCCTATGTGTGGAACCGTTGGAGGTAGGGATGATACTAAATGAGTATTTTGCATCAGTGTTTACTGTAGAGAAGGACACGGAAGACATAGAATGTGGGAAAATATGTGGTAACAACTTGAAAAATGTCTATATTGCAGAGAAGGAAGTGGTGGATGTCATCAAAAGCATAAAAGTAGATAAATCTCCAGGACCCGTTCCAAGTGTACCCTAGAACTCTGTGGGAAGCTAGGGAAGTGATTGCTGGATTGTTGAGATATTTGGATCATCAGTAGTCACAGGTGAGGTGCCGGATGACTTGAGGTTGGCTAACATGATGTGACTATTTAAGAAAAGCCAGGGAACTATAGACCAGTAAGCCTGATGTCAGTGGTGGGCAGGTTGTTGGAGGGAATCCTGAGGGATAGGATTTACATATATTTGGATAGGCAAGGATTGACTAGGTGCAGTCAATATGGCTTTGTGTGAGGGAAATCATGTCTCACTAAATTGATCAAGTTTTTGCAGAAGTAATGAAGAGGATTGATGAGGTCAGAGCAGTGGACTTGGTCTATATGGAGAAAGTGAGGTTTGCAGATGCTGGAGATTGGATGAAGACGGTGGTGCTGGAAAAGCAGAGCAAGTCAGGCAGCATCTGAGGAACCGGAGAATCAATGTTTCAGGCAAAAGCCTTCATCAGGAATGAGGCTGTGAGCTGAGGGGCTGGTGAGATAAACGGGAGGTGGGTGGGGCTGGGGGGAAGGTAGCTGAGAGTGTGATAGGCAGATGGAGGTGAGGGTAAAGGTGATAGGTCATAGAGGAAGGTGGAGTGGATAGGTGGGAAGGAAAATGGACAGGTAGGACAGGTCATGATGGCGGTGCTGAGTTGGTAGTTTGGAATTGGGATAAGGTGGGAGTGGAGGGGAAATGAGGAAACTGGTGAAATCCACATTGATGCTATGGGGTTGGAGGGTTCTGAGGCGAAAGATGAGTTGTTCTTGCTCCAGGCATTGTGTGATTAGGGCGTGATGATGGAGGAGCCCAGGAGCTGCATGTCCTTGGTGGAGTGGGAGGGGGAGTTGAAGTGTTTGGCCACAGGGTGGTCAGGTTGGGACTGGAGGTAAAAACAATGACTGCAGATGCTGGAAACCAGATTCTGGATTAGTGGTGCTGGAAGTAGCATAGAGCACAGTAGGTGAGTGGGGGAGGGAATGAAGGTCATAGGTCAGGGAGGAGAGGGTGGAGTAGATAGGCAGGTAGGACAAGTCTGGACAAGTCATGGGGACAGTGCTGAGCTGGAAGTTTAGAACTAGGGTGAGGTGGGGGAAGGGGAAATGAGGAAACTGTTGAAGTCCACATTGATGCCCTGGGGTTGAAGTGTTCCGAGGTGGAAGATGAAGCATTCTTCATCCAGGCGTCTGGTGGTGAGGGAGCGGCGGTGAAGGAGGCCCAGGACTTCCATGTCCTCGGCAGAGTGGGAGGGGGAGTTGAAATGTTTGGCCACGGGGCGGTGTGGTTGATTGGTGTGGGTTTCGTGGAGATGTTCCCTAAAGCGCTCTGCTAGGAGGCGCCCAGTCTCCCCAATGTAGAGGAGACCGCATCGGGAGCAACGGATACAATAAATGATATTAGTGAATGTGCAGGTGAAACTTTGATGGCTGTGGAAGGCTCCTTTAGGGCCTTGGATAGAGGTGAGGGAGGAGGTGGGGGCGCGGTTTTGCAGTTCCTGCAGTGGCAGGGGAAGGTGCCAGGATGGGAGGGTGGGTTGTAGGGGGGTGTGGACCTGACCAGGTAGTCACGGAGGGAACGGTCTTTGCGGAAGGCGGCAAGGGGTGGGGAGTGTAATATATCCCTGGTGGTGGGGTCTTTTTGGAGGTGGCGGAAATGTCGGTGGATGATTTGGTTTACGCGAAGGTTGATAGGGTGGAAGGTGAGCACCAGGGGTGTTCTGTCCTTGTTACGGTTGGAGGGGTGGGGTCTGAGGGCGGAGGTGCGGGATGTGGACGAGATGCATTGGAGGGCATCTTTAACCACGTGGGAAGGGAAATTGCGGTCTCTAAAGAAGGAGGCCATCTGGTGTGTTGCGTGGTGCCGGTGTAATTACGGAAGATCAACTGTTCTACGTAGCCAACAAAGAGACAGGCATAGCTGGGGCCCATACGTGTGCCCATGGCTACCCCTTTGGTCTGGAGGAAGTGGGAGGATTCGAAGGAGAAATTGTTAAGGGTGAGGACTAGTTCGGCCAAACGAATGAGAGTGTCGGTGGAAGGGTACTGTTGAGGATGTCTGGAGAGGAAAAAACGGAGGGCTTGGAGGCCCTGGTCGTGGCGGATGGAGGTGTAGAGGGATTGGATATCCATGGTGAAGATGAGGCATTGGGGGCCGGGGGAACGGAAGTCTTGGAGGAGGTGGAGGGTGTGGAGGTGGAGGTGGAGGTGGAGATGGAATTGAAATACTGTTTGTTGAGAGTATGAATTCACCTGAGGATGTAGTACAGAGTGGGTCCTTTGCAATTCTGAGAGAGTGTGGCCCTCAGCTGAGGCAGGGCTGACTGTAGAGAGGTTAGGTGCCGGCATATTGCTGCAAGTGTGGAGCGGAGGATCTTGAAGGAGAACTGTTGCTGGTGTTTTTGAATCTGTAGCCTGTACTGTTTGTCCTGTTCAGGTCCGAACTCTGCTGGTTTAAAGGTGGTCCGGTGTCCGTGTGGGATGAGTTGGTTACGGAGGCAGGCACTGAGGAAGCAAATGTGGCTGTGGTAGCAAGTTTGTTTCACGACATGGTTGAAGAGCTTCAGAGCAGAGGAAATGACCTGGGAGTTGTAGTGGGAGAGGGACTCCCTGAGATTCTTGTAGAGAGAGGAGGAAAACTTCTTCAAGGCAGGCATCCTTGCAAGAGGATTCACAGTAGGATTAAGATCAACTAGGTAAAAACAATGACTGCAGATGCTGGAAACCAGATTCTGGATTAGTGGTGCTGGAAGAGCACAGCAGTTCAGGCAGCATCCAAGGAGCAGCGAAATCAACGTTTCGGGCAAAAGCCCTTCATCAGGAATAAAGGCAGAGAGCCTGAAGCATGGAGAGATAAGCTAGAGGGGGTGGGGGTGGGGAGAGAGTAGCATTGAGTACAATAGGCCTTGTGACCACTGGTAATGCCACAAGGGTTGGTGCTGGGTCCACTGCTTTTCATCATTTATATAAATGAGGTGGATGTGAACATAGGTGTAGTTAGTAAGTTTGGAAATGATACCAAAACTAGTGGCATAGTGAACAATGATGAAGGTTACCTCTGAATATAATAGGATCTTGATCAGATGTGTCAATGGGCAGAGGAGTGACAGATGGAACTTAATTTAGATAAAAGTGAGGTGCTGCAGTTTGGAAAGGCAAATCAGAGCAGGATGTATATATTTAATGATAAGATCTTGAAGGATGTTGCTGAACAAGAGAACGTGGAGTGCAGGTTTGTAGTTCTCTTAGTTCTTTTAAAGTGGAGTCTCAGGTAGATATGCTAGTGAAGAAGGTGTTTACTATGCTTTCCTTTATTTGTCAGTGTATTGAGTATCAGTGTTGGGAGGTCATGTTGCGGCTGTACAGGACATCGGTCGGGCCACTGTTGGGAAATTGTGTACAATTCTGGTCTCCCCCCCCCACTTTAGGAAGGATGATTTGAAAGGGTTCAGAAAAGATTTACAAGGATGTTGCCAGGGTTAAAGGATTTGAGCTCTTGGGAGAGGCTGAATAAGTTGGGACTGTTTTCCCTGGAGCGTTGGAGACTGAGCGGTGACCTTATAGAGGTTTACAAAATCATGAGGGGCATGAGGTAAACAGACAAGGTCTTTACCCTGGGGTACGGGAGTCCAGATCTAGAGGGCATAAATTTAGGGTGAGATAGGTAAGATTTAAAGGGGATCTAAGGGACAACTTCTTCATGTAGAGTGTGGTGTGTGTATGGAATGAGTTGACAGAGGAAGTGGTGGAATTGGCACAATTAAATGCATCGGGATGGGTATATGAATAGGAAGAGTTTGGAGGGATATGGGCTAAGTGCTGGCAAACGGGACTAGATTAATTTAGGATATCTGGTTGGTGTGGACGAGTTAGACTGAAGGGTCTGTTTCCATGCTGTATGTCTCTATGACTTTGAAGTCAACAATGGAAAATAATATTGGACTAGGCAATAAATTAGGCCCTACTTGAATTCAGTTTTTTTTGCCAACAGAGAATTTCGGTTAAAACTGAAGCTCATCTTTTCATTTTTCCTGGGTTTTTCAATTCATTCTACTATAAACATGTGTACTCAAAATGAGCAAAGAAAGAACATTTTCAAATTTGCGTAAACTGTAGCAGTTACATAATTTCTAGTATAATCCAAGCAACTTGACTTTTTTTTATTTATGGCCACTACGTGCAAGAAATTTATGAAACATCGAAAATAAAAATAATATTTTAGCCAGTGATTTTATTTTGAAAAGATCTTCCAGTACAACCAAGAAAAGTTGCTGTGCCCTTGAAACTTCACAGTCATTGGCTGTACCATAGCCTTTTAGCATTTAACTTAAGGTTAATGCCAGTCAGGCACAGACCCTGATATTCTGGGATGGTTTTGAGCTAGTCTTAGACCATCCAGTTGGGATGAGCACTGCATGCGCCGTACCAATTCTGGGACCATAAACAGGTTTAGATATTTTCTGATTTTGATTTTTCTTTTCTTTACCCAAGACATAAAACACCCCTTTCAGCCCGAGGCAAAGTCTAATGAATATTCTGTCGACAAAGCTGTAAACTGAGTCTATGCCACTCAGAAGCTGTTACGTATAGTATCTGTCTCTGAACTCAAACATTGTGAGGGTCCTAGCTGTGTGTTACAATTTTCATCCATGTTAATCTTTAACAATGTTAGTAACAAATAATTATACCTGTGTCTTTATCAGTATATTCATTAGCTTCTGAAGAAAGAAGATAGTTGGCATTTTAGTTGAGCAAACTTGTGATAGTATTCTTTACAATTAAAATATCACAGGTCACCTTACAAATCAGGATATTTCCAAATTGATTCCCTTGTCTATACTTGTACAAGGGCTATAATTGACTCCATTGGCACAATTTTGGATAAGGAATAAATTTGTCAGAGATTTTATTCTTAATTGCTATGTAGACAGCAAGACTGGACATTGTCAAGTCTGGACAGGATCAGACTCAGTTAGAACGAATGTTCCTGTATGGTTGATTAACCAGCTGGCACTCTGCTCACTGCTAATGTTCATGCATGATAAATGGTCACGAGGCAGATGTACCAGAGGATATGACATCGTGAGTCTACACACCAGCAAGGAATCAATTTGATTAAGACAGAAGAGAAAAGAAAGATTGACAAATAAAGAGGAGAAAGATGTTCAAAGTATCATATATTCTGAGAAGTCATGAATTTTACCGGAATAATTTGGTACAATAGCAGCAGTAGGTGTTATTTAAATGAATGTATGAGGTGCTAGGAAACTGTGACGCATCTGCTCATTTTAATGTCAAATGTCTTAGTGTATTTGATTAGGATAAAGCTATTGGCTGCTTAGTGAATGCAAGAAATCTGCAAACAATACTAATTTATTGTTCTGTCTTCCATATATTTAGTAACTATTATCAATTCATTAATGCATACATTTGTTCTTTGTTGGCTTTCTCTTCTGCTACCCTGCGTCCTGCCTGATCCAGGACGATGTGGATCATAGTTTCTCTGGCTGGGTTAAAACAGTTCCATGATTACGCTCACTGCACTTCTTCATGACAAACCTGATACTGTTAATACATTCTGTCCTCTGCGGTGGAAAACCCTGAAACTGGATAGAGATCAGCAAAACAGCCCAGCTTCAACCCTTGTTAACAGAAGTTAAACAGTGGGGGTAAAAAAAAAATCAAATAAAGCTCATTAACTGGCAAAGGCACAGAGATTATGATGCACAATTACCCAGTGCATGATGGAAATGATACAGGCAGCACACAAACCTTTCATTTCCTGCTCATCTGCACAATAGTGGTATCCAGCTAAGCTGAGTGGCTGCTCACTCAGGCAGGGGCTCAGGTTTGTATGAGGCTTGCAGAAATAAAAGCTTAGCTGCACTTCTTATTGTAAAAGTAGGAGGGTAGTATTATTTTTACATATGTTAAAGCTTTTTGCATTTATTTTCTGTCATTTCTATTGAAAAAAACTCTTAGACTTTAAAGACTGGTGCAAATGTGTTTTAACGGGAGTTGGTCACTCCTAAGGCTTAGGACAAGGATAGATGGATTACAGTTAGGGGGAGGAAAGGGGACAGTCAGACAGTGCAGAGATCCCCTGTGGACATTCCCCTCAGCAATAAGTATACCGTTTTGGATACTGCTGGGGGGAATGACCTACCAGAGGAAAACCATAGCAGTCAGTTCTCTGGCACTGAGCCTGACACTGTGGCAAAGAAGGGAAGGGGACAGAATAGAAAAGTACTCGTGGTAGGGGACTCGATAGTTAGGGGAATCGACAGGAGATTTTGTGGTCAGGATCGGGATTCCCGGAAGGTATGTTGCCTCCCTGGTGCCAGGGTTCAGGACGTCTCCAATCGGGTGTATAAGGTTCTAAAAGGGGAGGGAGAACAGCCAGAAATCTTGTTACATATTGGCACTAATGATATAGCCAGGAAAAGGATCGAGGATGTAAAAAGTGATTTCAGGGAGTTAGGATGGAAGCTGCAAAGCAGGACGAGTAGAGTAGTGTTCTCTAGCTTACTACCAGTGCCACAAGATAGCGAGGCGAGGAACAGGGAGCGAGCACAGCTTAATATGTGTCTGCGCAGCTGGTGTAGGAGGGACGGCTTCAGATATGTAGATAATTTAGATGCCTTCTGGGGAAGGTGGGACCTGTACAAGAAGGACGGGTTGCATCTGAACTGGAAGGGGACCAATGTCCCGGGTGGAAGGTTTACTCAAGTAGTTCGAGAGGGTTTAAACTAGTATGGCAGGTGGGTGGGAACCTGAGGTGAGAGTTGATGCAGATGAGGCAATAGCAAGAGGTAGACCAGCTAGTGGGAAGGATTTTCCTGGCAAGGAACCAAGGGATCAGTTAAAGTGTGTTTGCTTTAACGCAAGGAGTATCAGGAATAAAAGTGACGAACTTAGAGCATGGATCAGTACCTGGTGCTATGATGTTGTGGCCATAACAGAGAGATGGGTTTCTCAGGGGCAGGAATGGTTGCTGGATGTTCCAGGGTTTAGAGCATTTAAAAAGAATAGGGAGGGGGGAAAAAGAGGAGTGGTGTAGCACTACTAATCAGAGAGGGTATCACAGCGACAGAAGCTTCCATTGTCGAGGAAGATCTGCCTACCGAGTCAGTATGGGTGGAAATTAGGAACAGCAAGGGAGCAGTCACCTCTTTAGGGGTTTACTACAGAACCCCCAATAGCAGCAGGGAGATGGAAGAAAGCATAGGTCGGCAGATTTTGGAAAAGTGTTAATGTAGTAGGGTTGTTGTAATGGGTGACTTTAACTTTCCCAATATTGATTGGAACCTCTTTCAAGCAGAAGATTTGAATGGAGCTGGTTTTGTAAGGTGTGTTCAGAAGGTGTGTACATTGACAGGCTGACGAGGGGAGAGGCCATTCTAGACTTAGTGCTCAGAAACGAGCCGGGGCAAGTATCAGATCTTGTGGTGGGAGAGCATTTTGGTGATAGTGACCACAACTGCCTCACATTCTACATAGCTATGGAGAAGGTGAGGATTAGGCAAAATGGGAGGATATTTAATTGAGGAAGAGGAAACTATGATGCAATTAGACATGAGTTAGGAAGCATGGATTGGGAGCAATTGTTCCATGGTAAAGGCACTATAGACATGTGGAGACTGTTTAAGGAACAGTTGTTGCAAGTGATGAATAAATATGTCTCTCTGAGACAGGCAAGAAGTGGTAAGATAAAGGAACCTTGGATGATGAAAGCGGTGGAGCTTCTCGTCAAAAGGAAAAAGGTAGCTGACATAAGGTGGAGGAAGCTAGGGTCAAGCTCAGCTCTAGAGGATTACAGGCAGGCGAGGAAGGAGCTTAAAAATGGTCTGAGGAGAGCCAGGAGGGGGCACGAGAAAGGCTTGGCAGAACGGATTAGGGAGAACACAATGGCATTTTACACTTATGTGATGAATAAGAGAATGGTCAAAGAAAGAGTAGGGTCGATCAGGGATAGCATAGGGAATTTGTGTGTGGAGTCTGAGGAGGTAAGGGAAGCCCTAAATGAGTTTTTACTTCTGACTTTACGAAAGAAATGAACATTATCGTGAATGAAACCTTTGAAGAGCAGGTGTGCATGCTGGAATGGATAGAGATAGAGGAAGCTGATGTGCTGAAAATTTTGTCAAACATTAAGATTGACAAGTCGCCAGGCCCGGACCAGATTTGTCCTTGGCTACTTTGGGAAACGAGGAATGCAATTGTTTTGCCACTTGCGAAGATCTTTTCACCCTCGGTCTCCACTGGAGTCGTACCTGAGGACTGGAGAGAGGCAAATGTAATTCCTCTCTTCAAGAAAGGAAATAGGGAAATCCCCGGCAATTACAGACCAGCAAGTCTCACGTCTGTCGTCTGCAAGGTATTAGAAAGGATTCTGATGGATAGGATTTATGACCATCTGGAAGAGCATGTCTTGATTAAATGCAGTCAACACGGCTTTGTGAGGTGCAGGTCATGCCTCACAAACCTTAGCGAGTTCTTTGAGGATGTGACTTGAAAAGTTGATGAGGGTCGAGCTGTGGATGTGGTGTATATGGACTTCAGCAAGGCATTTGATAAGGTTCCCTATGGTAGGCTCATTCAGAAGGTCAGGAGGAATGGGATACAGGGGAACATAGCTGTCTAGATACAGAATTGGCTGGCCAACAGAAGACAGCGAGTGGTAGTAGAAGGAAAATATTCTGCCTGGAAGTCTGTGGTGAGTGGTGTTCCACAGGGCTCTGTCCTTGGACCTCTATTGTTTGTAATTTTTATTAATGACTTGAATGAGGGCATTGAAGGATGAGTCAGCAAGTTTGCAGATGATACAAAGGTTGGAGGTGTCGTTGACAGTATAGAGGGCTGTTGTAGGCTGCAGCGGGACATTGACAGGATGCAGAGATGGGCTGAGAGGTGGCAGATGGAGTTCAACCTGGATAAATGTGAGGGGATGCATTTTGGAAGGTTGAATTTGAAAGCTGTGTACAGGATGAAGGATAGGATTCTTGGCAGTGTGGAGGAGCAGAGGGATCTTGGTGTGCAGGTACATAGATCCCTTAAAATGGCCACCTAAGTGGACAGGGTTGTTAAGAAAGCATATGGTGTTTTGGCTTTCATTAACAGGGGTATTGAGTTTAAGAGTCGTGAGATCTTGTTGCAGCTCTATAAAACTTTGGTTATACCGCACTTGGAATACTGCGTCCAGTTCTGGTCGCCCTATTATAAGAAAGATGTGGATGCTTTGGAGCGGGTTCAAAGGAGGTTTACCAGGATGCTGCCTGGACTGGAGGGCTTATCTTATGAGGAGAGGTTGACTGAGCTCAGACTTTTTTCATTGGAGAAAAGGAGAAGAAGAGGGGATCTAATTGAGGTATACAAGATAATGAGAGGCATAGATAGAGTTGATAGCCAGAGACTATTTCCCAGGGCAGAAATGACTAACACGAGGGGTCATAGTTTTAAGCTGGTTGGAGGAAAGTATAGAGGGGATGTCAGAGGTGGGTTCTTTACACAGAGAGTTGTGAGAGCATGGAATGCATTGCCAGCAGCAGACCCCCAGAGGCAGGGTCATTGGGGACCTTCCCTTACCACCGCAAGAGGTAGGTGCACCCATACCTACCCCGTCACCTACATCGCAGGCCCCAAAGGATCCTTCCACATTCAGCAGAGATTTTCCTGCACATACATTCACCTCTTCTACTGTGTCCGTTGCTCTTGATGTGGTCTTCTCTACATTGGCGAGACAGAACGCTAACTCACAGAATGTTCATAGAACATCTCTGGAACTCAAGCACCAAACAATCCCATCGCCCTGTGGCCAACCACTTCAATGCCTCCTCTCACTCTGCTAAGGATATGCAAGTCCTGGGCCTCCACCCCCAAATTCTAGCCAACCGCTGCCTGGTGGAGGAACACCTCATCTTCTGCCTTGAAATCCTCTAACCACACAGTATCAACGCGATTTCACCAATTTCCTCACCTCCCCTCTCCCCACCTCATCACAGTTTCAACCCTCCAACTCGGCACTGCCCTTTTGAACTGTCCCACCTGTCCATCTTCCTTCTCACCTATCCGGTCCACCCTCTGTTCTGACCTATCACCATCACCCCCCACCTGCTTCTACCTATCGTCTTCCAAGCTACCTCCCCCCAGATTCACCCCCTCCTATTTATCTCTCAGCGTCCTCCACTCCACCCACATTCCTGATGAAGGGTTTATGCCAGAAACATTGATTCTCCTGCTCCTTGGATGCTGCCTGACCTGCTGTAATTTTCCAATGCCACACTTTTCAACTCTGGTCTCCAGCACCTGCAGTCCTCACGTTCTCCCAGAAGAGTTTTTGGATCCAAATTTGTTCTTCATTTTCCCCATCTCTGTGAGGAGACCTCTTCTGTTTCTGATGAATGCCTGGCACCAGATCTTTCTGCCCTCAGCTGCTGCAGGTCAGAGGATGCATGGGTTTGTTCCTGGTTAGAAGTGCAGTGTTGTCGTTCCAGCCATATTCTTTTGCGAGGAAACTGCCTCTGAAGCTTAATCTGCTGCCTTTGTGGCTCAGAGTTCTGCTGCAGATTCTGTCTCATAAGCTAATTCTCATATTAATCATAAAGTATTCACCTGCTGTGAGTTACATCCATCAGAATTCATGTAGACTGGCGAATTGAGATAGCATTAGTCTGAAAAGTCTGAACCCTCTGTAAATGTGACTCATGAAAGTATTGTGGAGCCTCTCATCACTATTGAGATCCTCAGCATGGGTCTCAAGTAGCTGCTGATGATATGGATATAGCCGAGCTTCTGCTGGCAAAGACACAGGCTCCCATGGGTTCAATGGCTCCTTCTTTCACTGCATCACATATTGCACTCTCTTCAATCACTGACAAATTCAAAATGACAAATACATTTCCAACCACATCCTCACATGCAGAAATGCTGCCCTGAGGACACTGCCTTCCCTCCTCCACTGCAGGTGTACTTGCCTCTTTCAAGTCACTCAAACACTGAAGCCAACAGAGCTATGTTTTCATCAGATGTGTCTGAGATATCTATCAGAGGAGGACAAAAACCTCACAAATTAATTCTCAAATGAATGGTGCAAGCATCACTTTACTTTTCATCTTGTATTTGCCGGGCCACGTGCCTGCAACTCCGCAGGTCAGTATGCAATGCTGAAAACTAAGCCAGTGCCTTACACACTGCTCTCTTCTGTCAGCCCTTTGATGTATGTCTATCCCCCACCATTCAATGAGTGCTCCCAGATATTATGCATAAGCTTTACCTAAAAAAAACACACAGAATTAAAATGAAATCATGCTTTCTTGCGTTGTGACAAATGACATTGAACTGACATTCTCATACCATTGGGGAAATTTGATGATTAAAAATAACACTGGTGATATTGTCAGAGCCAGCACCAAGGCTACTATCTTTTAGAGGCCTCATAAAATCAGTAAACAACAATTATTTTTCTGCTGCACCAACCAGTTTAATAATGCAGGCTACTTGACATTACAACAATTTCCAAGGCCAGTGCACTGCATTTTACGACATGCCATAAGAATGGTAAACACTAGCAAATTGACATGTGATCTCTTGGCATCCTTCCCTCAGAAAAAAAGAAATTTAAAGTTTCACACAGTCACTTATTTATACTTTGATAAATGTATATATAATATATGTAGGTACATAGCCTTAAATCATTTTGACGTTTGTCAACCATCTTGGGAACTGTACTATTTGCTGAGACTACGGCTGAAGCTTCCTTCCAGGCAGTGCTTTGCACTTTTCTCGTGGGGTGTCAACTTCAATGTGCCAATAACTCTATTGCACATTCTTTCATGCAAGAACTCTGAAGGAATATATTCATGCCTTTATCATTAAAATTTTGACGCCTCTTCTTGACTATAATCTCATGTGCTGCCTCCCTCTGCAAGTGAAAATATGAGTACTTTATCAGCAAGTTACACTGACAATCTTTTAATAACATTGCATAATTCAAATAATTAAGCAGAATAATTAGACTAGCAATGATAATAGTTAAAATATATGTGCAAACTCTTATAATGAGTTCTTAAACTTGCAGAAATCATCACAAGTACAATCATACCACAGGAATAATGATAAATCGTAAAAAAAATGTAAGTGCTAGTAGTCTCCAACTTGGTAAGTTTGCAGATGACACCAAAATTGAATGTGCAGTGGACAACGAAGAAGGTTACCTCAGTTTACAATGGGATCTTGATCAGATGGGCCAATGGGCTGAGGAGTGGCAGATGGTGTTTAATTTAGATAGATGTGAAGTGCTACATTTTGGAAAGGCAAATCAGAGAAGGACTTATACATTTAATGCTAAAGTCCTGGGGAGTGTTGTTGAACAGAGAGACCTTGGAGTATAGGTTCATAACTCCTTAAAAGTGGAGTCTCAGGTGGAGAGGATACTGAAGTGGGCATTTGGTATGCTTTCCTTTATTGGTCAGAGCATTGAGTAAAGGAGTTGGGAGGTTATGTTGCAGCCGTACAGGACATTGATTAGGTATTTTTGGAATATTGTGGGCAATTCTCGTCTCCCTCCTATCAGAAGGATGATGTAAAACTTGAAAGGGTTCAAAAAAGATTTTCAAGGATGTTGCCAGGGTTGGAGGATTTGAGCTATAGGGAGATGCTGAATAGGCTGGGGTTGTTTTTCCTGGAGCATCAGAGGCTGACGGGTGACCTTATAGAGGCTTATAAAATCATGAGGGGCTAGCATTGGGTAAATAGACAAAGTCTTTTCCCTGGGGTGGGGGAGTCCCAAACTAGAGAGTAGTAATCACTAATCTCTAAATCCTTCCTATTCATATACCCATCCAGGTGTCTTTTAAATATACAGATCAAACAAACATACTTATTCCACCATAGGACACACCAGATGGCCTCCTTCTTTAGAGACCGCAATTTCCCTTCCCACGTGGTTAAAAATGCCCTCCAACGCATCTCGTCCACATCCCGCACCTCCGCCCTCAGACCCCACCCCTCCAACCGTAACAAGGACAGAACGCCCCTGGTGCTCACCTTCCACCCTACAAACCTTCGCATCAACCAAATCATCCACCGACATTTCTGCCACCTCCAAAAAGACCCCACCACCAGGGATATATTTCCCTTCCCACCCCTTTCCGCCTTCCACAAAGACCGTTCCCTCCGTGACTACCTGGTCAGGTCCACACCCCCCTACGACCCACCCTCCCATTCTGGCACTTTCCCCTGCCACCGCAGGAACTGTAAAACCTGTGCCCACACCTCCTCCTTCACCTCTATCCAAGGCCCTAAAGGAGCCTTCCACATCCATCAAAGTTTCACCTGAACATCCACCAATATCATTTATTGTATCCGTTGCTCCCGATGTGGTCTCCTCTACATTGGGGAGACTGGGCGCCTCCTAGCAGAGCGCTTTAGGGAACATCTCCGAGACACCCGCACCAATCAACCAAACCGCCCCGTGGCCCAACATTTCAACTCTCCCTCCCACTCTGCCGAGGACATGGAGGTCCTGGGCCTCCTTCACCGCCGCTCCCTCACCACCTGACGCCTGGAGGAAGAACGCCTCATCTTCCGCCTCGGAACACTTCAACCCCAGGGCATCAATGTGGACTTCAACAGCTTCCTCATTTCCCCTTCCCCCACCTCATCCGAGTTTCAAACTTCCAGCTCAGTTACTGTCTCCTTGACTTGTCCAACCTGCCTATCTTCTTTTCCACCTATCCACTCCACCCTCTCCTCCTTGACCTATCACCTTCATCTCCTCCCCCACTCACCCATTGTACTCTATGCTACTCTCTCCCCACCCCCACCCTCCTCTCGCTTATCTCTCCATGCTTCAGGCTCACTGCCTTTATTCCTGATGAAGGGTTTTTGCCCGAAACGTCGATTTCGCTGCTCGTTGGATGCTGCCTGAACTGCTGTGCTCTTCCAGCACCACTAATCCAATACTTATTCCACCTAATTTCAGTACATTTGCAACCATTTTGCTATTTTTATTGTGCAGTTGAGGCTTAATTGCAAATGGCACATTATTTGTTTTGCATTGCTAGGAGTGATTTACAGACTCCAGCTAATAGTCAAGATTAAACCCCACCTTTCATGTTCAATTTTATGTTGCTGTACCTGTCAACCCATCAAGTTTCAGGCTCTTTACGCTTCCATCCAACTCTTCTATTTGACTGTAAATCTCCCCAGTTCTTAACACATATTTTATGACATCACCATGTTCACAATAGCAATTCACCATCAAAGCCAGAATGATATTGACTTGCAAGCAAACACCCCTGCCCCCCCCCCCAACTTCCTGTAGCACCCCTATACTGTATTAGGTCCCAGCCTTCTATTTGGAGTTTCCTCCAACACTGTCTTTATCCCTTCAGTGTGCAACGTAATCACAGACTTGGGTTTCCCACTTTCCTCAATATTCCATGGACTTCCCCTGATAAGATTCAAATCCTTTTGTCTAAACCTCCAAGACATATACCTATGGCAATATGTCTTGGATGCTACAATGGAACAGACAATATTCAATCTAGTATTGAGCAATATGTGCAAGGAACATAAGAGACAATAAGAGATTTTATCGTTATGTAAAGGGAAAGTGGATGGTTAAGATTACAATTGGCCCTCCAAAGGCTGAGATTGGGAATATTGTCAATGACCATGGGGAAATGGCAGACATATTGAAAGTTTCCTTTGCTTCTGTATTCACAACAGAAAAGGAGGACAACTTGCCTGAAATCCCAAAGAAATTAACAGAGGATGAAGAGGAAAGGTCTAATAGAATTAGCTTAGCTAAGTCTTCAATAATCTGGAAATTAATGGAATAAGTTTGCAGATGACACTAAAATTGGAGGTGTAGTGGACAGCGAAGAGGGTTACCTCAGATTACAACAGGATCTTGACCAGATGGGCCAATGGGCTGAGAAGTGGCAGATGGATTTAATTCAGATAAATACGAGGTGCTGCATTTTGGGAAAGCAAATCTTAGCAGGACTTATACACTTAATGGTAAGGTCCTAGGGAGTGTTGCTGAACAAAGAGACCTTGGAGTGCAGGTTCATAGCTCCTTGAAAGTGGAGTCGCAGGTAGATAGGATAGTGAAGAAGGCGTTTGGTATACTTTCCTTTATTGGTCAGAGTATTGAGAACAAGAGTTGGGAGGTCATGTTGTGGCTGTACAGGACATTGGTTAGGCTACTGTTAGAAAATTACGTGCAATTCTGGTCTCCTTCCTATCGGAAAGATGTTGTGAAACTTGAAAGGGTTCACAAAAGATTTACAAGGATGATGTTGCCAGGGTTGGAGGATTTGATCTGTAGGGAGAGGCTGAACAGGCTGGGGCTGTTTTCCCTGGAGCGTTGGAGGCTGAGAGGTGACCTTATAGAGGTTTACAAAATTAGGAGGGGCATGAATAGGGTAAATAGGCAAAGTCTTTTCCCTGAGGTCAGGGAGTCCAGAACTAGAATGTATAGGTTTAGGGTGAGAGGGGACAAATATAAAAGAGACCTTAGAGGCAACTCTTTCACATACAGAGTGGTATGTGTATGGAATGAGCTGCCAGAGGAAGTGGTGGAGGCTGGTACAATTGGAACATTTATGAGGCATTTGGATGGGTATATGAATAGGAAGGGATTGGAGGGATATAGGCTGGGTGCTGGCAGGTGGGACTAGATTGGGTTGGGATGTCTGGTCGGCATGGACAGGTTGGACCGAAGGGTCTGTTTCTGTGCTATACGTCTCCATGAGGCTATGACTTTATGAAGAGTGATAAATCCCCAGAATCTGATGTTTTCCAGTCATCGATATTATGGGAGGCATGACAACAGATTATCAAAACCCTAACTATAATCTTAATTTTGCAGTATATTCTGCTCATTATTATGAATATGACTCACTCCTGAATAATAACTTTTTCACAACTGAAATGTAACAGCACCTTTAGCTAACCATACTTTTTGTTGAATCCTGCTATGGAAATGGTACCTTTTGATCTAACCTGAAAAAGTCAGAATGTGCACCAATTTCATTGTTATTCTCCTAATAGCTCTTAATTAAATTTATTGAAGGAGGATGGGATTACTAACAAAGGCATCTGTTATTGTAAATCTACAAAAGAACTGCTTTTCGCCAATTACAAAATGTCATTTCTTTCACGTCGTAATTTAATTAATGCACAGTGACAAGGGACTCGACTGCCTCTGATTTAGTGTCCAAGGCTATTTGCAAAGTTTTGGTTGTCTTGTTTTCAATTCAAATGAACCATCCTTAATAGTTATCCAGGTTTATTTTATTGACTATTTTAAAAGCAGAACTAACATCCCAACAAAGATGGCTGCTATAATCATGTGATTGGATTTAGCAGTAACCTGCCAGAGGTTTCTCAGAAGTTAAATCAGAAAATCAGTCTGATAATCAAAGCCTTGTGTATGTTGTCAGTGAACTAGAATGCTGATTATTATATGAAAAACTGTCATGGAGATAAAGTGCATCCAAGAAACAAAATCTACACAGTAGAGTTACAAATTACATATTTCTTGTAAGAAGATGCTTCTTCACAGCTGCCAGTAGAGGAAAGGAAATATTTCAAGGACCTCATCAAACTCTCCTTTAAAAATATGATATTCCTACTGTACCTTGCCTAGGACCACCAATATAGAGAAAAAAAATCATGTGAAAGAGCTATTTAGAATGGCACCATCAGGTCCACATTGAAGCTAAGCATAAACTGTGGAAGGATTTTGTGAAAAACTAAGTAGTCCACCTGCCCCCTTCAGCAAACATTACCTGCTCCACCTGTGGCAGGGTTTGTAGATCCAGATTCAGAATATTTTGTCATCATAACAACAGAGTGGGAGAAAATCATCCTTGACCCAATGGATAGTTGAAGAAGAAGAAGGTTGGTTATCTGCTCTGTAAAATTCCAATCCCTCTGCTCCTATCCCAACCTCACCATCAAGTCAGCAGATAAAGGGGGCGCAGTGGTAGTCTGGCGCACTGACCTCTACACCGCTGAAGCCAACCGCCAACTCGAGGACACCTCTTCCTACTGCCCCCTCGACCATGACCCCACCCCCCATCACCAAACCATCATCTCCCAGACCATACAGAACCTCATCACCTCAGGAGATCTCCCATCCACAGATTCCAACCTCATAGTCCGGGAACCCCGCACTGCCCGGTTCTACCTCCTTCCCAAGATCCACAAGCCTGACCACCCTGGCCGACCCATTGTCTCAGCATGCTCCTGCCCCACTGAACTCATCTCTACTTACCTCGACACTGTCCTATCCCCCCTAGTCCAGAAACTCCCCACATACGTTCGAGACACCACCCACGCCCTCCACCTCCTCCAAGACTTCCATTTCCCCGGCCCCCAACACCTCATCTTCACCATGGATATCCAATCCCTCTACACCTCCATCCGCCATGACCAGGGCCTCCAAGCCCTCCATTTTTTCCTCTCCAGACGTCCCCAACAGTACCCTTCCACTGACACTCTCATTCGTTTGGCCGAACTGGTCCTCACCCTTAACAATTTCACCTTTGAATCCTCCCACTTCCTCCAGACCAAAGGGGTAGCCATGGGCACACGTATGGGCACCAGCTATGCCTGTCTCTTTGTTGGCTATGTAGAACAGTTGATCTTCCGTAATTACACTGGCACCACTCCCCATCTCTTCCTCCGCTACATTGATGACTGCATTGGCGCCACGTCGTGCTCCCGCGAGGAGGTTGAGCAATTCATCAACTTCACCAACACATTCCACCCTGACCTTAAATTTACCTGGACCATCTCTCACACCTCGCTTCCCTTCCTGGACCTCTCCATCTCCATTAGTGACGACCGACTTGACACTGACATTTTTTACAAACCCACCGACTCCCACAGCTACCTGGATTACACCTCTTCCCACCCTATCTCTTGCAAAAATGCCATCCCGTATTCCCAATTTCTCCGCCTCCGCCGTATCTGCTCCCAGGAGGACCAGTTCCACCATAGGACACACCAGATGGCCTCCTTCTTTAGAGACCGCAATTTCCCTTCCCACGTGGTTAAAGATGCCCTCCAACGCATCTCGTCCACATCCCGCACCTCCGCCCTCAAACCCCACCCCTTCAACCGTAACAAGGACAGAACGCCCCTGGTGCTCACCTTCCACCCTATCAACCTTCGCATAAACCAAATCATCCGCCGACATTTCCGCCACCTCCAAAAAGACCCCACCACCAGGGATATATTTCCCTCCCCACCCCTTTCCGCCTTCTGCAAAGACCGTTCCCTCCGTGACTACCTGGTCAGGTCCACGTTCCCCAACAACCCACCCTCCCATCCTAGCACTTTCCCCTGCCACCGCAGGAACTGTAAAACCTGCGCCCACACCTCCTCCCTCACCTCTATCCAAGGCCCTAAAGGAGCCTTCCACATCCATCAAAGTTTTACCTGCACATCCACTAATATCATTTATTGTATCCGTTGCTCCCAATGTGGTCTCCTCTACATTGGGGAGACTGGGCGCCTCCTAGCAGAGCGCTTTAGGGAACATCTCCGAGACACCCGCACCAATCAACCAAACCGCCCCGTGGCCCAACATTTCAACTCCCCCTCCCACTCTGCCGAGGACATGGAGGTCCTGGGCCTCCTTCACCGCCGCTCCCTCACCACCAGACGCCTGGAGGAAGAACGCCTCATCTTCCGCCTCGGAACACTTCAACCCCAGGGCATCAATGTGGACTTCAACAGCTTCCTCATTTCCCCTTCCCCCACCTCATCCTAGTTTCAAACTTCCAGCTCAGCACTGTCTCCTTGACTTGTCCGGACTTGTCGAACCTGCCTATCTTCTTTTCCACCTATCCACTCCACCCTCTCCTCCACCTTCATCTCCTCCCCCACTCACCCATTGTACTCTATGCTACTCTCTCCCCACCCCCACCATCCTCTAGCTTATCTCTCCATGCTTCAGGCTCACTGCCTTTATTCCTGATGAAGGGCTTTTGCCCGAAACGTTGATTTCGCTGCTCGTTGGATGCTGCCTGAACTGCTGTGCTCTTCCAGCACCATTAATCCAGTATCTGCTATGTAAGCCTTATCTCCAAAGTAACAGTTTCGACCCAATAGTGAGGCTTGGTCACATGACTCCCACAGGGCTGAACCTTATTGTCTTTTAACCATACAATTTTGAAATACTAATCAGTAAAGGAGTCAACTGGCCTGTTAAAATCACAAATAGTTTGTGTTTGTGCTTTCTCCAAGTCAACAACTATTTTTCATCAAAATAGTGAAATGGAAATTACATGGCAGCAATATTCCCCAGACAAACCTTAAAGAGATTTTTAAACAAAAATAAAGGCTGCAACTCTTGACCTATTGGTTAGCCAATTCAATCCTACCACAAAGGAATTCCAGGCTGCTAACTTCAGATTTGGATTTTATGACTCTATCTTTAAAGCAAGGACATTTAATAACTGGTACCCCTTGTTCGTTTTATACTTAAGTTGTTGCTAATTAAATAATGTCTTTATCCTTTTCAATTCTATCTCTCCTGACATAGGTTTGTAAGCATAGCTGTATTGTAAAGAACTCCCTCTCCCTCATACCTCTTTCCCACATCTAAGACAGTGTGAAATAAACCCTACTTTAAAAGTGTTGTGGCAATCATTACCAAGACAGAGTCCACAAATGGAGGGTGTTGAGAAATATGCCTGTTTAAAAGGAGGGAAAGTTAAATGCCAATCAAGCAATCTCCCTGAGGTAACAGTGGCTGAAGGACCTGAACTTAAGGGAATTTATATTTGCCAGGATTTGGTGTTGGAGAGACTGTTAGGTCTGAAGGTTGATAAGTCTCCGGGACCTGATGGCCTGAATCCCAGGGTACTGAAGGAGGTGGCTCGGGAAATCGTGATGCGCTGGTGATTATTTTCCAGAGTTCAATAGAATCGGGGTCGGTTCCTGAGGATTGGAGGGCGGCTAATGTTGTGCCACTTTTTAAGAAGGGTGGGCGGGAGAAAGCAGGAAATTATAGACCAGTTAGTCTGACCTCAGTGGTGGGAAAGATGCTGGAGTCTATTATAAAGGATGAAATTACGGCACATCTGGATAATAGTAACAGGATAGGACAGAGTCAGCATGGATTTATGAAGGGGAAATCATGCTTGACTAATCTTCTTGAATTTTTTGAGGATGTAACTCGGAAGATGGACGAGGGAGATCCAGTGGATGTAGTGTACCTGGACTTTCAGAAAGCTTTTGATAAAGTCCCACACAAGAGGTTAGTGAGTAAAATTAGGGCGCATGGTATTGGGGGCAAAGTACTAGATTGGATAGAGAATTGGTTGGCTAATAGGAAACAAAGGGTAGTGATTAACGGCTCCATTTCGGAATGGCAGGCAGTGACCAGTGGGGTACCGCAGGGATCCGTGCTGGGACCGCAGCTTTTTACAATATATGTAAATGATATAGAAGATGGTATCAGCAATAACATTAGCAAATTTGCTGATGATACAAAGCTGGGTGGCAGGGTGAAATGTGATGAGGATGTTAGGAGATTACAGGGTGACCTGGACAAGTTAGGTGAGTGGGCAGATGCATGGCAGATGCAGTTTAATGTGGATAAATGTCTGGTTATCCACTTTGGTGGCAACAACAGGAAGGCAGATTACTACCTCAATGGTATCAAATTAGGTAAAGGGGCTGTTCAGAGAGATCTGGGTGTTCTTGTCCACCAGTCAATGAAGGCAAGCATGCAGGTACAGCAGGTCGTGAAGAAGGCTAATAGCATGCTGGCCTTCATAACAAGAGGAATTGTGTCTAGAAGCAAAAAGGTGCTTCTGCAGCTGTACAGGGCCCTGGGTGAGACCACACCTGGGAGTACTGTGTGCAGTTCTGGTCTCCAAATTTGAGGAAAGACATTCTGGCTATTGAGGGAGTGCACCGTAGGTTCACGAGGTCAATTCCTGGAATGGCAGGATTGCCTTACACGGAAAGACTGAAGCAACTGGGCTTGTATACCCTTGAGTTTAGAAGACTGTGAAGGGATCTGATTGAAACGTATAGGATTATGAAAGGATTGGACACTCTGGCAGGAGGAAACATATTTCCACTGATGGGGGAGTGCCGAACCAGAGGACACAACTTAAAAATACGGGGTAGACCATTTAGGACAGAGATGAGGAGAAACTACTTCACCCAGAGAGTGGTGGCTGTGTGGAATGCTCTGCCCCAGAGGGCAGTGGAGGCCCAGTCTCTGGATTCATTTAAGAAAGAATTGGATAGAGCTCTTAAAGATAGTGGAGTCAAGCGTTATGGAGATAAGGCTGGAACAGGATACTGATTGGGAATGATCAGCCATGATCATATTGAATGGCGGTGCAGGCTCGAAGGGCTGAATGGCCTACTCCTGCATCTATTGTCTATTGTCTATTGTCTATTGTCACTTACAGAGAGGGACCTATGAGGAAATAGGGAAAGGGTTATGTTTCAAAACTCGCAATCTGTCCATAACAACTTTTGACACTATTTAAGATATTGGGGAATGAATCTTATATTTTCTCATTAAGTCTGAGCAACAGAGGGATTTTCACCATGAGGGCCAGTCAGTTTTCTTGCCCTATCCTACTAACCCAGCCTCACTTACTACATCACTATAGTGTTTCTCATGTCGGATTTCCACCCTGTCTTACCACGTCTTTCCCAGAACATTTCGCCACTCATCGGATATCTGCTAAACATCGGCCTCTCTTGCCCCCCTTTGAGAGGTCATTCTGCTCCCAGATAAGCATTAGCAATATCACATTTCCTCTCACTGGCAATGCAATGATACAGCAGCTACAAAGCCACTCTGCCCACTGCCCTCCCTCACACTTTCTCACATTTTCTCAGTCTAACTGATGTTTAAACACCACACCACACAGTTTACCTATTGTGCCTTCATGATGCCTAAGTACCCTCTAGGTCAGTACTACCCTGTCCCAATGTCCACTGTTGATTCACATCTTGCCCAGTAGGGGAACATCATGCACGGGTTACCGAACCAACAAATGCAAATACAAATGTGATCATTTAGTTACAGTAAGGAAATAGGAATAGAATGGAAGTCAACAGAGACTGAACTTCACCCCACAATAGCAAACAGATTTAGGTATCTCAATCCAAAATTGTAATTGTCAACAATTTTCTGCTGCATGCAGGCCTCCTCTATTGGAAACTGGTCTCAATGAGGTTCTGGTTGGCTTGAAGTGAGCATCTCAGTTGAGCTCTATCAGAGAAAATGTCAGCTTTCTCCTCTCCGATGTCCTCATCCTCCTCCTTGAAAGGTTGATCTTGTTTCCCCAGTTTCTCTACTTTGCTGCCTTCTCTAATTGTGCAGAACACAACAAACTAAGATGATTCTGCCTGGGCTATACTGGAGGTCCTCCTGCTGCTGAAGGCTATGGTGGTGATCACAGTGAATAACTCTGCTTTCTCATAACTATAATACCCTCTGATGATATTTCAAGGTCCCCCTTTTCAACTTGAGATTCACCTGTCACTGTCTTTATTCCTCCTGCTTTAAATTTCCCACCAGCCTCCACTCCCCTCCATTATCTAATTGATCCTCCTGGTGCCTCTACAACCCACGCCCCCTTGAATCCTCTTAAAATAGTGTTACATTGCCATCTCAGTGTGCTTCCTGATAAAGGGCTTATGCCTGAAACGTCGATTCTCCTGTTCCTTGGATGTTGCCTGACCTGCTGTGCTTTTCTAGCGCCACACTTTTCGACTCTGATTTCCAGCATCTGCAGTCCTCACTTTCTCTCTTTCTTCGCCCTATGATAGTTCAATACTGACAAGCATGACAAGCAGACTGTCTGTGTGTCTGCACTAAATAACCCTGAAAACAACACTGATAACAGCCTTTTGCTCAGACTGATGCACCATTAAGGAGAAAGTGAGGACTACAGATGCTGGAGATCAGAGCTGAAAATGTGTTGCTAAAAAAGCGCAGCAGGTCAGACAGCATCCAAGGAACGGGAGAATCGACATTTCGGGCATAAGCCCTTCTTCATGCCCGAAACGTCGATTCTCCTGTTCCTTGGATGCTGTCTGACCTGCGCTTTTCCAGCAACACATTTTCAGCTCTGATGCACCATTAAGCCTGGCCTAGCAAGGCATGAATGATATGAACATGCAGACAGACGCAAAACAAATGAGCAGTAAGAGAATATTTAAGCAGGTCTGAGACACAGCTCGAATGTATTCCGTGAGCTATCCACACGTACAAAATGTCTGAGCAGTAGCCTTTCAATGTTAGTTAGTTGCTGGCATGTTTTCTTCATTGGGAAACCCCTGTTGAGGCCTATACCAAATCTAAAAGTGAATCCAATTTTCCCTGGAGAATTCCCAAACAGAGATGATAATCTTCATCCTATTATCAAAACAAAAGGAAATGCAAATTGTTTCAGGAATTGCTAGGCAACCAGCGCACATTTTGAGACACTCCAAACCTTGTTCTGTTGCTGCCATAATTTACACCTGCTTTTTACAGGCATGAAAAAGGGAGTGATTTTTAACAGATGGCATGATCTAACATCTGATAGCCCTTCCAAAGAGACTTCCAGTTCTAATACAGTTCAAACTGGAATGATTTCAGCATATTTGTGTCCTGTCCCATTTTTTCTGAATAGATGGCACAACTTGTATCAGTGATTCTATTTCTAGGCTCAGGTGTTTCCATTTGGCATATATTTGTAAGATTATATAAAAAGTATATCAGGTAGACCTGAAATTTCCTTGAAGCTAGTGGCATAACCTCAGCAGAGTACATGGGTCTGATGTCAAGTCCAGGACTTGTGAATTCAGTCGGCTTGAGAGTGGTGCAGAATAATAGTGTAAGTTCACTTGGTGTCCTAACCGAGGTGGTTCTTGCAGCCTATCTCCCAGTCCTGCTCCATGGTGGTATTATGCCATAAGCCATGATTAGTATCCCTGGGTCTACAAGGATGTTACATTGAAAGAGAGATGTCAAACCTAGCAAAAGAAACTAATTTGAGACCTGTGGCAGGTGCCCACACTAAAGGTCAGATTGCATAACTTTCTGTGGAAGCAACGGTGAGAAGGAATTTCAAACACAGCCTGAAAACCTGGCATTTAAAAGGAAAGTTGACATCATTAACAAAGTTCTACTTGTTCCACATCTTTTGACTGAATTTGATTGGATGTCAGTAAAATAGCCACAAACAGTATAGAGGCAGATGTGAGGCCTCCATTTGCCCTCCATCTTGAGAATATTTAAGCCAGCTCCCTATTAATGAAATCTAATGTCACGATAACCTGAAGCTTTATTCCATTACGGCAGACTGTGCTCTGAAGCTGCTTTCCGTTGGTTCATTTGACACCTCCCAACAGGAGTCATAGATATGCCTAAACTAGTGAGGATATTTGATAAAAATTTAAATGGTCTAATCCTGTCTCAAACTTGAAAAGTCTGATGGCATAAGAATCTCTTAAGCATATTCCCCCCAATATTTGTGGCAGGGAAATAGATTGTGGATAATCAGGGCTGTAAGGCGATGTAGATGAAACTTATTATAGATATATTCTCATACCTTTCATTACCATGACCATTACATGCTGCCTCACAGCGCCGGAGACCCGGGTTCAATTCCCGCCTCAGGCGACTGACTGTGTGGAGTTTGCACGTTCTCCCCGTGTCTGCGTGGGTTTCCTCCGGGTGCTCCGGTTTCCTCCCACAGTCCAAAGATGTGCAGGTCAGGTGAATTGGCCATGCTAAAAAATTGCCCGTAGTGTTAGGTAAGGGGTAGATGTAGATGTAGGGGTATGGGTGGGTTACGCTTCGGCGGGGCGGTGTGGACTTGTTGGGCCGAAGGGCCTGTTTCCACACTGTAGGTAATCTAATCTAATCTAGGTAATCTAATCTAATCTAATTTCTGCTGTTTTCAGGACAAGTCTAACCATCTGAACTGAGGATCTTAAAGATTTGTATGTATTTTTCTCTACAAACCCTGTGGGATGCAATCAGTTCTATGAATGTCTGAATGAAGAGAAAACCTTTTATATAATGTAGATGTCTAACAATTATATTTATTGCACAATGTTTGTATATCTACACCAGTGCTTCTCAAACTTCTTCCCATTGTGAGTCTATACCAAAGCTTAAGACCCATCAATAAGAACAGAGCATGGAGTAGGAGAGGAAAGGGAGAGCCCTGATCTACAGTGCATGGCTTGACATGTGTTTCATCAACAAATACTTCTCTTTCACCATCCTCTGTGTGTTTCTCATAGGTGCTACCTGAAACCGAAGTGATTGACTCTTTATATGTTACAAAAAGCACATGGATCTGTGGAGGGTGTCATCTTTTCCTCTCACATAAGGTTGGTCATTGGAAAGGAGCAGTGGTTGGATTCGTAATTCATCTTTTTCCGAAGCCAGCTCACCTAATTATCTGAGGGGATAGGTTACTTAGGTCACTTTATCTTGGTCATTCAGCACAACTAGCCCAGCATTTATGTTCCACTTGAGGCGCCTCCTATCTTTCTTCATCTAGATGTATCATTGTTGCTCTTGTCACAAATATATAGTTAAAATATTATATGTTTTATAAAGAAAGTTACTTTGACTTTTAAATAATAAACATAGCATCTAAAAATGGCTGCCAGGAGTCATGTACCTGCCCCTGTTACGTTGCTACAATGAATTAATTAATTCACTTAATTCACTGTTCTCAATACTTTCTGTATAAAGGGGTTTATTCTAAATTCTGTATTGGATTTTCTGGGGACTATCTGACACTGATGATCAACTTTTGATAACATTGAGCAGTATTTAGTGCAGGTGAAGGGCTCATGCTTGCCAGCAGAAGAGTTGGTGAGACCTGTGTGAACCCACTTTTTACAAAGTCCCTCTGCATTGTGCCAATCAGGAACTTACATGGGCAATAGCAGCCCCACCTCCAACTCAGGCTCAGGGACACTGAGAATAGGGAGGTGAAAATCCCAACAGTCAACAAAGAAAAAGCATTGCCCTTCATTGTCACTCAGCTGTGACTCTGGAGAGACAGTGGCTGCTGCTGTTAGTGCACCCACCTAGACCCAGGATGACCAAAGGGTCCAGGTACAGATTAGAGAAGGTGGGAAAGATTTTGTTGGGTAAGATCTCTTGATCAAGCACAGACTGGACAAGTAATGAACTTCCCACCTGGAAAGATCTCAAACTACTCTGATGGGGCTTGGCTTTCAGGCTTTCTGCATATACAGTTCCTTCCACCACTGGATAAATATCAGCAGCAGCAGAATGAGGCCTCTAATTAATTACTCATTTAATGAAGTCAATTAGTGGCAGGAACTCTGCCCTTAATTTTTCCCACTGCAGACTCAGAGACATAAATCATAAGGAATTGAGGTCACAGCCACCACCTACCACCCTGATTAAAAACGTCCACCACCAAACCAATCACAGTGGAGTGTATTAAGTTCTGTCATTCTCTCTGCATCATCTCTGTCAAAATCTTCAATAGTTTTAAACATTTCAATTAGGTCATCTTTTTTCATGGGGGAAAGAGGCCTCATATGTTCATCCTTTCTTGATGTGTATCCACTGGCATTTCTTATGGTTATCTTTGTAAATGTTCTCTCCACCCGCTCCAGTATCTCATGGAGTCATAGAGTTCTACAACCCTTCAATCCAACTTGCCCATGCTGACCAGATATCTTAAATTAATCTGGTCCAATTTGCTAGCATTTGGCACATATCGTTCTAAACCCACCTTATTCATTTACCCATCCAGACATCTTTTCAATGTTGTAATTGTACCAGCCTCCATCACTTCCTCTGGCAGCTCATTCCATACGCTCATCAACCTCTGGATGAAAACATTGCCTGTTAGGTCTCTTTTAAATCTTTCCCCTTTCGCCTTAAACCTATACCCTCTAGCTTTGAACTCTGCTACCTCGGGGAAAAGACCTTGTCTATTTACCCTATCTATGCCCCCCATGATTTTATAAACCTCCATAAGGTCACCCCTCAGCCTCCGATGTTCCAGGGAAAACAGACTCAGCCTATTCAGCCCTTCCCTATAGCTCAAACCCTTCAACCCTGGCAACATCCATGTAAATCTTTTCTGAATTATTTCAAGTTTCACAACATCCTTCCTATAGCAGGGAGACCAGAATTGAATGCAGTATTCCAAATGTGGCATAACCAATCTTCTGTATAGCTGCAACTTGACATCCCAACTCCTTTAATCAATGCACTGACCAATAACGGCAAGTATACCCAAATACCTTCTTCATTATACTGTCAACCTGTGACTCCACCTTCAAGGAACTATGATCCTTCACTCCAAGGTCACTTTGCATGGAAACACTCCCCAGGGCCTTGCCATTAAGTGTTTAAGCCCTGCCCTAATTTGCCTTTCCAAAATGCAGCACATCACAGTTATCTAAACTAAACTCCATCTGCTGCTCCTCAGCCCATCAGCCAAACTGATCAAGGTCTAGTTGTAATCTAAGATAACTTGCTTCACTGCCCACTTCACCTCTAATTTTAGTGTTATTCTTAAACTTCCTAACCATTCGTCCTATATTCACATCCAAATCAATTATATAAATAAAGCAGTGGATCCAGCACTAATCATTGCAACATACCATTAGTCACAGGCTCCAGTCCAAAAAACAACCTATTCCTGATGAAGGGCTTTTGCCCAAAATGTCAATTTTCCTGCTCCTCGGCTGCTGCCTGAACTGCTGTGCTTTTCCAGCACCACTCTAATCCAGAATCTAATTCCAACAGTTGCAATCATTGTTTTTACCGAAAAACAACCTCGCAACAGCACTTTGTCTCCTACCTTCAAGCTAATTTTGTATCCAAGTGGCTAATTCTCCCTAAAGTCCACATGATCTAACCTTGCAAATCAGTCTGCCATGTAGAACCTTATCAAATGACTTTCTGAAATCCATATAGACAGCGTCCACCATGCTGCCTTACTCAATCGTCTTTGTCACTTCTTCAAAGAACTCAATCAAGTTAGTGAGACACAATTTTTCAATCACAAAGCCATATTGGTTATCTTTAATCAGTCCTTGTCTTTCCAAATATATGTAAACCCTGTCCCTAAGGATTCCCTCCAACAACTTATCCACCACTGCCATAAGGTTCGCAGGTCTATAGTTCCCTGGATTTTTCTTACCATCTTTCTTAAATAGTGGCACCACAATAGCCACCCTCCAGTCATCTGGCACCCCACCCATGGCTATAGATGATACAAATATCTCAGCAACGGCTCCAGGAATCACTTCTCTAGTTTCCCACAAAGGTCTAGGGTACACCTGATCAGGTCCCAGGGATTTATCCACCTTTATGTGTTTTAAAACATCCAGCACCTCCTCCCTTGTAATAAAGATACTTTTCTTTGCACAATATCACTATTCATTTCTTCAAGTTCTCTAGCTTCCACATCTTTTTTCCACAGTAAATACTGATGGAATTTCTCTCAATATCCTTTGTAGAATAGGGTTATTAAATTGCATGTGGTATGCTAAGTGTAGTTTAACTAAGATTCAATAAATGTTTAATATACTCCCTTACTTTTGAATTCTATTCCTCAAGAAACAAAATTGCCTTACAACTGTAAGTGATTGGAATTTTGGATTCCAAGATCCCTTGGTTTTTATTACCCCACGTTGACTCGTACCTCTCAAGGAATCAGTGATGTCTGTTTTTACAAACAATATACAACCTCACAATAATTTATGCTGAACTTCATTTGCGAATTGTGTGCCCATTTGGCAAGTTTATTAATGTCCTGTAATTTGGTGCAGTTCCCCTCACTATTCACAATTTCTCCAAATTTGGTGTCACATGCAAATTCAAAAGTTGCTCATCGAACTTAAAGGTAATGGCAAAGGTTCAGAGGTTCAGATCCCACCTGTAGGAAGTGCAGGCCAATTAAAGGGCCAGCAACTATTCAGATTTGGCAGTGCCACTGGCAGTGGTGGTCACTGTTGGGATTGTGATACATCTCTGACAAGAAGCAACCATGAAAGCCCTGGAATAAAATTGAGTGGGGTGGCCTCACTGGAGACAGTCAGGCAGGATTTGACATGGGTGAAGGTAGGTGTGTGTGTGTGTGTGTGTGTGTGTGTGTAGGGCAGTCCCAGGATCATCCCATGGGAGCAGCCCTTGGTGTTGGCTAAACCTGCAGTAAACACAGTGTGCCTAGTTAGGAGCTTCTCCCAGCTGTCTGGTAGACCACCAAGGCAGCCTGGCCAAACAATGTGGGTCCCTTCCAACTTGGCAAAATAAACAATAACTATTGGAAAAGGCCCCTAATTTCCAGTTAAGAACTTCAGCTGGGCTACTTAAACCCGTGATATCAATGTGGAGAGAGCCAGTAAGCTAATTATCCACATTCACACCATTTTTCGGCTCCTGAGAAATTCTACCGTGTTTTTGATTCCAGGTTCATAGTGTAGATCTAGATTATGAACAGCGGTTTTCCCAACTCTGATCTGTATGGAACACCACTTCACATTCTCTGCTCCTTTTCTCCATTTTATTTCCTCTACCTTAAAGCCAGCTAATGATCAATTTTGCCACATGTCTCCTGGTTTCACATTATCTGAACTTATTCATTAGTCTATCAGGGGTTATCCACTAAAGGTCTTTCAAAAATCTAGAGAAATTATATACACTGTTTTATCATTTTCTAGTCTGTCAACCCAAGAGAATATAAGCTAAATTTCCCCAGTCTCTTATCATAGGACAATCTTACAATCCGAGTGATCAGTCTGATGAACCTTTGTTGTGCTGCCTACATGTCAAGTATTACCTTTCTTTTATAAGGAGATCAAAACTGTTGCTGCACTTTCATGGCAGCTTCCAGTGACTTATAAGTAATGATATTCTGGTACCTTTGGACATTAACACTTTCCAATTTCTTATCATTTAAGAATTACTCTTTTTGGTTTTTGAATTTCTGTTCTTCAAATCATTGATTATTGATTGTGAATAGCTGGGGACTAAGCACCAACTCCTGCAGTGTCCCACTGGTCACAGCCTGCTGACCTGATAATGGCTTATTTATTGCTACTCTCTGCTTTCTATCTGTTAAACAATTCTCAAACCATGTCTATATATTACCCCTAACCTGTGTCCTCTAATCTCCTGTGTGGAGCCTTATCAAAGGCCTTTTGGAAATCTAAATATACAATATTTCCTGGTTCCCCATTATCTAATCTACTAGTTACATCCTAATAAATCTGTACCAGGCTTATCAAACATTACTCCCCTTTGACAAGTCCATGTCGACTCTGCCCAATCCTACCATTATTTCTGAAGTATCCAGATATCATGTCTTTCATAATAGTTTGAGTATTTTCCCAACTATGCATGTCAAACTAAGTGTTCTGTGGTTCCATGCTTTCTCTGCTTCTTCTTTCTCAAATAGTGTGGGTGCATTTGTGACCTTCCAATCTGTAGGACTGCTCCGATTTCTTTTAGTTCCTCATTGTCACTACTCCCTTGGTTTCCTAATATTCCTCTGAGATTTTAAAATTCTTTTTCAGTAAGAAAGACACAAAGTATTTGTTTAGTTTCTCTCTCATTTCCTTATTCTTTGTTTTAAGTGTTTCTGTCTTTGCCTACAGTGGACTACGTTTGTCTTTGTTTATACATTCTTTTTTACACATCTATTATTGTTCATTTTAATTTTTCTCATTAATTTTCTTTTATATTTTATTTTATCTTAATTTATCAACTTTCAGATCCTCCTTTGCTGAATTCTAAAATGCTTCTAATCTTCAGTCTTACTACTTATTTGGTAACTTTCTCAGTCCCATGCTTTGATTTAATACATTTTAAAACTTTTTTTGTTAGCCATGGTTGGTTCATCTTTCTAACTTATATAAAAATGGCAGCACTGAAGAATTGGTGTACAGCAGTCATGTCTATTTAATGACAGATCTGCATGTTTCTTAATGGAGATTATTGATGTGGCACACTTAAGATTATTTTCAGACAAACTCTGCGGAATATACAGGTAGCCTATACTGATTTGTCTAGCACTTACTATCCTCAGGGATTTAGCTAAACAGATGCTATATGGCTGGTCTGTGCTGTTCAATTGAGTTCAGAATTCCATAGCTCCAAGTGACAATGAAAAGATTTATCTTCGAGGTTACTACTGTTGTCAAGAATCCAGATGGAGCAGCTGTGAGCATCAGTCAGTGAGCAATGCTCAAAGATATTTCTCAAGTTGTTGCTGCATTGCTCTGGAGGATTCCCCTCCTGCTTCATATTTCCTACATTCTCAGAGCTATAAATAATAACCAAGCAAGGTTTTATATTACCAACAAGATTGTTAAATGCAGATTCTAATAACATTGTTTTATATTTGAGTTAGATAAGCTTTACTGACATTTCTCACCTCTTCTGTTCTATAGTTTCCTTTGTTAACACCCTGAATATTTTTCACTGCGTTATGGAAGGAGTAGGTAGCCATTCTTGCAATCTGTTTGATAGGCATGTTTACCTTGACATCAAAAGTTTTGAGCTAAAGAAAGCAAGGAATTAAAAAACAAATGTCATTTATCCCAGTGCTTTCATAGCAATTCATAACAATTTGCCCTATAATTAGCTACAGTTCACTTCTTCAAAATCACAACTATCAACCTAAAAAATTGATAAAAACTGACCAACGGTGTCAAAATCGTTGAGGCAAACATTCCAAAAACTCAAGAATGACGGTAATGTGTGTACAATTGTGGCTCAAACATCTGTTGGCTGTCAATCTAATTGCAAATGCTACAATCTGTCTGGCAGAAACCATTGATCCAGCCAGAGTACAGAATCAAGGGGCAGTTCCAGATTTGAAATATTCCTGGTAGACTGTCATCTTCTAAGGTCTTATTCCTGTCACAGTGGGGCTGAGAATAGGAATTACATCAGAGCGACATTGCTGGACAAAGGCTGCAGCAGCCATTTGTCTGGCATCTATGAACCATTTTATAAAGGTTGTGAACTGACAGATGACACAAAGGTTGGAGCTGTCATCGATAGTGTAAAGGGCTACTGCAGGCTGCAGCACAACATAGACAGGTTGCAGAGCTGGGCTGAGAAATGGCAGATGGAGTTCAACCTGGATAAATGCGAAGTGATGCATTTTGGAAGGTCAAACTCAAATGCTGAATATCGGATTAAAGACAGGATTCATAGCAGTGTGGAGGAACAAAGGGATCTTGGTGTGCAAGTACATAGATCCCTCAAAGTTGCCACCCAAGTGGATAGGGTTGTTCATAAAGCAATGGTGTTTTGGCTTTCATCAATGGGGGATCGAGTTTAAGAACCGCGAGGTTTGCTCCAGCTGTACAAGTCCCTGGTGAGACTACACTTGGAATATTGTGTCCAGTTCTGGTTGCCCTACTATAGGAAAGATACAGAGGCTTTAGAGAGGGTACAAAGAAGGTTTACCAACGTGCTGCCTGGACTGGAGGGCTTGCCTGACAAAGAAAGGTTGAATAAGCTCGGACTTTTTTGTTTGGAGAGAAGGAGGGAGAGAGGAGAACTGATCAAGGTGTACAAGATAATGAGAGGAATAGATAGAGTCAATAGCCAGAGAGTTTTCCCCAGGGCAGGATTGACTGGTACGAGGAGTCATAGTTTGAAGATATTAGGAGGAAGGTATAAAGGAGATGTCAGAGGTAGGTTCTTTACGCAGAGAATTGTGAATGCATGGAATGCGTTGCCAGCTGTGGTGGTGGAAGCAGAGTCATTGGGGACATTTAAGTGACTGCTGGACATGCACATGGAGAGCAGTGAGTTGAGGTGTGCGCAGGTGAATTTATTATATTTTACATTAGGATTAAATCTCGGCAGAACATTGTGGGCCAAAGGGCTTGTTCTGTGCTGTACTTTTCTATGTTCTATGTTCTAACTCTGGAATGATGGCTCACTCTGATTTTTGTTGAATTCCAGACAATACCCAAACCTGAAGCCTGAGGCATACCTTTTTTTCCATTAGTCAGGAGGTAGGTTGGTTTCCTTTCATTCAATTAAATGGTCACATGTGAACAGCTGAACAAGACTAAGGGAATACTCATAGTTATAGTGCAGTATGTAATTGAGGTGATGTGGTCTTGTCTGTTAGCTCGAAAACTGCTGAGGGTCCCATGTCACATCTTTTTGACAAGGCATCCTGAATCAAATGCCTATGAGGCACTAACTGGGCAGCAGCACACTTCCCAGAATTAAGGACGTTGGGAATGATAGTCCCATTGGGCAACACTTATTAACCAATCAGAGCTTCCTGATACCAGAAACGTAAGGAAAACATTTACAACGCAGCATTATTATGTATTGCAGAAACCTGGGCAACATCAGTAAGAGAGTAAAAGCAAATTACTGCGGATGCTGGAATCTGAAACCAAAAGAGCTTTGACAAAGTGTCAGTTAGACTCGAAACGTCAGCTCTTTTCTCTCCTTACAGATGCTGCCAGACCTGCTGAGACTTTCAAGAATTTTCTCTTTTGGTATCAGTAAGAGAGTGTCAGAAACCCCACTGATATTTTTTGTTATTTTTATTCTTTTTCTTTTTTATCACGTTTGTAGGGTGTTGTGAAGTGGGAATTGTGAGCTGGAAGTGAGTTGCGAACTTCAGGACAGCTTGTGGTAAAAGGCAAAGAACAGACCAAACAAACAAAGTTTGGTTTGAGGCTAGACCTGAAGGATAATTGCAGATTAATTCTTGATTAAAAATGTTCTAACAGACATTTCAGGTATAGCACTGTGTTAAAACAGCAGAAGTAGGCCATTACCTGGTAAATCTGGAAGAAACCCCATGTCACACAGATGGCAGTTGTTGAATGGTAATTGAGTCCTTGGAAAGAGAGGATTCATCTAGCAGAGTGATTGAGAATTGAAGTTGATTTGTAAACTATGTTTATTGAGAAATTAGCTTGGCTGCTGGCAAGACAGCATGAAGATTTGAAAGCTCACTGCCTAATCTGCTACACCAGGTCCTGGAAGCCCAAGGAGTAGAAAGCTGAGTTAGAAATGCTACTCCCTTTAGCCACGTAAACTGAGAAGGTGATGGGGTTCTGGCAATTCCAGAGAAGAAACCAAAGAATCCACTTTATGCTTATAAACCAGTACATCATTAAAACCATTTAAGTAATCTGACCAGTATTTCCTTTTATTATTTATCCCATAACTGTGTTTTTTTGCCTGTTTGTCTTTTGTGTGACCTGCTGAAACAAATGTTGCAGGCTTAAAGGGTAGACCTTCATCAGATTTTTAAATAACAGTTCCTTTTTTACAGGAGAGAGCGGCGGGAGATGGACGCAAGTGAGGTTGAAGCAGGGAGGCTGTTGGGAAGCCACGTGATTGCTATTTAAGTAGGTGTGTTCTGCATGGTGTGTTGCCTGCCCAGTGCCAGGGAAGAGGACAACTCCGACCAGCTTGAAAGGATATTGGAGCGGGATGGGGAGGATTCAGTTGTTGTGATCCACGTTGGGACTAACAACATGGGCAAAGCTAGGCTGGCGGACCTGTTTGGGGATTATCAAGCACTAGGAAGAAAATTAAAGTACAGGTCCTCAAGGGTCATAACCTGCAGATTACTGCCCGAGCCACGTGCCAATTGGCATAGAAATAAGAAAGTTAGGGAAGTAAACACGGGGCTAAGGGATTGGTGTGGGAAAGAGGGATTCCATTTCATGGGGCATTGGCATCAGTTTTGGAACCGGGGGGAGAGCGGGATCTGTACCGATGGGATGATCTCCACGTCTGGAGATCTGGAACCAGTGTTCTAGCGAAAAGGATAAATAAGGTGGAAAGTAGGACTTTAAACTTTTGAGTCGGGGGGAAGGGAAAGTGAAAGTGACAGGGAGTATGGAGTTAAATGAAAAGATAAGCATCAGGATAGCATATGTGCACGTGGGTTTAAGCTCGAGGCAGACTAGGAATGTAGTGATGGAGAGGGATAAGTGTGCACTGCAGAGCAAGAGTTATAGCTGGGGGCAGGGAAATTATGATGCGGTGAGGCATGACTTAGGATGCGTGGCTTGGAAAAGTAGGCTTCAAGGCAAGGGCGTAATTGATATGTAGAACTTGTTCAAGGAGCAACTATTGAGTGTTCTAGATAAGTATGTACCTGTCAGGCAGGGAGGAAAGGGTCGTGTGAGGGAGCCGTGGTTTAATAAGGAATTGGAATCTCTTGTTAAATGGAAGAGGGCGGCCTATATAAAGATGAGGCGTGAAGGTTCAATTGGGGCGATTGAGAGTTATAAGGTAGCCAGGAAGGTTCTGAAGAGAGAGCTAAGAGCAGCAAGGAGGGGACATGAAAAGTCCTTAGTTGGTAGGATTAGGGAAAACCCTAAGGCTTTCTATAGGTATGTCAGGAATAAAAGATCGACTAGGGTAGGAATAGGTCCAGTCAAGGATAGTAGTGGGAAGTTGTGTGTGGAGGCTGAAGAGATTGGGGAGATACTGAATGAATACTTTTCGTCAGTATTCACTCAGGAACAGGACATTGTTGCCGATGTGAATACTGAGTCACAATTAATTAGAACGGACGGCTTTGAGGTATGTAGGGAAGAGGTGTTGGAAATTCTGGAAAGGGTGAAAATAGATAAGTCACCTGGGCCTGATGGCATTTATCCTAGGATTCTCTGGGAAGCAAGCGAGGAGATTGCGGAGCCATTGGCCTTGATTTTTATGTCCTCGTTGTCTACAGGAATAGTGCCAGAAGACTGGAGCATAGCAAATGTGGTTCCCTTGTTCAAGAAGGGGAGTAGGGATAACCCTAGTAACTATAGGCCGGTGAGTCTCACTTCTGTTGTGGGCAAAGTCTCAGAGAGAATTGTAAGGGATAGGATTTATGAACATCTGGATAGGAATAATGTGATCAGGGATAGTCAGCATGGTTTTGTGAAGGGCAGGTCGTGCCTCACAAACCTTATTGAATTCTTCGAGAAGGTGACTAAGGAGGTGGACAAGGGGAAAGCGGTAGATGTGGTGTATATGGATTTTAGTAAGGCGTTTTATAAGGGGTTCCCCATGGTAGGCTACTGCAAAAAATACGGAGGTATGGTATTGAGGGTGAGTTGGAGGTTTGGATTAGGATTTGGCTGGCTGGAAGAAGACAGAGGGTAGTAGTTGATGGTAAAGGTTCACTTTGGAGTGCAATTATGAGCGGTGTTCTGCAAGGATTTGTTTTGGGACCATTGCTGTTTGTCATTTTTATAAATGACCTGGAGGAGGGGCTAGAAGGTTGGGTGAGTAAGTTTGCAGATGATACGAAAGTCGGTGGAGTTGTTGACAATGAGGAACCATGTGTCAGGTTACAGCGGGATATAGATAAGCTGCAGAGCTGGGCAGAAAGGTGGCAAATGGAGTTCAATGTAGGTAAGTGTGAAGTGATTCACTTTGGTAAGAGTAACAAAAAGATGGGGTACTGGGCTAATGGTCGGATACTTGGTAGTGTGGATGAGCAGAGGGATCTTGGTGTCCATGTACACAGATCTTTGAAAGTTGCCACCCAGGTAAATAGTGCGGTGAAGAAGGCATATGGCGTACTGGCTTTTATTGGTAGAGGAATTGAGTTCCGGAGTCCTGAGGTCATGTTGCAGTTGTATAAGACTCTGGTGCGGCCGCATCTGGAGTATTGTGTGCAGTTTTGGTCACCATACTATAGGAAGGATGTGGAGGCACTGGAACGGGTGCAGAGGAGGTTTACCAGGATGTTGCCTGGTATGGTAGGAAGATCGTATGAGGAAAGGCTGAGGCACTTGGGGCTGTTTTCATTGGAGAAAAGAAGGTTTAGGGGTGACTTGATAGAGGTGTACAAGAAAATTAGGGGTTTAGATCGGGTTGACCATGAGAACCTTTTTCCACGTATGGAGTCAGCTATTACGAGGGGGCATAGCTTTAAATTAAGGGGTGGTAGGTATAGGACAGATGTTAGGGGTAGATTCTTTACTCAGCGAGTCGTGAGTTCATGGAATGCCCTGCCAGTAGCAGTGGTGGACTCTCCCTCTTTATGGGCATTTAAACGGGCATTGGATAGGCATATGGAGGATAGTAGGCTAGTGTAGGTTAGGTGGGCTTGGACCGATGCAACATCGAGGGCCAAAGGGCCTGTACTGCGCTGTATTCTTCTATGTAGCAAAAAGGAAGGATAACTTAGGACATCTTATGATTTCCAATATCTCTAATAATGATAAGAAAGTTTGCATTAAGGTGCTTTCCCTGAATGCTCGTAGCATTCATAACAAAGCCTCAGACTGTGTGGAGTTTGCACGTTCTCCCCGTGTCTGCGTGGGTTTCCTCTGGATGCTCCGGTTTCCTCCCACAGTCCAAAGATGTGCAGGTCAGGTGAATTGGCCATGCTAAGTTGTCCGTAGTGTTAGGTAAGGGGTAAATGTAGGAGTATGGGTGGGTTGCGCTTCGGCGGGTCGGTGTGGACTTGTTGGGCCGAAATGCCTGTTTCCACACTGTAAGTAATCTAATCTCATCTAATCTAGTTGAATCAACAGTGCAAATCATCATGAATGATTATGATGTGGTAGGCATCACAGAGACATGGTTGCAGAGGGTTCAGGACTGGCAGTTAAACATCCAAGGATTTACAACTTATTGAAAAGACGTGGAGGTGGGCGGGGTGGGGGTGTGGTTGGTGGGGTTGCCTTGTTAGTTAAGAATGAAATTAAATCTATGACACTGAAAGACATAGGGTCAGGTGATGTGGAGTCTGGGTGGGTGGAGTTGACGAACCACAAAGCCAAAAAAACATAATGGTAGTTATGTACAGACCTCCTAATAATGGTCAGGATCAGGGCCACAAGACACACCAGGAAATAGATAGAGCATGTCAGAAAGGCAAGGTCACTGTGATTATGGGGGACTTCAACATGCAGGTGGACTGGGTGAATAATGTTGCCGGTGGACACAAAGAAAGGGAATTCACGGAATGCTTACAGGATTGTTTTTTGGACAGACTGTGATGGACCCACAAGGGAGCAGGCTATTCTGGACTTAGTGCTATGTAATGAGCCAGACTTTATAAAAGACCTTAACGTAAGGGAACACTTAGGAGGCAGCGATCATAATATGGTAGAGTTCGGTCTGCAGTTTGAAAGAGAGAAGACAAAATTGGATGTAATGGTGTTACAGTTAAATAAAGGTAATTACAGGGGCATGAGAGAGGAACTGACGCAAATCGACTGGAAGCAGAGCCTAGTGGGGAAGACAGTAGAGCAACAATGTCAGGAGTTTCTGGGTGTAACTGAGGACACAAAACAGACTTTAATTCCAAAGAAAAGAAAAATTACCTGGGGATGAATTAGACAGCCATGGCTGACAAAGGAAGTCAGGAAATGTGTCAAAGAAGAGGAAATAGCCTATAAAGTGGCCAAGAGCATTAGGAAATCAGAAGATTGGGAAGGCTACAAAAACAAACAGAGGATAACAAAAAGAGAAATAAGGAAGAAGAGGATCAAATATGAAGGTAGTCTAGCCAGTAATATTAGAAATGATACTAAAAGTTATTTTCAATACATAAGAAACAAATGAGAGGCAAAAGTAGACATTGGGCTGCTTCACTTTGAGGTGGGAAGGCTAGTGATGAGAGATAAGGAAATAGCTGAGGAACTTAAAAAGTGCCTTGCATCAGTTTCACAGTGGAAGACATGAGTAATATCCCAACAATTCAGGAGAGTCAGGTGGCAGAGTTGAGTATGGCAGCCATTACAAAAGAGAAAGTGCTAGAAAAGCTAACGGGTCTAAAAATTGATAAATCTCCTGGCCCTGATAGGTTACATTCTAGAGTTCTAAGGGAGGTGGCTAAGGAAATAATGGAGGCATTGGTTGTGATCTTTCAAAGTCACTGGAGTCAGTAAAAGTAACAGATGTTTGGAAAATCACTATTGTAACCCCCTTGTTCAAGAAAGGATCAAGATAAAAGATGGAAAATTATAGGCCGATTAGCCTAACCTCGATTGTTGGTAAAATTCTAGAATCCATCATTAAGGATGAGATTTCTAAATTCTTGGAAGTGCAGGGTTGGATTAGAACAAGTCAGCATGGATTTAGTAAGGGGAGGTTGTGCCTAAAAAAACTGTTAAAATTCTTTGAAGAGGTAACAAGTAGGTTAGACCAGGGAAACCTAGTGGATGTTGTCTATCTAGACTTCCAAAAGATCTTTGATAAAGTGCCTCATGGGAGGCTGCTGAGTAAAGTGAGGGCTCATGGTGTTTGAGGTGAGCTCCTTGCATGGATTGAGGATTGGCTGTCTGACAGAAGGCAAGAGTTGAGATAAAAGGTTCTTTTTTGGAATGGCAGCTGGTGACAAGTGGTGTCCCGCAGGGTTCAGTGTTGGGGCCTCAGCTGTTCACTTTATATATCAATGGTCTAAATGAAGGGACTGGGGGCATTCTGGTGAAGCTTGCTGATGATATGAAGTTAGGTGGACACGCGGGTAGGACTGAGGAGGTGGGGAAGGTGCAGAAAGATTTAGACAGCTTAGGAGGTTGGTCCAGGAAATGGCTGATGAAACTCAACGTGAGAAAATGCAAGGTCTTGCACTTTGGAAAAAAAAATACAAGCATGGACTATTTTCTAAACGGTGAGAAAGTTCATAAAGCCGAAGTACAAAGGGATCTTGGAGTACTAATCCAGGCTTCTCTAAAGGTTAACTTGCAGGTTGAATCCGTGATTAAGAAAGCAAATGTAATGTTGTCATTTATCTCAAGACAGTTGGAATAAAAAAGCGGTGATGTGCTTCTGAGACTTTATAAAGTTTTGGTTAGGTCCCATTTGAAATACTTTGTCCAATTTTGGGCCCCACACCTCAGGAAGGACATCCTGGCACTGGAGCGTGTCCAGCGGAGACTCACATGGATGATCCCTGGAATGGTAGGCCTAACATATGATGAACGGCTGTGGATCCCAGGATTGTATTCATTAAAGTTTAGAAGGTTGAGGGAAGATCTAAAAGAAACTTATAAGATAATGCATGGCTTAGAAAGATGGATGCTGGAAAGTTGTGTCTGTTAGGCGGGGAGACTAGGACCCATGGGCACAGCCTTAGAATTAGAGGGGGTCAATTTAGAACGGAAATGAGGAGACATTTCTTCAGCCAGACAGTGGTGGGCCTGTGGAATTCAGTGCCACAGAGCGCAGTGGAGGCCGGGATGTTAAATGTCTTCAAGGCAGAGATTGATAAATTCTTAATCTCGCAAGGAATTAAGGGCTATAGGGAGAGTGCAGGCAAGTCAAGTTGAAATGCCCATCAGCCATGATTAAATGGAGGAGTGGACCCGATGGGCTGAATGGCCTTACTTCCATTCCTATGTTTTATGGTCTTATGGTCTAAATTTCTTTTTCCTCTTCTAAAGTGGTAGCATATTTAATATATAGTTAAGACTTTTGTTTGATATACAAAACTAGTATCTGGAATTAATTATTAATAAAGTTTGGGATAGGAAGTCTGGTTAGGAACCATTGGAATAATCGTTGGGGATCTTCGTTGATTTAATTTTACTGTGTTGCAAATACAGAGCTAGAGAGGCTGATTTGATTCAGCTGTCCATCTCTGTCATAACAAGAGGCACAATTACTGGGTGCTAACCAGTGAACATACAAGCAACGAATAAGAATCGGCCATGTAGCCCTTCATGTCTCCTCTGCCATTCAACTAGATTATGGCTGACCTGATTTTAATCTCAACAGTACATTCCTGCATGTCCTGACAATCTTTCCCTTCCTTGGTAATCAAGGAATGAAGAGATTTAAATGCTGTGGTGTATGTGTAGAGTAAAGATAAATGGCAAAATTAGGAATCAACACATCCAAGAATAAGTGAGGATTGGCTGGAGCAACATTGACAGTAATCAACAAGAGATTCAAATGGTATGGTCATCTTTGTATTGTAAGAGAGAGGAAATATGGAGAGGTGAATGGTAGATATAGAGTTGCCAGGAAGAAAGAGGGCAGAAGGATTGAAGACCATTGGTGAGAGACTTAAGTGTAACAGAATTGAAAGGATCAGTGACTGTCATGAGGCATTGGAGAAGGGTGATCAGCTAGTATCATAGAAACCCTGATTAAAATCGGAGAAGCCAAAAGAAGATTGTAAACAGATGAATGTTCCTAATTCTCCCCAGAAAACCAGTTGCGTTTGCAGAACATGATATGCAAAACACTGACAGAATCTAATAATATCCCATTAAAATAAAAATAGTTTGAATTAATCAATTATCACAGGCTTAATTGTTCTAATAATAAAATTATGTAACACACCCACACAAAGTACAAACCCTTAATCCCATGTAATAAAAATAGACATTGACCGATTCAGTTATCAGAAAGTAGTGGCCCTGAGCAATGACCTTTCTTCTGTGATTTTTTTTGCTAATAAAATCAGGTTTCATGAAAGCTCCCATAAGAAGATTATCTTCAGCTACCACACTGATTGCTACTTCCTATACTTTCCCAAAATATGTAGCCACTATGCAGGGTACGACAATGTGAATAACAAAAAGAGAAGTTTGCACAATTTTGAGTACAATTACAGTTTAAGCTGATTAACATGGTGCATCATATTGATTGAATCCAGCCAGCTTCCACACTCAGATGCGCAGAATTCGATATGCCTGTATATAAATTGGTGTTGAGCCCTCAGTTACACTGACAAAGACAGAAAATTGCATTTATTTTCCTCTAATTGAAATATATTAAATTTAGCCGCAAAACTGATTGTACCCCTGCAACATGAGTAGAACTGCAATTCAGTTATTTTTTTCCACCATATGCATATATGCTGGCAATGAAAGTGTTTGTGAAGGAAAGGAAATAAAACACCAAGTTCATGGCTAAGTATTTCATACTATATATCTGTGTTTCTTTCCCTGTCTAGAGAGCTGTATTCAAAAATAGCTCAAAGGAAACAGGAGATGGGTTTTGAAATAATATAATCTTAAGGGAATAGAACTTGCTAGTTACTGTGAGGGCAAGGATAAATTTAAATCTTGAGGTTGTAGTGGGATGAAGTACTTATTTGAGAATGGAATGAAATGGGTGTTACAGATGAAGTTATCTAATCCTGCTGCTTCATGCAGTCTTTGACGCACATATATATTTTTGACGTTGTTGCACGGTGCTCATAACTTGCAAAGAAACTGCATATTTTATTTTTCTACCACGTTTTCCCTTGGACTAATGAGCAGAGGAAAAATTGGTTTTGACAGCTTTGAATTTCTGAGAATTGAAACGATAGCACCTGCTATATGTGCTAATCCTTACTTGAGGTGAAGAGAACACTATGCTTTTCTCATATCAGAAAGAAGCTACAGCTGTTTATCAAATTTTGCAAGCAGATGGAGGTGAAAATTCAACTGAGCCACTGGCCTTGCAACTCTACAGTCTTTGTGTGTAGCTCCAGTGGTCTGCACAGCCATTATGGGATTGCAAACAAAAGGGATTTTCCTTGACCCAGCATGTTTTGGTTTTGTATGGGGTGGCAGTCCTGTGCAGTCAAGATGCGCACAATTGGTCACATATTCCTTGAAGTAGTAATCATGATTTGGGGATGCCAGTGTTGGACTGGGGTGCACAAAGTTAAAATTCACACAACAGCAGGTTATAGTCCAACAGGTTTAATTGGAAGCACTAGCTTTCAGAGTGCCGCTCCTTCATCAGGTGATTGCGGAAGCTAGTGTGCTTCCAATTAAACCTGTTGGACTATGACCTGGTGTTGTGTGATTTTTAACTTTGAAGTATTAACATAATATGTGATTATGCTTCAAATGAGCAGTAGCTTAATCTGTTACCTTTCCTGTTCCCACATTCCATTTAGATTTCAACAATTTCTCTAATTGATTCTGTTGACACATGGACTTTACTTAGAGTCATATAATCATATAGATGTTCAGCATGGAAACAGACCCTTCGGTCCAACCCGTCCATGCTGACCAGTTATCCCAACCCAATCTAGTCCCACCTGCCAGCACCCGGCCCATATCCCTCCAAACCCTTCCTATTAATATAACCATCCAACTACATCTTAAATGTTGCAATTGTACCAGCCTCCACCACTTCCTCTGGCAGCTCATTCCATACATGTACCACCCTCTGCGTGAAAAAGTTGCCTCTTAGGTCTCTTTTATATCTTTCCCTCTCACCCTAAACCTATGCCCTCTGTGGACTCCCCGAACCCAGGGAAAAGACTTTGCCTATTCAGCCTATCCATGCCCCTCATAATTTTGTAAACCTCGATAAGATCACCCCTCAGCCTCTGATGCTCCAGGGAAAACAGCCCCAGCCTGTTCAGCCTCTCCATATAGCTCAAATCCTCCAATCCTGGCAACATCCTTGTGAATCTTTTCTGAACACTTTCAAGTTTCACAATATCTTTCCGATAGGAAGGAGACCAGAATTGCATGCAATATTCCAGCAGTGGCCTTACCAATGTCGTGTACAGCTGCAACATGACCTCCCAACTCCTGTACTCAATACTCTGACCAATAAAGGAAAGCATACCAAATGCCTTCTTCACTATCCTATCTACCTGCAACTCCACTTTCAAGGAGCTATGAACTTGCACTCCAATGTCTCTTTGTTCAGCAACACTCCCTAGGACCTTACCATTAAGTGTATAAGTCCTGCTAAGATTTGCTTTCCCAAAATGCAGCACCTCGCATTTATCTGAATTAAACTCCATCTGCCACTCCTCAGCCCATTGGCCCATCTGGTCCAGATCCTGCTGTAATCTGAGGTAACCCTCTTCGCTGTCCACTACACCTCCAATTTTGGTGTTATCTGCAATCCTACTAACTGCATCCAAATCATTTATGTAAAAGCCAAAAAGTAGAGGACCCAGCACTGATCCTTGTGGCACTCCACTGGTCACAGGCCTCCAGTCTGAAAAATAACCCTCCACCACCACCCTCTGTCTTCTACCTTTGAGCCAGTTCTGTATCCAAATGGCTAGTTCTCCCTGTATTCCATGAGATCTAACCTTGCTAATTAGTCTCCCATGGGGAACCTTGTCGAACGCCTTACTGAAGTCCATATAGATCACATCTACTGCTCTGCCCTCATCAATCTTCTTTGTTACTTCTTCAAAATGTGCAATCAAGTTGTGAGACATGATTTCCCATGCACAAAGCCATGTTGACTATCCCGGATCAGTCCTTGCCTTTCCAAATACATGTACATCCTGTCCCTCAGGATTCCCTCCAACAACTTGCCCACCACCAAGGTCAGGCTCACTGGTCTATAGTTCCCTGGCTTGTCCTTACTGCCCTTCACAAACAGTGGCACTGCGTTTGCCAACCTCTAGTCTTCCGGCACCTCACCTGTGACTTTCGATGATACAAATATCTCAGCAAGAGGCCCAGCAATCACTTGTCTAGCTTCCCACAGAGTTCTCAGGTACACCTGATCAGGTCCTGGGGATTTATCCACCGTTACCCGTTTCAAGACATCCAGCACTTCCTCCTCTGTAATCTGGACATTTTGCAAGATGTCACCATCGATTTCCCTACAGTCTATATCTTCCATATCCTTTTCCACAGTAAATACTGATGCAAAATACTCATTTAGTATCTCCCCCATTTTCTGTGGGTCCACACAAAGGCTGCTTTGCTGATCTTTGAGGGGCCCTATTCTCTCCCTAGTTACCCTTTTGTCCTTCATATATTTGTAAAAACCCTTTGGATTCTCCTTAATTCTATTTGCCAAAGCTATCTCATGTCCTCTTTTTGCCCTCCTGATTTCCCTCTTAAGTATACTCCTACTTCCTTTATACTCTTCTAAGGATTCACTCGATCTATCCTGTCTGTACCTTACATACACTTCCTTCTTTTTCTTTAGTCATCCAGCATTCCCTATACCTACCAGCCTTTCCCTTCACCCAGACAGGAATATACTTTCTCTGGATTCTTGTTCTCTCACTTCTGAAGGCTTCCCATTTTCCAGCCATCCCTTTACCTGTGAACATCTGCCTCCAATCAGCTTTTGAAAGTTCTTGCCTAATACCGTCAAAATTGGCTTTTCTCCAATTTAGAACTTCAACTTTTAGATCTGGTCTATCCTTTTCCATCATTATTTTAAAACTAATAGAATTATAGTCGCTGGCCCCAAAGTGATCCCCCACTGACACCTCAGTCACCTGCCCTGCCTTATTTCCCAAGAGTAGGTCAAGTTTTGCACCTTGTCTAGTAGGTACATTCACATAGTGAATCAGAAAATTGTCTTGTATGCACTTAACAAATGCCTCTCCATCTAAACCTTTAACACTCCAGCAGTCCCAGTATATGTTTGGAAAGTTAAAAATCCCTACCATAACCACCCTATTATTCTTACAGATAGCTGAGATCTCCTATAAGTTTGTTTCTCAATTTTCCTCTGACTATTAGGGGGTCTATAATACAATTCCAATAAGGTGATCATCCCTTTCTTATTTCTCAGTTCCATCCAAATAACTTCCCTGGATGTATTTCTAGGAATATCCTCCCTCAGCACAGTTGTAATGCTATCCCTTATCAAAAATGCCACTCCGCCTCCTCCTCTCTTCCCTCCCTTTCTATCCTTCCTGTAGCACTTGTATCCTGGAACAATAAGCTGCCAGTCCTGCCCATCCCTGATCCATCTTTCTGTAATTGCTATGATATCCCAGTCCCATGTTCCAACCATGCCCTGTGTTCAGCTGCCTTCCCTGTTAGGCCCCTTGCATTGAAATAAATGCAGTTTAATTTATTTGTCCTACCTTGTCCCTGCCTGCCCTGACTGTTTGAACCACTTCTGTTCTCAACTGTACCAGTCTCAGATTGATCTCTTTCCTCACTATCTCCCTGTGTCCCACCGCCCTACCTTACAAAGTTTAAATCCTCCCGAGCAGCTCTAGCAAATTTCCCTGCCAGTATATTAGTCCCCTTCCAATTTAGGTGCAATCTGTCCTTCTTGTACAGGTCACTTCTACCCCAAAAGAGATTCCAATGATCCAAAAAAGTGAATCCTTCTCCCATACACTAGCTCCTCAGCCATGCATTCATCTGCTCTATCCTCCTATTCCTGCCATCACTAGCTCGTAGCACTGGGAGTAATCCAGCTATTACTACCCTTGAGAACGTCCTTTTTAAATTTCTGCCTAACTCTCTGTAATCTTCCTTCAGAATCTCAACCTTTTCCCTTCCTATATCATTGGTTCTAATGTGGACAATGACCTTTTGCTGGCCCCTCTCCCTCTGGAGAACATTCTGCACCCTCTCTTAGACATCCTTGATCCTGGCACCAGGGAAGCAACATACCATTCTGCTTTTTCGCTGCTGGCCACAGAAACGCCTATCTGTACCTCGGACAACAAAATACCTAACACAATTCATCTCTTGGAAGCCGATATATCGCTTGTTACATTATAGCCAGTCTCAATACCAGAAACTTGACTGTTTGTGCTATGTTCCCCTGAGAATCCATCAGCCACTACATTTTCCAAAACAGCACAGCTGTTTGAAATGGGTATATCCACAAAAGACTCCTGCCTTAGGTGCCTACCTCTCTTACCCTTCCTGGTGTTAACCCATCTATGTGACTCTATCTGAGACTTTCCCCCCTTCCTATAACTGCCATCCAACTGTTGTTGTTGCAAATTCCTCATTGCTTCGAGCTGTCTCTCCAACCGATCCATTCGATCTGATAAGATTCGCATCCAACAGCATTTATGGCAGGTATAATCTGCAGTAACCCTTAAACTCTCTTTAAACTCCCACATCTGACAAGAAGTACATATCACTGTAGTAAAGGCCATTTTTGCTCCTTCACAATCTACAGACTCAGAAAATAACACTGTCTTATTCCTCTACAAAACACTGCCCCAGGTTAAATGAATAGTTATGGCTTATATTTTAAGTTTAATCAAGAGACTTATCTCCAAAAACATGAAATCAAGAAAGAACCCACTCTACTCACTACTGCAGCCTTTCTATTGGACAGACTTAAAACAACGATTAACTTATCTGATTCTGTGTTGTAAACTTCGCCCAAACAGGTTCCTCCAAGATTAGTTGTGAATTTCACTGTCTGTTAATTTTCCCAGATGTGCTCTGATGTCCAGCGATACATTAAATCAAAAACAGCAAAGGCAGTAACTGTCAGGTTCTCTCTCTCTCTCTCTCTCTCCTGCACTGTCCTCACCATGTGCTTCCTTTGTCTGCTCTTCTCCCTTTTAAAACTGCTGTTGTTTTGACTTTTTTTTTCAAAGTTCCAAAACAATGCAACAGCATATGAAACAGTAATTGCTGCTTCTGGAATTCGAGGAAATCACCTCCAACACCTAAAATATCTCAAAAAGAAAAGGAGCAGCTGTTACAGCCAGAAATTTTTCCCATCCTCCATCTTGGATTACCCAGAATTAAATCACTTAAACCTAATCTAGAAAAAGTTGGTGGCACAAAGGTGGTTATCTTTCCTGGGCATAAGATTCCAGACTTAAATCAATCATCCACCGCCATGTAAGAACTTAACGTAGCTTGGAATCAGAAAAAAATCCATTCAAGCATGAAAGATTACTCCTTCTATAGTCATGTGTTCTATTTCAACCATGACGCATTCTCCCCTCATGATTTCTATGGCTTCTTAAGCCTCAAGTGAATCAAACTAATAATATTTTGATTGTTAAGATCTCCATGCAAGTTGATTATGTTTTTAGAAGGAAAGGAATCCCCATATCACTAACAGAACGTTAATTGCTGTGCAAAAGCTTAAACTCTCCTGTAACAAATCCACTAAATCAGTGTCGGCCAAACATTAATTAACAGGTAAAGGAAAAGTCAATTAAAGATTCCTTTAAATAATCAATGCAACAAAGATTTGCTTCAAGTAGTCACAAACTCTGGCATTATTGTCCATACAAGTATGTGACCACATGCAATCTCACCACCATCTAACTTGACATTTGTTTGTAAACTAGTTCAGCCCTTGAGTTAGAACATAGGACACAGAACATAGAACATAGAATATAGAACGTTGAACATAGACCAGTACAGCTTAGGAAGAAGTACTTTGCCCCACAATGTTGTGCTGAAAATGTGTTGCTGGAAAAGCACAGCAGGTCAGGCAGCATCCAAGGAGCAGGAGAATTGACGTTTCGGGCATGAGCCCTTTTTCAGGAATCTTGAGGAAAGTGTGCCAAGCAGGCTAAGATAAAAGGTAAGGAGGAGGGACTTTGGGAGGGGCATTGGAAATGTGATAGATGGAAGGAGGATAAGGTGAGGGTGATAGGCTGGAGTGGGGGTGGGGGCGGAGAGGTCAGGAAGAAGATTGCAGGTTAGCAAGGTAGTGCTGAGTTCGAGGGTTGGGACGGAGACAAGGTGGGGGGAGGGGAAATGAGGAAACTGGAGAAATCTGAGTTCATCCCTTGTGGTTGGAGGTTCCTAGGTGGAAGATGAGGTGCTCTTCCTCCAGCCGTCGTGTTGCTATGGTCTGGCGATGGAGGAGTCCAAGGACCTGCATGTCCTTTGTGGAGTGGGAGGGGGAGTTGAAGTGTTGAGCCACGGGATGGTTGGTTTGGTTGGTCCGGGTGTCCCAGAGGTGTTGTCTGAAACGTTTCGCAAGTAGGCGGCCTGTCTCCCCAATAAAGAGGAGGCCACATTGGGTGCAGTGGATGCAGTAAATGATGTGTGTGGAGGTGCAGGTGAATTTGTGGTGGAGATGGAAGGATCCCTTGGGGCCTTGGAGGGAAGTAAGGGGGGAGGTGTGGGCGCAAGTTTTGCATTTCTTGCGGGTTGCAGGGGAAGGTGCCGGGAGTAGAGGTTGGGTTGGTGGGGGATGTGGACCTGACGAGGGAGTCACGGAAGGAGTGGTCTTTTCAGAACGCTGATAGGGGAGGGGAGGGAAATATATCCCTGGTGGTGGGGTCCGTTTGGAGGTGGCGGAAATGAACACGGATGATATGGTGTATATGGAGGTTGGTGGGGTGGTAGTGGACCAGTGGGATTCTGTCCTGGTGGCGATTGGAGGGGCAGGGCTCAAGGGCGGAGGAGCGGGAAGTGGAGGAGATGCGGTGGAGAGCATCGTTAACCACGTCTGGGGGGCAAAGAGCGGTCTTTGAAGAAGGAGACCATCTGGGTTGTTTGGTATTGGAACCGTTCCTCCTGGGAGCAGATGCGGCCGAGACGGAGGAATTGGGAATATGGGATGGCGTTTTTACAGGGGGAAGGGTGGGAGGAGGTGTAGTCTAGGTAGCTGTGGGAGTCGGTCGGTTTATAGTAAATGTTGGTTGGTTCGCCCAAGATAGAAATGGAGAGGTCTAGGAAGGGGAGGGAGGAGTCTGAGATGGTCCAGGTAAATTTGAGGTCGGGGTGGAAGGTGTTGGTAAAGTGGATGAACTGTTCAACCTCCTCGTGGGAACACGAGGCAGCGCCGATACAGTCATCGATGTAGCGGAGGAAAAGGTGGGGCGTTGTGCCAGTGTAGCTGCGGAAGATGGACTGTTCCATATATCCTACGAAGAGGCAGGCATAGCTGGGGCCCATGCGGGTGCCCATGGCTACTCCTTTGGTGATTCCTGAAGAAGGGCTCAAGCCCGAAACGTCGATTCTCCTGCTCTTCGGATGCTGCCTGACCTGCTGCACTTTTCCAGCAACACATTTTCAGCTCTGATCTCCAGCATCTGCAGTCCTCACTTTCTGTCACGATGTTGTGCCAAACATGATGTCAAATTGAAGTTATCTCTTCTGCCTGACCTTGGTCCATTTCCCTCGATTCTTTGCATATTCATTTGCTTATCTAAATGTCCCTCACACCTCCTTTCAACTCTCTCCCTCTAACCTTAAATGCATGCCTCCTATTACTATACATTTCAGTTCTGGGGAAAAGATTCTGACCGTCTGCCCTATTTATGCATCCCATAATTTTACAAACTTCCATCAAATCCCCCCTCAAAGTCTGCCACTCTGAGTTTTTCTAGACTCTCCTGATTGCTAATACCCTCTAATCTAGGTAACATCCTGGTAAACCTCTTCTGCACCTTTTCAAAATGGTCCACCTCATTCCTATAATATGGCGACCAGAATTGAATGCAATACTCTAAGTGTGGCTTAACCAAAATCTTGTAAAGTTACAGCATGACATCTTCGCTCTTGTACTCAATTTCCCAACCATCATTATGGCAAATATGCCGTACGCTTTCTTTACCACCCTATCTACCTGTGTGGCCACTTTCAGGGAGTTATGGACTTGAACACCAAGATACCTCTGTATATCATTGCTGTTCAGGGTCCTGCCATTAACATTTGTTCTCCCAAAATGCAGCACCTACCACTTACCCAGATTAAACTCCATCTGCCACTTCTCTGCCCATATCAGCAACTGATCTACATCCTGCTCTGTCCTTTGACAATCTTCTACATTATCTACAACCCCACTGATCTTTGTGTTGACTGCAAAGTTATTAACCCATCCATCTATATTCTCATCCAAATCATTTACATATATATATATGACCAAAGCAGAAATCTCAGTATGGATCCCTGCAGAACACAACTAGTCATGGATCTCCAGCCAGAAAAACATCCTTCCACCACTACTTATAGCCTTTTATGGGCAAGCCAATTCTGAATCCAAGCGGCCAAGTCACTATGAGTTTCATGCATCTTAATTTTCTGGATGAGCCTTCTCAAAAAATTCAATTATGTTAGCAAGACATCACCTGCCCTGCACAATGCCTTGCTGACTATCCAAAATAGGCCATGCTTTTCCAAATGCATGTAAATCATACCCCTAATAATTCTCTCCAATAGCTTCCCAACCGCTGATGTGCAACTCACCAGTCTATAGCTTCCTGGATTATCCCTATTTCCCCTCTTGAACAGAGGAACAACATTAACTACTCGCCAGTCGTCCGGAACCTCTCCAGTTGCTAACGAGGATGCAAAGACCTTGGTCAAGGGCACAATAATCTTCACTCTTGCCTCTCTCAATAATCAATGTGGAGATACCTTCGGGCCCTGGGGACTTCTCCACCTTATTGCTCTTCAAGAAACCCAACACCACTTCTTTCTTGATGGCAAAATGCCCGAGCATATGAGCATGGTCCACACTAATCTCCCAATTCTCCATATCCTTCCCCTGGGTGAATACCGGTGCAAAGTACCCATTTAGGCTCTCACCCATATCATCTGCCTCCAAGCACAAGTTTCTTCCTTTATCCTTGAATGTTCCTACCTTCTCCCTAATTATCCTCTTATTTTTGATGTATGTATAGAATGCATTGGGATTCTCTTTAACCCTACTTGCCAAGGCCATTTCATGGTCCCTTCTTGCTTTCCTGATTCCCTGCTTGAGTTCTTTCCTGCTTCCTTTACATTCCTCACATACCCTGTCCAATTTTAGCATCCTAATCCTTACACATGCTTCTTTTCCCCTTTTGACTAAATTCATAACCTCCTCGTTATCCAAGAGTCCCTTACCTTGCCATCCTTATGGGAACATACTGGTGATCAACTCTGATCAGTAGATCTTTAAACAATTCCACATGTCAAATGTGAACTCGTCCAATAACAGCTCCTCCCAATTAACATTCCCTAGCTCCTGCCTCATACTGGTGTAATTTGCCCTCTCCATTTTAGTACCTTCCCGCAAGTTCCTGACTTATTCTTTTTCATAGCTATCTTAAAACTTAAGGTGTTGTGATCACTGTTTGCAAAATGCTCTCCCCCTGAAAGGTCAGTCACCTGCTCAGGCTCATTAGCCAAAGCAACGTCCAGAAATGGCCCCTCCTATAGTTGGACTATTCACATACTCTTTCAAGAAACACTCATGGATGCATTTGACAAATTCTGCCCCATCTATGCTTCTTTCTCTAAGGGAGTCCCAGTCAATATTGGGGAAGTTAAAATCACCCACTATGATAACCCTGTTGCTATTGCATCTTTCATAATCTGCCTCCATATTTCTTCCTCAATGTCTCGGTGGCTGTTGGGGGTTCTGTAGTATAATCCTATCAAAGTGATTACATCCATGTTATTTTTGAGCTGTCCTCATATTGCCTCAGTGGATGGGACCTTCCGTATGTCCTGTCTGAATGCAGATGTAACATTCCCCCTAATTAGTAATGCAACTTCTTCATCTCTTTACCTTCTTCTCTATCTTGGTTAAAGATAGAGTTACATTCACCAGCAATTTTATTACATCCAATGTCCTCAGACATCAAAAAAAAATGTGCCTACATTTGCATTGCAAGAAGCCTGACAGCACAGAATACCCAGAGACTCCCTTCACTGTTCAGTGGATTCTGGCACTACTTCCATAACAAAAATCAATATTAGCCAACCCACTATCCCTCAATCTTCTTGTCTTCAGTGTTCTGTCCTTTCCATTTGTGTACTACACATGCAGTAACACTTTTGATTGTTTGTCAATCTTTGGATTGGTTCAAAGATTGTCAAATGGAAAACTGTTCTGTCCAGAGAGACCTCCTTTTCTCTTTACACCAATTCGACCCACCGAAGCACAACCCACCCATACATTTACCCCTTCATCTAACACTATGGGCAATTTAGCATGGCCAATTCACCTGACCTGCACATCTTTGGACTGTGGGAGGAAACCAGAGCACCTGGAGGAAACCCACACAGAGAATGTCAGTCACCTGAGGTGGGAATTGAACCCAGGTCTCTGGCGCTGTGAGGCAACAGTGCTAACCACTGTGCCACCGTGCTGCCCATACAGTTGGATGGGTAATTTGAAGTTTACACATACCAGTTCATCTGTTGTTGGGTTACCATCCCATCTACATTGCACTTCAAAAGCTTTTTATTGACCTTCACTATCTTTTCAGTATGACTGATTATTCTTGTTTTTTTTTCTCTGTCTTCCCCTCTTTAAAATCACATCAATTTCTCTTAGCTTCCTCCGATCTTTGAGGTATTCTACTCTCACTTAAATACAATTGAGTTGTTGTCTCTCTTGACAGAGTAAGGCAATTTTGAACATGCTGAAGAATCTTTCCTTCAGTTAGTGGAGCAACTCAACATTCACTTTATTGGTATTATTGAAAGCATTTATATTTGGGGGTATTTTCTTACAGGTAAAAAGCAAAGAGACACCATCATTGCTGTCATTATCCCATGACTATATGCCAAAGTTGTATAAATCCAGTCTAAACTTTGGAACTTAACATGATTCAGTAAAGTGAGTGTGATGCCTCACCGACATAGCAAAGTGAAAATCAAGCCTCGCTGTTTCCAGTGTTGCCACAAAATGTCAAAGATTTTAAAAAGTACACAAAGTTTGCGCATTTATCTGACTTTTAGATCCAATGAATAGAAAGCATGGACCCATAGTGCTGTTAGAAGAGTTCCAGAATTTTGACTCAGTGCCAATGAAGGATGGATTCCAAAGCTGAATGGCATGAGGCTTGGAGGGAAGTTTGCAGGTGGTGGTGTTTCCATTATTTGCTGCTCTTGTTCTTCTCAGTTAGTGTTTAGAGATTTGGAAGAGCCTTGGTGAATTGCTGCAGAGTACTGTGCAGATGGTGCACCCTGCTGCTACTGTGTGTGAGCGCTGGAGGTAGTGAACATTGAAGGTATTGGATAGGATGTCAGTTAACAGTCTGCCTTGGCGGTGTTGAGCTGCTTAAATGTTTCTGGGGTTGCACTCATCCAGCACAGGATAACCTTTTGTTATGTTTTGGGTTTTTTTGTTACCTCACTCTCTGAAGCTTATTCTCTCTTTGGGTTCTGGCTATTTCTGTACTCTACTCCCATATTCCTTCAGATCTGTGCTTCATTCCCCCAAGTTCTCAGTTTCAAGTTGATTTCTGGGGCTTTGTCGTTTATCCCCTCTGGTTAAGCCCTTAAGTTCATAAAATATAAGAGTAGCAGTAGGTCATTTGGCCCAATGATCTTCTCTGCCACTCAGTGCCATCATGATTGATCTAATAATAACCCTCAATTCCACTTTTCTGCCTTATACGCGTAACCCTTGATTCCCTTACTGACTAACAATCTGTCTATCTCTGCCTTAAATATACTTCAATGACCTAGCTTCAACAGCTCTCTGCAGTGAAGAATCCCACAGATTGACTGTCCTCTCAGAGGAAAAGTTCCTCCGAATCTCTTTTTAAATGTGTGACTCCTTGCTCCAAGATTATGCCCCCTGGTCATAGACTCTTCCATAAAGTTTCTCACACAAGCTCCCAAGGTGTCATATATGTTTAAAAAATGTCTCCTTTCATTCTTCTAAACTCAAATGAATACAAACCCAGCTATTCAACCTCTCCTTGAAAGAAAATACCTCCAAATCCAAAATCAATCTAATGTATTTTCTTTGGACTACCTTCAATGCCACTTAATCTTCTCTGAGATAAAGGGAACAAAACTGATCAGAGCTGTGGTCCTACCAGTGCCTTGCATAGTTTAAGCAAGCATTTTTATATACCATTCTCTTTAAAATAAAGGCTAACATTCCATTTGCCATCCCTATTACCTGCTGAACTTAGATGCTAGCTTTCTGTGATTCAAGTACTTAAGACCCTCAAATCACTCTGTTTGGAAATTTGTGCAGTCTTTCTCCATTTATAATATTTTATTATATATTATATATATGAAATTGGGTGGCATGGTGGCACAGTGGTTAGCACTGCTACCTCACAGCGCCAGAGACCCGGGTTCAATTCCCGCCTCAGGCGACTGACTGTGTGGAGTTTGCACATTCTCCCCGTGTCTGCGTGGGTTTCCTCCCACAGTCCAAAAATGTGCAGGTTAGATGAATTGGCCGTGCTAAATTGCCTGTAATATTAGGGGCAGGGGTAAATGTAGGGGAATGGGTCTGGGTGGGTTGTACTTCAGCAAGTCGGTGTGGAGTTGTTGGGCCGAAAGGCCTGTTTCCACACTGTAAGTAATCTAATCTAAAAAATATAATGTGAGAAGGTGTGACCTTATATGGTTTTCCAGGAAGATTAGAAGAGTTGAATATTATTTGTATATTATCTATTATTATTTAGATTATCTTCCTGGCAAATTGCATAAGGCCACATCTTCTCACATTATATTCTATCTACCAATTTTTTTGTCTACTCATTTAATCTACCTCTCTGTGCATCCTCATCACTTCCCTTCTTATCTACTTTTGTGTCATCCACAAACACTGGTGAGAGTACATTTACTTTTATCATCCGAGTATCTGCTATATATTTTAAATAATGATAAACGTAGCTCTGTTCCCTGTGTCATTCCACTAGTTACATGTTCTCATCCTGAAAATGTTGCCCTTATCCCTTATTTCTGTTTTCTATAAGTTAGCCAATCCTCTATCTGTGCTAAAACACTATCTCAACACTATTAACTCTATTTTATTAAGTAGCCTTACGTGCAGTACCTTATTGAAAGTCTTTTAGAAATTGAAATAAATGATTTCCACTGGCTTCCCTTTCTCTATCCTACTTACCTCCCCAAAGAATCATAGTGGATTTGTCAAACATGGCTCTCTTTACAGGAACCCATGCTGACACTGCTTGATTTTGTGATGTACTTACACTCAGAGTCATAGAGGTGCATAGCGTGGAAACAGACTCTTTGGTCCAACTCGTCCATGCAAACCAGATATTCTAACCTAATCTAGTTCCATTTGCCAGCACTTGGCCCATATCCCTCTAAAGCCTTCCTATTCATACATCCATCCAAATGTCTTATAAATGCTGTAATTATACCAGCTTCCACCACTTCCTCTGGCAGCTCATTCCATACATGTACCACCCTCTGCGTGATAAAGTTGCCCCTTAGGCACCTTTTATATCTTTCCTCTCTCACCCTAAACCTATGCTCTATAGTTCTGGACACCCCCACCCCAGGGAAAATACTTTGTCTATTTATCCTATCTATGCCCCCCATGATTTTCTAAACCTCTACAAAGGTCACCCCTCAGCCTCCGACACTCCAGGAAAACAGCTTTGCTTTCACATCCTTTATGATGGACTTCAACATTTTCCCAATGACAAATGTTGAGCTAACTGGCTGATAGTTACCTGTTCCTTGTCTTCTTTTGCATTACCGCTCTGTCCTAACTCCTTTTGGTGCAAATATTGCAAGTCTAGTTCCTGTGGTAGAAATTTCCCGATAATTAATCATAAAATCTTTCATATTTTACTTTTACTTTTAGAACTTGAGTACTGTTTAGTTCAGAATAAATCACTTTACAATTCCCTATGTTATTCAAGACCAAAAAAATTATATAATACCATAGTCTTGTAATTTGAAGCAGAATAAATGTTTTTCTGACACCGCGCAACACTGCTGATAGGAGCAGTTAATATAAATTACCAGCTCCAATACTGTTAATGCAGTGCAGATGCCAACCAGGATTTCTCACTGCAGCTCTGCTGAATATTTTCCTGCATTACATGAAGAAATGGCCCCACAGTATAGGTAGCAGACAATCAAAAATGGGAGTCTGACCATTAATTTGGTGCCTCTCAATGATTTGCAACCTGCTTAAGATGAAGATTCAGGTTTTATTTGTGTGTTAATCAGGTCAATAGTAGCAGGGGGAGCAGTAGCAGCATCTGTTACTGTGATATCAGTAAAGCAATGCTGAGTTAATGAGCATGTTATTACTCCAAAGTTTGCTGCGGTAAGATCTAATGACATCTGTACATTTAAATTTTAATCTTTTTGTGTGGCAAGTGTGAGCTGCTTTTGGCAAAGCAAATAATACAGGGCACCTGGGAACTGAGTCAACAAGGCAAAGAGCCAGTCAAATCAAAGTGTTGTGAATTACTAGTGCACAGATGAACGAGTGTTGATAAAGGCCAGGTCTTGGTGTAACTTTTTATCTTGCCTTCATCATGATAATTTACAAGAAATACCAAAGTAAAAGGAAAAAGACATTTATCCTGTATGAAAGGAGACTTTTGATTAGTTGTCAAGTGGTATTGCCATGGAGAATGGTGACTGACAGTGAAATGCCAAGCTTTAAGCAACTTAAACCAGGAATATTGTCTCAGAATGGTCAAGACATTGCCCTGAGAATTGATCAAATAATGGATATTTTGTTGAGTTAAAACAGATGCCGTGTTTGTACTTGTTCTTTCCGTCTGTAAAGAGCAGTGCACTGTGTATTAATATGTAGCTTCCAATAAATCCAAGAGTGCCACACTGTGAGTCTGACTGACAGCCCTAAATTTGGTTGTCAGCATAATTTTGTTGCTCACTCAGGACATTTTATCAATGACCGTCCAATCATGGAATCACTCCTTATGCTGACCACTTTGTGTTATGCGTTTTGCAAAGGTAATCTAGTTGAATACAGTTAGTACCTATCTTGTTGTGAACAGGTGCACTTTTATATCATCTGACCGTCTATGGGGCATTTGACCAAAATATGGCATATGTCTGCAATAAAGCAGGAAATGGAAGGGATAGAGCAATTCAGGTAAATCACAGTCACCAACACAGTGTAGATTCATGGACCTGCAGACCGACAATCACCCAAATCCTGATGACAAAGTCCTACAGTCTTAAAAGAAGCAGCTAGTAAACAAGTTGATACACTGACTTGAATTTTCCAGCTCTCTTGATTTGAGGATAGGTTCTATTACATTAAAAGATAGCAAATATAACTGCTTTATTCAAAAAGGACAGGAGACAGAATGCAGGAAGTATTAGGCCTGTTGGCTTAAAATCAGTCGTTCAGGAAAATATTGGAAGATACTAGAGAAGTTATAGCAGGGTACTTCGGAAAATTCAATGTAATTTACATAGAGTCAACATATATTTATGAAAGGGAAGTTGTGTTTGACCACTCTATTAGAGCTCTTTGAGGAACTGAAACTGGATGTGGATAAAGGGGAATAGTGCCTGTACTGGACATAGATGTCTAGAAGCTACACATATTCCGAGCCAAAAGGCCGAGAAGATGTCTAGAAGGCATTTGAGAAGATGCCTCTCAAAGGTTACTGTAGAAAGTAAAAGCTCATGGTGTAGTAGGTAGTACATAGGCATGAAGAGAATATTATCTAATTAAAATAACATAAAGAGTAGGCATGAATTTTGTCTTCAAACATGGAGCCACGTTATGGCCTGTATGTCCCGTCAACAGTTCACAACAAGTAACATACTAACTGTGCTCAAACAGCGTTCATTTTGCCAACGTGGCAAGACCTCAACTATTTACTTTATAAATTACATTAAAGGACAGACAGAGTGCATGGTTGCCAAATTTGCTGTCAATATGAGAATAGATGGGAAAGTAATTTGTAAGGAGACTCGAGGAGGGTACAAAATGATATAGATGGATTAAGCTGTTTTTACTTAAATTTATGTCTGATATCTTAATTTCAGTCTTATATCTTTATATCTTCTGTAAGTCAAAATGGAGTTGGAAAGTGGTGACATATTACACTTTTCACTGTATTTATTTGTTAAATACAAGTGACAACAAATTTAATTCAATTCAAGTCAGTGAATAAAGTTGGGACAAATACAGTATAATGTGAAAATGTGTGCAATTCCTTTCAGTTTGGCAGGATGATTTTTTAAAAAAGAAGTGTATTATCTAAATGGTGAGAAGTTAAGAGCTTTGAGGTTCTGGGGAACCTTGTGCATGAATCACAAAATGTTAATATGCATGTGCAGCAAGTAATTAGAAAAGGTAACAGAATCTTATAACATAGAAACATAGAATATAGGAGCAAGAGTAGGGTATTCTGTCCTTCAAGCCTGCTCCATTATTCAATGTAATTAAGGTTGATCATCCAACTCATTACTTATTGGAAGAGGAATTTAATACAAAGGTAAGATGGGTATGCTTCAGTTATACAAGGTATTGGTGGGACTACTCCTAGAGTATTGAGCACAATATCTGCCACCTTATTTAAGGAAAGGTGAAAATGCATTGGTGACAGTTCAGTGAAGGTTTACTAGATTAACATGTGAATGAGAAGGTTTATCTTATTGGGAAAGATGGGACAGGCTAGGCTTGTGTGTGCTGAAGTTTAGAAGTGTAAGAGACAATTTGATTGAAACATATATGATTCTAAGGGGCCTTGGTAGGGTAGATGTTAGAGGATTTCCCCAGAATTCTTACAGAATTGCTTTTTAAAAATCAGGGGCCATCCATTTAAAATAGAGAGGAGCTGATTTTATTTTCTAAATGGCTGAGAGTCTTTGGTGAGACAAAGTAATGGAAGCAGAGTCCTTGAATGTTTTTAAGGCAGTGGTAGATTCTTGTTAATTTTTATTGCAGGATAGTGAAGAACAGTTAAGATTGCAGGCCTGTATACAGAGAAATGAGCAAGGTAAGATACTAATGTGTGAAGTTGCAGTGAGAAACACAAGTACACAGAAAAATGGCAGCAGGTACAACCTTCATTTAGAACTGACATCAATCCAGTTTGCTGTCATTCAAATTTATTCTCGGATGGCTGTTCTATTTTGGAACTCATAAATACTTTGTATCCTTTCCAGCATGTCACCATATATCAAGGGACAACTGTGGCCAGACATTGTTAACATTATTTACAAACAAAAAATGTATAATTTATAAGTAACATTGCAATAGTGCTTTATTCTTCAGGAGTAGAATGGTGCTGGAAAAGCACAGCAGTTCAGGCAGCATCCGAGGAACAGTAAAATCGACGTTTCAGGTAAAAGCCTTTCATCAGGAATACAGGCAGAGAGCCTGAAGGGTGGAGAGATAAATGAGAGGAGGGTGGGAGTGGGGAGAAAGTAGCATAGAGTACAACAGGTGAGCGAGGGTGGGGATGAAGGTGATAGGTCAAGGAGAGGGTGGGGGAAGGTAGCAAAGAGTACAATGGGTGGATGGGGGTGGGATGAAGGTGATAGGTCAGAGAGGAGGGTGGAGTGGATAGGTGGAAAAGAAGATAGGCTGGTAGGACAGGTCATGGGGACGGTGCTGAGCTGTAAGTTTGGAACTAGGGTGAGGTGGGGGAAGGGGAAATGAGGAAACTGGTGAAGTCCACATTGACGCCCTGGGGTTGAAGTATTCCGAGGCGGAAGATGAGGCTTTTTTCCTCCAGGCGTCTGGTGGTAAGGGAGCGGCGGTGAAGGAGGCCCTGGACCTCCATGTCCTTGGCAGAGTGGGAGGGGGAGTTGAAATGTTGGGCCACGGGGCGGTGTGGTTGATTGATGCAGGTGTCCCGAAGATGTTCTACTAGGAGGCGCCCAGTCTCCCCAATGTAGAAGAGACTGCATCGGGAGCAACGGATACAATAAATGATATTGGTGGGTGTGCAGGTACAACTTTGATGGATGTGGAAGGCTCCTTTAGGGCCTTGGATGGAGGTGAGAGAGGAGGTGTGGGCGCAGGTTTTGCAATTCCTGCGGTGGCAGGGGAAGGTGCCAGGATGGGAGGGTGGATTGTAGGGGGGGCGTGGACCTGACCAGGTAGTCACGGAGGGAACGGTCTTTGCAGAAGGCGGAAAGGGGTGGGGAGTGTAATATATCCCTGGTGGTGGGGTCCGTTTGGAGGTGGTGGAAATGTTAGCGGGATGATTTGGTTTATGTGAAGGTTGGTAGGGTGGAAGGTGAGCACCAGGGGCATTCTGTCCTTGTTACGATTGGAAGGATGGGGTCTGAGGGTGGAGGTGTGGAATGTGGACAAGATGCATTGGAGGACATCTTTAACCATGTGGGAAGGGACATTGCGGTCTCTAAAGAAGGAAGCCATCTGGTGTGTTCTGTGGTGGAACCGATCCTCCTGGGAGCAGATACGGCGGAGGCGGAAGAATTGGGAATACTGGATGGCATTTTTGCAGGAAGTAGGGTGGGAAGAGGTGTAATCCAGGTAGCTGTGAGAGTCGGTGGGTTCATAAAAAATGTCGGTGTCATGTCGGTCGTCATTAATGGAGATGGAGAGGTTCAGGAAGGGGAGGGAGGTGTCAGAGATGGTCCAGGTAAATTTAAGGTCAGGGTGGAATGTGTTGGTGAAGTTGATGAACTGCTCAACCTCCTTGCGGGAGCACGAAATGGCACCAATGCAGTCATCAATGTCGCGGAGGAAGAGGTGGGGAGTTTGTGCCAGTGTAACTATGGAAGATGGACTGTTCTACGTAGCCAACAAAGAGACAGGCATAGCTGGGGCCCATACGTGTGCCCATGGCTACCCCTTTGGTCTGGAGGAAGTGGGAGGATTTGAAGGAGAAATTGTTAAGGGTGAGGACCAATTCGGCCAAACTATCCATTCCACCTATCCACTCCACCCTCCTCTCTGACCTACCACCTTCATCCCACCCCTATCCACCCATTGTACTCTTTGCTACCTTCCCCCACCCTTCTCCCTGACCTATCACTTTCATCTGCACCCCCACCCACATATTGTACTCTATGCTACTTTCTCCCCACCCCCAATCTCCTCTCATTTATCTCTCCACCCTTCAGGCACTCTGCCTGTATTCCTGATGAAGGGCTTTTGCCCGAAACGTCGATTTTCCTGCTCCTCGGATGCTGCCTGAACTGCTGTGCTTTTCCAGCACCACTCTAATCCAGAATCTGGTTTCCAGCATCTGCAGTCATTGTTTTTACCTTTATTCTTCAGGACCAATTATTCTAATTCTTAGGTTTCTTCTCATTTATTTTTGCATTTCTGTTCCATTTTGCGTTATTTTCTTATTTTACTATTTACTGATTTCCTCTTCATCTAATTATCTTTGTATTTATGCACACATATTTTACATTCCTCATCTAAATAGTTGTTTGGTAGTAAGAAACTTAAATATTGTCACTTAAAGGGACATTTTGTTGAAGATTTTCATCTTGCGCACATTGGAACATTCCAATGTGAGGAGGACAATATTTTCAACTGTATCAGAAGGGACTGGTTAACAAGTGGGCTCCAATTGGTAGAGGCATTGTCTTGAAGAATGCACCAATAGATGATAACTGACAGTTAGCTGCCAAGCTCTGTTAAATTTAAACCAAGCAAGCTGATCCTGATTGGTCAAGGCATTGCCCTGAGTGATGAATCAAGGAATAGAATTTAAGTTGAAGATTAGTTTTGGCGTCAATAATTTATAATGGCTGAAAACTGCCCCATGTGTTCTTTTTGCTTGCATTTAACTAAATAAGAGCAGCTGTTCTTAACTGCTTAAGATTTCAACTTTACTTTGATGACGAAAAGTGAATGGCTAAAGGTCTGATTCTGAGTCTCTAAATCTCAATTATGATGACAACAATTAGTCTGGATGTCCTTAGGGTGGATTTTGGAAGAAACTAACAATCAACCAGGATTGCCTCACTATTATCATTTTATAAAGTTTTGGTTAGTAAAATTAGCTAGCGGGTGGACACCATGTGAGAACAGGGTTCAGGTTATAAACAAACAGCCAGCTGATACTTTACGATCTGAGTTCACAAGAGAAAGGATATCATTTAAATAAGACAGTTAGTCTGCCAGTATCAATGGAGCAATACTTCAGTATGAGTCAAATTCTGCAGGAAATGACTCAGGGAGAAGACAGAATTTCAATGGAGTTGTCAAAGAGAGGAAAGAATTGTGAACCTTACTCATTTTTTCTTGCATCATCAGCCTATTCACTTCCAAGCAATAGTTTCCACTCTCTTTCCAACTAAGTCTACAAAAAATCATTTATTCTATTCCAACTTTGTATGATCCCCCTTCTTTACTTTGAAAGATCCATCTTTTCCTTGGTCCGTGGCCCATTTGATCCTTATCTTTCCCTAATGTATCTGGTCACTGTTCTCCTCCTTCTCCACATTCATCCTTTGATTTGCGAGTCTGTTTTCTCCTTCTAGGGACATTTAGATATCTCCTCTTCCATTGTTTGCTTCTGGAATTCTATCTCTTTCATACTCTAGTATGATCCTTTCCCAGTTATTGTTCTTCTAGTAATACTATTAAATTGGCCTGACTAAATTAAGACAACCCAAAACCCATTTCACATAATACCTTACAACCAGCAAAGTGGGAATTTTAAACACATTAGCTTGATTGGATTAGAATAAGTTCATAAGACCTTAAGATGCATGAACAGAAGTGAGCCATTCAACCAGTTGCGTTCGCTCCATTATTCAATGAGATCATGGCTGATCCATGATAATCCTGAATTCTAAATTCCGTTTTTCTGCCTTTTCCCAACAGAATTATCCATAAATGTGAGAAAAGAAATTGGGAAAATGCAATCCCAGCATAGTCAATTTTAAAGCAACGGGAATAATGTAGAGATACAATTCTAAACAAAATATTCATACTTAGAATATTAATCTTGAATCATTATGCATTTCCCAGCATAGAATGTGAATTATTATTGTCACATTTCTGTCACATTTTTGTGTCAACATTTTCTATTCTCAAAACAGAATTGATAATAGTAACTGCCTGGGGAAACTTACCATTCTGTAACCATACCTTCTTACTAGAGTTGTAGCTGTAGTACCTCAGATATTTGTGTAGGTTAATGCACTTTTCTTCCTTCCTTTCTATCTCAGTGTGTAGTGCTTTTTTTATTCTTTTGTAGAATATGGTCATTGCAAGTGGGGCAGCATTTGGTCCCTAAATGCCCTTGAATGTGACAATGAAATAGCTTGTTGAACTGCTGCAGATGCTGTTATAGGAACACACACAATGCTATCATGAAGGGATTTTGATCCAGTGAAAGTGAATGCAAGAAAATATAGCTGCAACACAGGAACTGTATTGGCCGTGTTTACAGGCTCTGGTGGTTTCATGCACCTGCTGCCCTTGTCCTTTCAGGTGAAGAGGTTGTGTATTTGCAAGGTACTGTCTAAGGAATCTTGGTGTGTTGCTGGGAGTTTTTATAGAGTTTATAGACACTCTGCATCAGTGCTAGAAGAATTTATGATAGTTGATCAAGTGGGCTATTTTGTTCTGGATGGTGTCAAATATCTTGAGTGATGTTTGAGTGACACTAATCCAGGCAATGGGAGTATTCCATTTCACTTCTAACTTGTGCCTTGTGATTGGGGTCAAATCTTAGGGAGACACAGATGAGTTACTCACCACAGCCTCTGAACTGCTCTCATGACCACAGTATTGATATGGTTGGTTTCATTCAATTTTTGGTAAGTGGTAACTCCCAGGATGCTTATAATCGGGGTTTCAATGATAGTAAGGCCATTGAATACCAAGGGTAGATGGTTAGATACTCCAACTTGGAGATGGTAGCGAGTAAAATTTCTGTGGAAAATGTGAGGCAGTAAAGGCATGATGGTGTTGAATATCTATTTAACATCACAAACATTGCCTACTAAGTAATGTTGCTGTGCTATACAAGTGCATTGTACTTAGCCTTTAATAACAATATTAAATTTAATATATTAGATAATGTTTCTTTGGAATCATTTTATTGTCCTGATTTTAACTCTATGCAAATACTGGGCAATCCAAAGAAGGTATACAGCATTCTTAGTAGTTCTCTTTAAGAAAAAGATGCTGTCCACCCTTCTTGGTTCAATAAAATACATAATCATCAAATCCCTAAATAACCTATAACCAGTGCATCATCTCCCTCCCAATACTTTCCGACAAAGCTTCCATAAATAGAAAATCACAAGAAAATCTGCATTCAACTAAACCATTGGGATTTGCTGACAGGTTTGTCTTGTTACAAAATCCTTTTTTTTGTGTGTGAGCCTATTATTAATGTGGAGTAGTTCTGATTCCTGTGAGACCACATCATGACGAATAAACATCTTTGTTAGTAAATCTTAACCATTGTGCAATTGTCATAGCCAATAAAATTTCAGCGAGAAACCTCTAGATAATTTGATCTGCATTCATTCCATTCATAAAATGAGTCATTTGCAAAATGCTAATATTTAACTAGATAAAAGACAACTGCGTAAACATAAACCACGGTTAATGGCATTTGGCAGGCACTATGTTCAAAGGTAAACATCGCTTTTTGTGAGTGAATGGTAAAGTAACAACATAGGATTATTTGGAAAGCAAAAAGAACATTCAGTACTCATAGGGTTAGTGGAATTCTATTTGATGGTAGCAAACACAGAAGTGAAATATCTCATCAATCTATAAAATTAGAGTACTCTTATCCAGAGAACACTGTCACTATTTATCACATACCAATCGGCACATGATGTACTTTCTGTGACCTTGGACGTTATGTTTTCAAAGGTGCACAGCATTGATTATACGTTTAGTTGTCTTTCGAACAAGAAGCTTGATGTCTCGTTGTATTATTTTCCTATTGAGTATTCCTATAGAACAGAGCATTACATTGTTCCGATGCATGAGTAGAAAAGGACCCAGCATTATTTCATTATAACTGTAGTTTTCTAATATGTGATCTCGTTCTTTCATCTGGTGCACGATTAACACTTAAAAATTAAAACGTATTCTGGTTTTTAATCTTATTTAGTGAATGCAAATCCATGGAGTCAACTGACTGCTTCATTTGTTGTGTTTAAGGTGATATGCCCACTACTTAATCTATTGACGTGACACACCTCGGTAATACACAGCATTGTTTGTGTTTCTCTGTACATAAAGGGATTATACTGAGGCTCTGATGCATAGTGTCTATTATACTCTACACAGACTCTCAGAAACTCGCCAAGGTTCCTAAGACAGTATCTTTCAAACCCACAACCTCTTCCACCTAGGAGGACAAGGGCAGCAGGTACACGGAACCACTACCATCTGCAAGAACCCCTACAAGCCACCCACAGATAATATAGTTCCTAGGTTGCAGCTATGTTTTCTTTCATTCACTTTCACTGGGGGTAGGGGCCCTGATTTGTTCAGAATCTGTTTAGCAAGGACTGCACTTGCAATGGTAGTTCAATACCTGCCATTTGACAGATGTGTTTGTCACAAAGAGCGTTTTAGTGATTTCCTTGATCCAAATGGTTCCAGCTGGTGGACTTTGCTGAAGATATGCATCATACTCAGGCACTCCTGAGGGAACAAATGATCTTCCCAAGCAACTGAATTCCAAGAGAAAACCAAAGGACTCTAAAACAGTCCCTTGTTGGAATTCCAGTCACTTCAGAATCATCAGTCTCAACATTGACCAATCCATTTGCTTTAAGGCAATAGGATATGCTCTTAATTGGCTGTCAAGTGAAACTTCATTGAACTGGTATTGTAAATAAACTGAGATAAGAAAGGAGCCCCGACGGCTGAGTGACTTTATCCAATCAGTATTTGAATCATGCATTTGTGGAAAATCCAGGCTTTGTCATGGTTTGAACCAGTAACTGATTGTTTTGGATCACAAAGTGTATCCGAGGGGTTCTTTGGATTTGGTTAAATGTAGTTAAGAGAAGACTCGACTACAGCAATTTGCTTAAATATTTATTAAGTAATAATAAAAAAAAGGAAAAGGAGGAAAAAAGAAGCAATAAGTCTCACGCCCTTCTGCATACTGGGGAGCCCTTGATTAACTGCTGGTCTAGAGGCTTAGGTTCATTTCTGTCACAGTTCATGATCCCAGCCCAAGGTGAAGTCCAACAACTCAGAACAAACCTCTCTTATACAGTGTAACAAACAGCAAACAACAGGTATAGAAAAGGAAGTACAGAAATACGTGTTGATCGTGCCATCCTCAATGTGTACAGGAATGTTCACAGGACTCATTCAACGTCATGCAGCTGACAAATATCATCAAATTTAGCCCATCCTGCACAATCCACCCTAATGACATTAACAGCACATGTTACTTTCAGCCACCCCCTAGAATGTATAATTAGGAGTCAATAATTTAATTTGAATCCATTCTTTCGTTCTACAAGGCCTGCTGCTTGAGGATAATAACATCCAATGTATCCCATTATCTGCAGCCCATTGCTGCACCTGTTGATCTGTAAAGAGTAAGCCATTATCTGATTGTGTTTCTGATGGTTCACCATAGTAGGATATCAACTGCTCTAGGCCCTTAACAGTGTTATTCTCATTTACTTTGGTTGTTGGGAAAGCTAACATCAGTAAGTGTCCACCATGGTTAGCAGATTTTGATATTGATGTTATAATGGTAATGGTCAATCTGTTAGGTGTGAGCAGGCTGATCTCCTCATTTGATTTGTGCCATTGGTTTTTCCAGCAGTGATACGTGTTTTACCTTTTGACATTTTTCACACCTGTCAATGACTCCTTCCACCAGACCGGCAGGTAAGTGCAAACCTCGACTCTTGCCTGTTGCACAGTGCCTTGATACCCTAAATGTCCTGACTTTACATGAGCCCATTTTCCAATGTGACGTATCTAGTTTGATGCCCTTCAACTGTTCTGGCTTTTATTATTCCATCTCCAGTATTGTTGTGATCAATAGATTCGGAACCATCCTTCATATGGGCATCAAAATGATACACAGTAATTTTCATGTGCTATGCCTTTGCCCATATTTGTGTCCATAGTTTTGTTCCCCACAGGGCCTTCCTGGCAATTTTTCAGTCACATGATTGCCAGGTTGACATTCATGCAGTCATCCCATTGGCCACTGCTAATGGGTCAGTATAAATGTGCTAGGATCACAGCTGCTAATTCAGCATACTGGCTCGATTCCCCCATCTCCTTCACTATGGATAATCATCTGTGTGGAGGGGTTAAATGCAACAACTTGCCACCTCTTTTGGCCATTCTTCCAGGTGGCTGATCTATCAGTGAACTAAGAACAGTGACTCAGTATCTTCAGACAGTTGTTCAAACAGAATGCCCCATTGAACGGGAAATGCGGGTATGGCCCGGTCAAAACTTGGAGTTCATTCACTTGATGGATATTTAGCTATTTGTTCGTGGAGTTTGGCAATGCCTTTCCCTTCTTGGCTCCATCAGCTCTGTATTATTTCCACTTTATAATGGAGCTTTGTTGGGCTCTACCGGCCTTTTGGGTTGCAACCTCAGATAAGACCCACTTTAGAATTGGTAAATCAGATCTGAGGAGCATTTTGTCCTTGTCCATCTGCCCCTTCAGCCTCTACTAGGGCCCAATAGCAGGCCAGAAGTTGCTTTTTCAAATGTTGTGTAATGTGTTGTTGCCTTGGTTAGTTTTTTGGACCTTTTTATGTCTGGCAACAGCTTCACATGGCTACATTTTGTACTACTGGTACTTATAATTCAAAGGGTAAGTCAGGTATCCGAGGTGTCGGGGAAGTCCTAGCGCTACGGCCTCATTATTGGCCATAAACACTTTCTGTTGATCTTCGCCCCACTCAGGCTGAGCTTTCTTTAGGGTAATGGCATATAGAGGTCTTAGTAACGCGGTTAAGTGAGGTACAGGTCATTCTGCTATAATGGCGTTTCGTCAACACGAGTTCGCTGTAACGCAACTGACGAATAGGGGATGCTGTTTCTAAAGCGCAAACTTTTAAACCATGTTTTAGCGATTGTGCGATTACCTCGCCAACACTTTAAGTGTTATTTGTATTGCTCAATTCTTTTATAGTGCAGGGTCACACAGGAATGCGATTATTGTGCTATGGAAGAAATGACTGTATATGGCTACATCAGTATCTAAGCAGACCTATGCATTTCTGTGAGTCAGTCTTGCCAGTTGGAACAGCCATTTCTTGTATTTTATTCTTTACTTTGTCAGGGATGAGACTATCCCATTTTGTCCATAAAATGTCTACAAACTGCACTGATTGTATTGGTCTCTACACCTTCTTCGGGTCCACTTCCCAGCCTCTGTTCCGTACAGGCTGCACCAGTGTGGCAAGAGCTTCCACTGGTCCATGGCTCAAGGTGTCATCAATTTAATGTAGCAGCGGACACATATCTATGTCCCTTGCTACTAGCCCATGGCATAAGTTTGTGCTTTTTAAGTATGCTTGTGGTAGCCAACAGAAGGTATATTGGTGACCTTCCCACGTAAAAGCAAACTGAGCCTTTTTTCAGATATAAGGAGCAAGAGGGTAACTAGAGAAAGGGTTGGCTCACTCAAGGACAAAGGAGGAAAGTTATGCATGGAGTCAGAGAACATGGGCAAGATTCTTAATGAGTACTTTGCATCAGTATTCATCGAAGAGAGGGACATGACGGATTTTGAGGTTATGGATAGATCCTTGAGTACTCTAAGTCAAGTTGGCATAAGGAGGGAGGAGGTTTTGAGTATTCAAAAAGGCATTAAGGTAGACAAATCCCCAGGTTGGATGGGATCTACTCCAGGTTACTGAGGGAAGCGAGAGAGGAAATAGCTGGGGCTTTAATAGATACCTTTGCAGCATCCTTGAACAAGGTGAAGTCCCAGAGGACTAGAAAATTGCGAATGTTGTCCCCTTGTTTAAGAAGGGTAGCAGGGACACTGCAGGTAATTATAGACCGGTGAGCCTGACGTCAGTGGTAGGGAAGTTGCTGGAGAAGATACTGAGTGTTAGGATCTATTCCCATTTGGAAAAAAATGGGCTTATCAGTAATGGGCAGCATGGTTTTGTGTAGGGAAGGTCATGTCTTATAAACCTAATAGAAATTCTATGAGGAGGTGACAAAGGTGATTGATGGGGGAAGGGCTGTTGATGTCATATACATGGACTTTAGTAAGACATTTGATAACATTCCCCATTGTAGTCTGATGGAGAAGGTGAAGTCACATGGGGGTCCAGGGTATTCTAGCTAGATGGGTAGAGAACTGGCTGGGCAACAGGTGACAGAGAGTAGTAGTGTAAGGGAGACCTGTGACCAGTGGTATTCCACAGGGATCTGTGCTGGGACCATTGTTGTTTATAATATATATAAATGATTTGGAGGATGCCTGATTAGCAAGTTTGCAGATAACACAAGATTGGTGGAGTAGCAAATAATGAAGGTGACTGTCAGAGAATAAAGCAGAATATAGATAGATTGGCAAGATGGGCAGAGAAATGGCAGATGGAGTTCAGTCTGGGCAAATGTGAGGTGCTGCATTTTGGAAGATCCAATTCAAGAGTGAACTATACAGTAAATGGAAAAGTCCTGGGGAAAGTTGATGTACAGAGACATCTGGGTGTGCAGGTCCATTGTTCCCTGAAGGTGGCAACGCAGGTCAGTAGAGTGGTCGAAAAGGCATACGGCATGTTTTCCTCATTGCACGGGGTATTGAGTACAAGAGTTGGCAGATCATGTTACAGTTGTATAGGACTTTGGTTCGGCCACATTTGGAATACTATATACAGTTCTGGTCGCCACATTACTAAAAGGATGTGGATGTTTGCAGAGAAGGTTCACGAGGACGTTGCCTGGTATGGAGGGTGCTAGCTTTGAAGAAAGGTTGAGTAGATTAGGATTATTATCATTAGAAAGATGGAGGTTGAGGGGGGACCTGATTGAGGTCTACAAAATCATGAAAGATAGAGACAGGGTGAATAGCAAGAAGCTTTCTCCCAGAGTGCGGAACTCAATTACTAGGGGTCACGAGTTTAAAGTGAGAGGGGAAAGGCTTAGAGGAGATATGCATGGAAAGTTCTTTACACAGAGGGTGGTGGGAGCCTGGTTCACATTGCCAGTGGAGTTGTGAGAGGCGGGAACAATAGCATCATTTAAGATGCATCTAGACAGATACATGAATGGGCAGGGAGCAAAAGGATACAAATCTTTAGAAAATAGGCAGCAGGTTTAGATAGAGGATCTGGATCGGTGCAGGTTTGGAGGGCCGAAGGGCCTGTTCCTGTGCTGTAATTTTCTTTGTTCTTTGAGCTTGTGATTCTGGCGCTATTGGTATGAAGAAAAAGCCATTTGCTCGGTCAATAATGGCATACCAGGTATCTGGCCCCTGTGACAAACTTTCTATAATAGTGATCACATCAGGCATGACCACTGACAGGAGAGGAGCATATTTGTTAAGTTGGTGGTAACCAGCTGTCATTCATCAACTTCCATCAGGCTTCTTTACAGGCCGTACAGGGCTATTGTACACATATTCTGCATGTGTCACAGTCCCCGCAGCTAACCGGTCTTGTGTAGTATCCTCAATTTGTTTCTGTCATCCCAGAATAAGATACTGTTTAATTGAAACCACCGCGTAGGCGGAGGAATAATGAGGGGTTCCCATTTTGCCTTACCAACAGTCACAGGTGATATACCAAAAGAGAATTTGCCAAGTGGGGTTTGCAAGGTGATACCTTTTAGTAAGTCCATATCAATAATATTTTCTGGTACATTGGATATCAATACTGGGACTACTCATGGTGGATCTATTCCCCAAGGCTATTCTGTTATGTGTTCTAAATGCCAGTGTTACTGCTGCACCAAATCTATTAATAGTCATTTTGAGCCCTACATGTCTATGTGGATTGCAATGTATAATAGTAACTTCTGCCCCAATGTCTTGTAATGCAATATCTTGTTGTACATTGCCTTTCCTCCAATAAATGGTGATAGAGACATGAGGCCTTGAGTCTCCAGTCAACCCACCAAATGCCCTTACAAAGACCCTGGAGTCCTGGCCCCACCCCATATCAATTGGCTGACTGGCTCCCCACAACTGTGTGGAGTTTGCACATTCTCCCTGTGTCTGCGTGGGTTTCCTCCGGGTGCTCCGGTTTCCTCCCACAGTCCAAAGATGTGCAGGTCAGGTGAATTGGTCATGCTAAATTGCCCGTAGTGTTAGGTAAGGGGTAGATGTAGATGTAGATGTAGGGGTATGGGTGGGTTACGCTTCGGCGGGGCGGTGTGGACTTGTTGGGCCGAAGGGCCTGTTTCCACACTGTAAGTAATCTAATCTAATCTAATCTAATCTAAAAAAAACCTGCCTGACCTCCTCCAGGTTAGAGTATAATGGGTTTGTGGGGGACACAGTCAGTGTGGTTTCCTTTTCTCTGTCTTCATCTGATTTAGTGTATTTTACTTCCTTACCCTTTGGAGAGCAATGTGTCCGCCACATACACCATGTATCCACAGGCATTTCTACTCTTGCTTTTAATAATGCCACAAACATTTCTCTTCTGGTTAACTTCGTATCACCTTTGAACCCACCCCATCTCCACCTTGTTGTCCCTGTTTGTCACCTGCGCTGAAAATGTATTGCTGGAAAAGCGCAGCAGGTCAGGCAGCATCCAAGGAGCAGGAGAATCGATGTTTCAGGCATGACCCCTTCTTCAGGAGGGCTTCATTCCTGAAGAAGGGCTCATGCCCAAAACATTGATTCTCCTGCTCCTTGGATGCTTCCTGACCTGCTGCGCTTCTCCAGCAACACATTTTCAGCTCTGATCCCCAACATCTGCAGTCCTCACTTTCTCCTGTTTGTCACCTGCTTGGGTGGGTCTCAGTTTTCAATTACCAGCCTCCACATCCTCCAACTGTCCTCACAACAAACAAACCTGTCCCTGGTCTGGCCCTAATGGGGCACTTCTCATCCAGCCTGGGCCACTTTGCATTAGCCAGCTCCTTGTTCCGGTGGTGAAAGCTTCCTGGTCTGGACCCTGAAACTGCTGAGAACACACACCCGCTTGTGTAACCAAATCCCTCAAATGTTTTATATCTTCTGATATGGCCTCCCATCGTTCAACATGACCTTCCCAATTGGGGAAAAGCACTTTTCTACTGCTAGTGTCACTGTATTCCACAACCATCCAGTTTGCCCTATGTTTCTAAACATGCTAGTCACATGTGGATCAACTCTTAAGGCTCCCAGATTCCTTCACTCTGTGGCACTCAACATGCTATGGGTGGCGCCCTGGTCCCAGGACCGCATCAGCCAGCAGATCAAGAGTTCACTTGACTTCTGCTTAAAGTGCGACCCCAAAACCTGTAATTCAGACATAGAGAAATCTCTCACTACTCTTGAATTGTGTGGGTTTTGTTCTCCTATTTGTTTTGCCTTATTTGTTATTAGGGGTCATGCTATTAGTCCCTTTCTGAGGATGGCTCTGGAGGTGGAGCATCCCTTTCCCCGTCCGTCCATACATACTTTCAAACAGACAAATGCCAAATGTCTCCATCCCAATAATGAGGGGTCCCATTGTGATGTTAATAATATGTGGTCTTTTGATTGGGTCAACTTTCCAATTGCGCTGCTTTGTTCTCTTTTTCTGTTGTACCATCGTCAGACTGCATACTACATGGTTCTGTTTCTCATCCGTCTTCTCGGCTCTCTCCTGCCCTGTTTTAACCGCTTCTGATAGAGTGATGTTACAGTGATCTACTGCTATCAATATGGCCTCAAGCTGCCTGTTTCTGGCCTGGCACTCCTCTGATCCTCTGCACATAGAACACAAGGCTGTTAACAATATCCATCCCATTTATGGTACATTGTCCTTGCTTCTGGGGAAGCCTGCTTCCTGCAACTGCTTGTGCATGGCAACTGTATGAATACCCCTCCTTTCTCTATTTTTCCGGTTATAAGCAGGGATCCTATTTATGCTAACAAGTTACCTATGGATCCAAATCCAGAGTTTGCTGCATTCCATCCTGGCATACGGAAGGTCCCCGGATCATCAACTTGCCTTTCCCTTCTCCTAAACTTTTTCCCGAATCCCGTCTTGCTTGATCAACAGTGTTTTGGATCACAAAGTCTATCCAAGAGGTATTTTGAATTTGGTTAAATGTAGTTGAGAAAATACTCGGCAACAGCAATTTGCTTAAATATTAAGTAATAATTTAAAAAAAAAGAAAGGAAATAAAGAAGCAATACGTCTCACACCCTGCTGCCCATTGGGTACCCTTCTGGAGGCTTCTGTTTGTTCTGGCACCATTCGCGATCCCAGTCTAAGGTTAAGTCCAATGACTTGGAACAAACCTCTCCCTCTTATATAGTGTAACAATCAGCAAGTACAGAAAAACAAATACAAAAAAGCAAGTTGGTTGTGCTGTCTTTGGCACATACAGGAATGTTCACAGGTTTCATTTAAAGTCATGCATCTAATGAATATCATCAATTTTAACCCATCCTGTACACTGATATAATTAATAGTAGCAGTAGAGGAGGTATATTTCGACCCCACTTTTGGATATTTCTACAAGTGGAAACATCTTCTCTGTATCTAGCCCATTGAAGCAATTCAGAGCTTTAAAGACCTCTGTCAAGAGAATGAGGAATGCTCTTCATTCCTTGACCAGTATTCCTCATCAAAAAAATAACAATATGCAAGCTAGATGTAGTGTTAAGGAGCAAAGTTAAGTCTCCAACTGGTTTTGGATGCTACAACCTCACTTAAAATGCCAAATTGATATCTTCGATGTTCATTTCCAACATGATATGTGCTGGGTGCAATATTTGTAAAAGGCTTTGTGTGTTCGCTACGATAGAACATCCACAACATGCAAAACCAACAGATTATTAAATCATTAATTCCAGCATTCCTAATCTGAAGTTCCATATTATAGACCATAATCTCTCAATCTCCCACAACTAAACATATATTCAATAAGAGTCAGGTTCCTTCATACTCACCAACCAGTGAATCACAGAATAGTTACAGTGTCAAAGGAAGCCATTTAGCCTATTGTGTCTCACTGGCTCTGTGAATGAGCATCATGATTAAGTGCCATTCGTCTACACTTTGCCACAACCTTGCACATTATTTTTGTTTAAATAACATCTAATGCCCTTTGAATGCCTCAATTAGACTTGCCTGTATTCTATTTCCGGGCAGTAGATTCCAGACTTGAATCATTTGCAGTGTGAAAAAAGTTTTCTTTGTCACATCACATTTACTTCCTTGACAAATCACTTAAAAGCTGTGTCTTTTTATTCTTGATTGTGATAGGAGCAGGAACAGATTTTCCATGCCTACTCTATGCAGACTTCTCATGCTTCTGAAAACTTCAATCAAATCTCCTCTTTGCGATATTCCCTCCAAGGAAACAGTTCCAATTCTCCAAACTATCTTTCTAACTGAAGTTCCTCATCCCTGGAAATATTCTCATAAATCTCTTCAGTATTCTCTGAAATGTGTCTGCATCCTTCCGTAAGTGTGGTATCCAGAGCTGTACACGATACTCTGGCTAAGGTCTAACCAGTGTCTTAGAAAGCTTCAGTATCACCTCTCTGTTCTTGTCACTATGAGTAAGCCGTGTTTACTGTTTGCTTTACTAACTGATATCTCCAGCTATTCTACCACCTTTAATGAATTCTGTTTATATTCACGCAGGTCTCTCTGTTCCTGCACATACATTGGAATAATTATTTTAGTTTATACAGTCTTTCCAAGTACTTTGTCTCAAATTATATGAATTTACAATTCTCTGCACTGAACTTCATCTACCACACATTCACTTACTCCACCAACTTATCCTTGTTCTTTTGAAGGTCTATACTGTCTTCTTCATAGTTTACTAAGCTTCCAAGTTTTTTAGCATCTGCAAACTTCAAAATTTCCCTCTCCACATCAAGATCTGGATCATTAATATAAATCAGGGAAAACAAAGAAAACAACTCCAGGGAACTCAACTACGAGCTTCCCTCTCGCCTGAAAAATATCCATGAACTATTACTTTCTGTTGTTCATAACTCAGAAAGTTTAGTCTCATGTTGCTATTGTCCATTTTATTTTGTACCATCTAAAGGAATCATCAACTATTTACAAGTCAGTTGCTTGATTACTTTTTCTGGCTGCTGTGGGAATACTAAGCATTTTGAGTGATTTTCTTTTGTTATTCAAAGTTTTGAGATCATCTCCAGGTTGTGGTCAGCCTTTTGATGAATTAATTGTGTTTGGCAGCATAACGGGTTGTCCACAAGCCAGTTGCTTCCAGGAAGATTTGGGTTCCATCATGTGCAATTTGGAAATGAAAAAAGATTGAGAGATGATTTAGACGTGCAATGAGAAAATGAAGATGAATATGCGGATATCCTTGTCTTCTGCCTCAACAATGGTTTTCCCATCATGGCCAGCATTATTCCCTCCATGGAGTCAGAACATGTAGATGTGCTTATCCCCCTCCAGTCACGTCCTGCTTCCTTTAATTGTGAACCATCTCTCTTGCAAGAAGAGTCTGCCATCAGCGTGTACCATGCAACCCGTGGTGTGGCTTTTATGGTTGGATAGCTAGATATAAATTTAAATGTTGTGAGATGTGAATTTCAGGATTTCAACAGTGCTCCTATGGTGAAGGGTGTAAGTATTAGGTATGACTGTTGATTAATGGAGAAATATTTGAGGGGAGTTTTGGTGGATTCAGAAATGGCTGAGGTTTGTAGGGCTGTTGCTAGAATCTGGCTGATGAGGTTGCAGTCATTGACCTGATTACTCATATATATCCACATTCTTGAAACTTTATGCCTGCCACTGACCTCCCTGGCTATTTCCTGTCACTGCCTTCTGAGCTAGTGCCTGGAAAGGACGGAAAGGAAAGTTGACGACAGCAGGGCGGTAGACGTAATCTATATGGATTTCAGTAAGGTTCCTCATGGTAGGCTGCTCTGGAAAGTTAGATCACATGGATTCCGGGGGAGCTGGCAAATTGGATACACAATTGGCTTGATAGTAGGAAGCAGAGGGTAATAATGGGGAAGGATGCTTGTCAGACTGGAGGCTTGTGACTAGTGGAGTGCCTCAGGGATCGGTGCTGGGTCCTATATACATATATATATATATATATATATATATATATATATATAATATCAATGATTTGGATGAGAATGTACAAAGCATGATTAGTAAGTCTGCAGATGACACCCCCACTCCGGCCTATCACCCTCACCTTAACCTCCTTCCACCTATCACATTTCCAACGCCCCTCCCCCAAGTCCCTCCTCCCTACCTTTTATCTTAGCCTGCTTGGCACACTCTCCTCATTCCTTAAGAAGGGCTCATGCCCGAAACGTTGATTCTCCTGCTCCTTGGATGCTGCCTGACCTGCTGCGCTTTTCCAGCAATACATTTTCAGCAAATACATGGATAGGAAAGGATTAGAAGGATATGGGCCAAGTGCAGGGAAACGGGGTTAGCGTTGATGGAAATTTTGGTCAGCATGGACCAGTTTGGGCCAAGGGCCTGTCTCCGTGATGTAGGACTCTATGACTCTATGGGAATCAAAGTCCCATTTTACCAGAGTCAGTGTGTGTTGATTGTCGCTATTCCCAGTAAGTTCAGTACCTGCAGCAGTCACAATGAGAGGAACAAACTAGCTTTAACTAGTGCCAGAACAACACAATATAGGGCTCATTGCTGCTACATACAGCCAATGAATGGTGCAGAGAGTGATGGATAGACCTAGAAATCATGCCAATGTTTGGGCATTCTACTGCTTTTCAATCAATAGGTTTGGCTTATTTGTACATTGTGATCACTGTTCACATTTTGGGGGTTAAGACTTAAGGTATTAACTCTTTATTTATTTATTTATATGCTGTTTATGGACTCTTTTGGTGCACAAATTGGCTGCTTTGTTTGCTAACATCAATACAGGAGCCATTCAGGAGTAACACATTGACTGCAAAATATTTCGAAGCTACTTGGACGCTGCCTGAACTGCTGTGCTCTTCCAGCACCACTAATCCAGAATCTGGTTTCCAACATCTGCAGTCATTGTTTTTACCTTGCAAAATACTGAGTCATCCTAAGGATTTGATAGATCTGTATAAGCACAAGTTATTTCTTTCTACTGCAATAGCCTTAACTTTATTGACTTTATGTCGCTAAGAATAGAATAGGGTAGACAATTGTGCACTTTTAATAGATTTTGCAGTTAAATGTTGAATTTATTATTATGAAAATTTTGTCATCCTTTGTTAATTAAGGTTGCCCAGAAATACATGGTCTCATAATTCCTCAGATGTCCACTTATATACAAATAGGAGATGATGGTACTCAGCCAAGAGCAGCCTCACTTGATACTCAGTCTAATTAAACTGGAACTTTACCGTATGTGGGTGTCAGGTGTCAAAGTCTTAATAGGCTGAATCACTGGGAAATTTAATAGCACACCATAAGAAATGAAGCACTAGTAGCTCAGGAAATGAAGGCACATAAAAGTTCAAAATAAGATGTAATTTGTTATCCTAGTGTCCACCAACAATGCATTAGAAATCACTGACTAACTGTACCCTAGTTGCGTACAAACAACTCAGCAACTTAAATTTTAAAGGTTATGTTTGCTTTCTTGTGAAATAAGACTTGGAGCATGTAGTGCAGTCCAAGGATGATTCCAGATTTCTCAAGGTCCCCAGCTGCTGTTTGTTATCTTTCATGAAATGAATGATATCTGAGGAATGGAGCTCTGCCAGTTGCCAAGATTCTTATCAAGTACATTTGTAACGGAATCCTTAACAACAAAATGACTTAATTGCTAAGAACTTGCAATGTTTCCAATTTAAATATCTGTGTAGGAAAAGCCCAGCCCTTCTATCTCTGTTTTGTACCTGCCTATTAAAAATATAAACGGATTTTGGCACACAGCATGAACTCAATGGGCTAAATGGCTTATTTTGGTGCCATAATGATTCCGTGACCTTACAGTAATGAAGACATTTGTTGAGGTTGTCACTGTGTTGTACACTTGTTTCTTAATGGTTTGCAATTGGCCTCGACCTGCTCAGGTTCTCAATTAAGGATCAACATAAAAAGATTCAAGAGTTTTTTATGCCTATCAATCCAGAATATCAAACTATTACAAGGCAAAATTAGATTGCTACTTAAAACAGGCATAATGTTCATGATGAATGATTAACTGATGCCTGTTCCTTCCAAAATAGGCAACGTGCAAACTCGTGATGTGTGTTGGTTTGCATGGTTGCTATGTTCCGCCTAATGCTAAATACTAGAGTGTATTTGTTAAAGCCACCCTGCATCTTCTGAACAAGAGGTGCATTCTAACTGATGTAGTTACTGGAATAAGATGCAAAAGATATTCTGAATAGAAAGAGCACTGATTAGTGGTTCTGCATGGCATAGTATGTTCTTCAAAGTTCTCGCATGCAGCACTTGACCTTGATACAGGAAATGAATGAGAAAAGAGAGGTCCTTTCTTCACTATCTGACACACCTGAGCAAACTGTCAGAAGTTTTGGGATGCAGCTTGTCTCAAAGGCCCTGTTGCAATGCCTGAACAAGCTTAATGATGTTAATGGATGATCAAGGTCAGTGAACTGATCTTGAAATATCCAGAACTGAACCAATAGCCTCATATTGATCACTTGATATTGATCAATTCACCACCATTACATCTTTGCTCACTAATAATGACCTCTAACAATCATCATTGATACAACACATTTATAACTTTCCCTTACCCTTAAGCACTGTTACAAGCCTCACACCTAGAATCCACAGCTGTTACTCACTGCCAGATATTTGGTCACGACAATGGCATAATCGAGACACATTACATTACATGCTCTGACACACACCCTTCCACCTCACAGGATAAGGTGGAGCATAAATCGAGCCAGCAGCACCTTCAATGGCAGGGAACAATGACACATCCTTACTCACTTGACATCTTACAAGTGGTGTACTGAGCTCATGACCAGTGGTTGGGTGGAAACCATTGAAGATGATGATGCGCTCTTACTTAATCCTCTTCTTGCATCCCACTCTCCCCAAAATTGTTTATAATTTGCTATTGATTGTTTCATCAATCATAGGACGTGGATGTTGCTGGCAGCAATTTACTGCCGATAACTTAAAGCCCTGTTGCAGATGGTTGAAAATGGTGGATAAGGAGCCAATAAAGATGGATGCATTGTCCTGAATAGTTTCAAGCTTTTTGACTATTGTTGGAGCTGCATTTATTCTACAGAATGTAGAGTATTCCATCACACTTGTGCTTTGTAGTTTGTAGTCAGGCTGTGCGGAGTCAGGAGGAGGGGTGTTATTTGCTACAGCCTCTGACCTGCTCTTATAATTGCTGTATTTATATAGCTGGCCAGGTGATGTTTCTGGTCAATCCCTACAGGATTCAGAATGGTCATGGAGTTGAACATCAAGGCATGATGCTTTGATTCTGTCTTGTTAGATATGGGTATGGTCCAGCATTTGTGTAGCATGAAGTTATTTCCCACTTATTAGCCCAAGTTTAAGTGTTGTCCAGATCTGGCTGTATGTGGGTATGAACTGGTTCAGTGTCCAGAGAGTTGCAAATGGTAATGATCACAGTGTCATCAGTGGCAAACATCTTCAGTTCTGATTTTAAGATGGAGGAAAAATTATTGGTTAGCAGATGGAGATTGTAATGCCCTGGTGTTGAGATGATTGACCTCCAAAACAACCACCATCTTTCCTTGCAGTAAGTATAAGTCCAACCAGTGTAGTTTTTTCTGAGATAAAAGTTTGCTGGGGTTTACTAAGATTTTTTGACGCCACACTTGGTCAAATGCAGCCTGGAGGTCAAGGACAGTCAGTCTCGCCTTGCCTCACCTTGTGACTGTCTCCTTTCAGACACTCCAAGAACTGCAAGATAGGCAGGCAGAGGCACAGGAGGTAGAGAGTGTTGAGTTTTAAAGGAGGTAGAGAGTGTTGAGTGCTCTGAGATTCATAATCACCAGGTCAATCCTTCCACTGCTCGTACTTTGCAAGCAAGCTTCGAAGAGGAAATTAAAGCTTCTGAGACACAAGGCACAAGTGGTCAGAAGGAAGATGTAACTTTTTCAAAAGTTTTTGGAGCTAGATAAAATGCATAATATTACATGAAATTCAAGCAGATGGGCCACATGCATCTTGTAAAACAGGAATTCTTTACTCTACTGCCTTAATATCCCCATAAAGATTATTGGGAAAGTTCATCTGTGAGAAACAAGCTATTTACAATTGACATTCACAGCTGAAGGTCTAGATCCACCAGGGTACCCTGAGAGCTTTACTATGGATCTTATACAACTGGGTAGAAAAGTTACTTGCTGTATCTACTATTGCTAATTTCTAAGGAATGAGGGGAAACAGTTTACTTTGTCTCCCAGACCCAAATGAATCTTTCTTTAACTCAAGATTTATTGGACTCAGGAATGTTGTCCAGGTGACTCACCTTTGTACTTTGCAGCTGTACGCCAGCTCCACATTCATTTTCTGGATTTCTAGTCCTTGTCAGAAGCTTTAGGTGACTCTGTCCAAGACTTTGGCTCCTCAATGTTGAGACTTATCAGTCTTAGCCTCCTGCTTCTGCTCCTTATTGCCATCCTGGTTCTCTGTCTCTTCATTAGGTTCCATGTTCTGACCCTTGTTTAGGCCATGCCCTGGGCTTTAGGCACCATCCTCAGCTAACCAAGCATTCATCTTTTCTCTTGATGGGAGCTGACAACACCAACTAATTAGGAGGAGAAAGTGAGGACTGCAGATGCTGGAGATCAGAGCTGAAAATGTGTTGCTGGAAAAGCGCAGCAGGTCAGGCAGCATCCAAGGAACGGGAGAATCGATGTTTTGGGTATAAGCCCTTCTTCAGGAATCCTGAAGAAGGGCTTATGCCCGAAACATTGATTTTCCTGTTCCTTGGATGCTGCTTGACCTGCTGTGCTTTTCCAGCAACACATTTTCAACACCAACTAATTACCCAAACTTGTCATCCTTCCAAGCCAACAGACTCTGCCAGTGGGAATCCGGTGTCCCACAGAGAATGGTCCACATTTGGCTGGCATTAGAGATGCCATTCACCTCTTATTCATCTCTTGCACTATGTGAGAATGGAAGTTCTCATTTGATCAGTGGTTTTAAATTGCTCAACAGTTCTGGAGAAGTATAGAATCATTGACAGCTTCTGGATTTCTGCATTTAATGCACCTGTAAAGACTCCATTGGCTACTGGGGAGTCAGGATGGCAAGCACAGACACTTTTGCCTTTTCAGTTGGTTCTGCGATAACGTGTGTTTCTTAAATGACTGAAGGATTTAGTCCATTATTTGTGGAATGTGAACTTTCCTTATCTATACTGGCTATAATGCAATTCTGGCCCCATTAGTTTACATGGCGTGGCTATTGCGTGATTTTCTTATAATGTGAGATCGCATGAGAACGGAACTATCACATTATATCAGAATTGACTGTATTGCAACTACAGTATACAGGTCATTCTGATATTGCTGAATGATTATTAGTTAGACATCTTAGCCCTGAAATTCTTCTAGAAAACAAATCGTAAGCAAAGCTGAGCCTGCCTCTAACCCAGAAATATGCCATTGATCCGATGCCAAACCCAAGGGTTCAAATATTTGCATGGTTTGGATAGGCTAACACATGTTGTAAGTGGATTCCGTGGACAGGTGCAATTTTGTTAGAACACATTCTCCAAACACTAATTTTAGATTTGTTGCTCGAACAACAGTAATCAATTGTTCTATGATTAATCGCTATCATAAGGGTAGTCCTTAAAATTATATGGAGACAGAAACAGAGTTAATATTTTGAGCCCAGTATCACTGTTCTTCTGAACTGAGCCATACTGAACTCAAAATGTTAACAACTCTGTTTTTCTCCACCCAGACACTACCAAACCTGCTAAGTATCTACAGAATTCTGTGTTTGTTTCAGATTTCCAGCATCTGCAGTATTTTACCTTTATTTGAGCCTTTAACGTTATAATGGATTTCCACATTACTAAGATCATCATCTGGCACACTTGTACACCTGGTTCAGGCAGCAGGTCAAACTGGAGGCATTCCCAATGGATGAAACCATCACATCAATGTCATCACTATCAATTACGCACAAGGGATGTCTGACCCTGATTTATATTTTGGTTGTTCCTTTTTAGGGTGCATTTTTCAATTAACTCAGCTTTTTCTAGACCGCCCCTATGCCACACATCATCTGACAGCTGCGAGGACAGGCTGACATCATACTACTCTCATCTGGCAGCTTACACAAAATTTCATAAGCTGCCTGTGCGGAGGAGCCCAACAACTGCTTGGTCCATTCCTTTCAAGGCAAAGCCAAGATCTCTTCCTCCGCACATTGGGAAGTGGCAGCATGAGCCTACGTTTTAGAATGCATCTCACTGCATCATCCCAAAATGTTATTTCTTAGAATAAATACAATAATATTGAGCAATATCCAAAAATCTTTTGGTGACTGAATTTTAAAACAAAGCTTTTTAAAATTGATGACTTTGATGAGGACAGTGAATGTATTGTAGCCAAGTATGTGGGTGGTACAAAAATAAGTGGGAAGACAAGGCTGAGGATGACACAAGGAATTGGCAGAGGGACATTGACAGGTTAAGTGAGTGGGCAAAAACTTTGAACATAATGTGGGAGAATCTGAGATTGTGCGCTTTGGTCAGAAGAATAGAGGAGTTTAATATTGTTTAAATGGAGGAGCTATGTAGAAATTTTCAGCTCAAAGGATTTGGAAGTTCTTAGTCAAAAACTATCATCCACATTTAGTTAGAAGCAAAAATAAACAATGGCCTTTATTTCAAACAGAATGAGGGATAGAATTATAGTTCACACAAAAACAGAAATTGCTGGAGAAATTCAGCAGGTCTGGCAACATCTGTGAAAAGAAAGAATGTTAATGTTTTGAATCCAGTGAGCCACAGATGTTGTCAGACCTGCTGAGTTTCTCCAGAAATTTCTGTTTTTGTTTGTGTTTCAAATCTTCAGCATCACAGTTTTTCATTTCATTATGAAAATGGAGAAGTCTTGCAAAACCTATGCTATTATGATATTGAAGATGTGTACTATACCTTTAAGAGAAAGAGAGAATGTGTTTTGAACTGAAAGATTATAAGCATCTGTGTGATTTGACTAGGTGGCAGTCCCGGAGTGTACTGGAAAATTTGAAATATATAACATTTGGCTGTGAAATGGATACCTGAGTTATGGCTGCTGTTTTGACAACAATTCAAATTCAACCAATCAATTTAAATTCCGCCCCAGGGTATTAAAACCCAATCAAGTTTGAATTTATTGTTTTGCCAGCATCAAACCAATGAGATGATCCAATGTTGGGGTGTAAAAGATGCGCTCGTTTTGAAAATTGGTCAGAGAGTAACTGCCATAGAGAGAGAAACTCATGGAGAGCTAACATCTTATCAAAGGTATCTTTTCATGTGAAACATATTCGCAGTAAAAAGAAAGAAGATAACCTAGGGAGATCTTCATCCAGAAGAGTGAAGACAGAGAAGAAGACACCAGCTGTGTGGCTTTGAAATTAAATTTATGTAATTTTAGTAAATGTCTTAGTGGAACAGCATATTATTATAGAGTTGGAGGTAGATAGTAAGCAGTCAACAGAAAGGGGGCTGAGGGTTGTGAATTGTTGTTGTTTAATGTTCACTTTTAGAATTAAAAAAAACAATTTGATGTTATTTTCTTTAAATATTGGAATTTGGAAGTTCTCCGTCACTCATATTTTAACAGATTTAACAGGTTCACCTCTGTGTCATAGCAATACAAGGCACTAATTAGACCACATCTGGAATAGTGCCAACAGTTTTTGTTCTCTTATCCGAGGGGAGATTTAATGGCATTGAAGACAGTCCAGAGAAGGTTCACTAGGTTAATTCTGGGTATAGAGAGAGGACCTTAGGAGAATCATAGAGACATAGAGTCATACAGCAGCAAACGTATGCTGCTGTCCCCCCAGCTAGTCCCTGCCAACCAGACATCCCAATCTGACCTCGTCCCATTTGCCAGCTTTGGCTCATATCCTCTAAATCCTTCCTAATCATACACCCATCCAAATGGCTTTTAAATGTTAGAGGTCACAGAACACCAGGTTATGGTCCAACAGGTTTATTTTAAATCACAAGCTTTTGGAGCACTGCTCCTTCAGCAGGTGAAGTGATGAAGAAGCAGTGCTCTGAAAGCTTGTGATTTCAAATAAACCTGTTGGATCATAACCTGGTGTCATGTGACTTCTGACCTTGTCCACCTCAGTCCAACATCACCACTCCACATCATAGCCTTTAAACACTGCAGCAACTGCTGCCGCAAACCACAACGTCACTTTCGCCCCCAACGACCTTGCAGCCTCCGCGATCGCCGCCCAGACAACCGCCTCCAGGATCGCCAGGAAGACCATCGCCGACAGATTTGCGGCCTCTGTGGGGTCCATGGCTATCGGGAACAACACTGTTTCTGCTGTCACCACAGCCACTTCCACCCCCTGGGTTGCCGTCGCCGCAGCCACTTCCGCCCCCAGTGACATCACTCACCTGCACAACGACCACGCCACATGCGTCTCCGCCCCCGCGCCGATCTCCATCACCACGTCTAACCCCATCACCACGCCGATCTCCATCACCACGTCTAACCCCGTCCCCACGCCGATCTCCGTCCACACGCCTAACCACACCCCCAAGTCGATCTCCATTCGCACACCTAACCCCGCCCCCACGCCGAACCCCACCCCCGCCCCAATCTCCATCCCTGCCCCGATTCCCGCCCCCACTCCCAGCTCCAGCCCCACTCCAGGTCCTAGCTCCCAGCCCAGGTCCTAGCTCCCAGCCCTGACGTGTTTTCACCATCCCTCCAGAACTACCCCTCTCTGAGGATAAAAGATCAGTCCTCGGCAGAGGCCTCACCTTCATTCCCCTACGGTCTCGGATTAACGAGTTCAACACGCGGCGAGACATCGAACAATTCTTCCACCGCCTTCGCCTCCGCACCTACTTCTTCAACCAGGATTCTCGCCCACCCTCTGACGACCCCTTCTCCCGCCTCCAACACACCCCATCCACCTGGACACCCCGTGCTGGCCTCTTACCTGCCCTCAATCTCTTCATAGCCAACTGCCGCCGCGACATTAACCGCCTCAACCTCTCCACCCCTCTCACCCACTCCAACCTCTCACCCTCGGAACGTGCAACCCTCCACTCCCTCCGTTCTAACCCCAACCTCACTATCAAACCAGCCGACAAGGGAGGCGCGGTAGTAGTTTGGCGCACCGACCTTTACACCGCTGAGGCTAAACGCCAGCTCGCGGACACCTCCTCCTACTGCCCCCTTGACCATGACCCCACCTCCCACCACCAAACCATCAACTCCCAGACCATCCATAACCTCATCACCTCAACGGATCTCCCATCCACCGCCTCCAACCTCATAGTCCCACAACCCCGCACCGCCCGTTTCTACCTCCTGCCCAAAATCCACAAACCTGACTGCCCCGGCCGACCCATTGTCTCAGCCTGCTCCTGTCCCACTGAACTCATCTCTGCATACCTCGACACGGTCCTGTCCCTCTTAGTCCAAGAACTCCCCACCTACGTTCGGGACACCACCCACGCCCTCCACCTCCTCCATGATTTTCGCTTGTCTGGTCCCCAACGCCTTATCTTCACCATGGACATCCAGTCCCTGTACACCTCCATCCCCCATCACGAAGGACTCAAAGCCCTCCGCTTCTTCCTTTCCTGCCCTACCAACCAGTCCCCTTCCACTGACACCCTCCTTCGACTGACTGAACTGGTCCTCACTCTGAACAACTTCTCTTTCCAATCCTCCCACTTCCTCTAAACCAAAGGAGTAGCCATGGGCACCCGCATGGGCCCCAGCTATGCCTGCCTCTTCGTAGGATATGTGGAACAGTCCATCTTCCTTAGCTACACTGGCACCACCCCCCACCTTTTCCTCCACTACATCGATGACTGTATCGGCGCTGCCTCGTGCTCCCACAAGGAGGTTGAACACTTCATCTACTTTATCAACACCTTCCACCCCGACCTCAAACTTTCCTGGACCATCTCAGACTCCTTCCTCCCCTTCCTAGACCTCTCCATTTCTATCTCGGGTGAGTGAATCAACACAGACATTTACTATAAACCGACTGACTCCCACAGCTACCTAGACTACACCACCTCCCACCCTGCACCCTGTAAAAATGCCATCCCATATTCCCAATTCCTTCCTCTCCGCTACATCTGCTCCCAGGAGGACCAGTTCCAATACCGAACAACCCAAATGGCCTCCTTCTTCAAAGACCGCAATTTCTCCCCAGATGTGATCAACGATGCTCTCCACCGCATCTCCTCCACTTCCCGCTCCTCTGCCCTTGAACCCCGGCCCTCCAATCGCCAACAGGATAGAACCCCACTGGTCCTCACCTACCACCCCACCAACCTCCATAGACATCATCATAATCCGTGTTCATTTCCGCCACCTCGAAACGGACCCCACCCCACCACCAGGGATATATTTCCCTCCCCTCCCCTATCAGCGTTCCAAAAAGACCACTCCCTCCGTGACTTCCTTGTCAGGTCCACACCCCCCACCAACCCAACCTCCACTCCCGGCACCATCCCCTGCAACCGCAAGAAATGCAAAACTTGCGCCCATACCTCTCCCCTTACTTCCCTCCAAGGCCCCAAGGGATCCTTCCATATCTGCCACAAATTCACCTGCACCTCCACACACATCATTTACTGCATCCGCTGCACCCAATGTGGCCTCCTCTATATTGGGGAGACAGGCCGCCTATTTGCGGAACATTTCAGAGAACACCTCTGGGACACGCGGACCAACCAACCCAACCACCCCGTGGCTCAACACTTCAACTCCCCCTCCCACTCCACCAAGGACATGCAGGTCCTTGGACGTCTCCAACGCCAGCCCATTGCAACACGACGGCTGGAGGAAGAGCGCCTCATCTTCCGCCTAGGAACACTCCAACCACAAGGGATGAACTCAGATTTCTCCAGTTTCCACATTTCCCCTCCCCCCACATTGTCTCAGTCCCAATCCTCGAACTCAGCATAACCTTCCTAACCTGCAATCTTCTTCCTGACCTCTCCGCCCCCACCCCCACTCCGGCCTATCACCCTCACCTTAACCTCCTTCCACCTATCGCATTTCCAATGCCCCTCCCCTAAGTCCCTCCTCTCTACCTTTTATCTTAGCCTGCTTGGCACACTCTCCTCATTCCTGAAGCAGGGATCATGCCCGAAACATCAATTCTCCTGCTCCTTGGATGCTGCCTGACCTGCCACGCTTTTCCAGCAATACATTTTCAACACTGTAACTGTACCAGCCTCCAGCACCATCTCTGGCAGCTTATTCTATACACATGCCACCCTCTACATGAAAGGGTCCCCATCAGTCCTTTTTAAAATTTTCCCCTCTCACCTTAAACCCTAGGCCCTCTAATTTTGGACTCCTCCACCCTAGGAAAAAGACTTGGGTATTCATCCTAAGCATACCCCTCATGATTTTATAAACCTCTATAAAGTCATCCCTCAGCTTCCAACACTCCATGGAAGACAGTCCTAGCCTATTCAGCCTCTCCCTATAATTCAGGTTGAGCAGGTTGGGCCTGTGTTCATTGGAATTTGGAAGAATGACAGGCAACCTTATTGAAACATAAAAGATTTTTAAAGGACTTTGACAGATCGATGCAGAATGGTTGCTTCCTCTTGTGGGAGAGTCTAGGGCCAGAGTGCATAATCTCAGAATAAGGAGTCACCTATTGACAGAGATGAGGAGGAATTTCTTTTTCAGAGGCTAGTGAATCTGTGGAATTCTTTACTGCATAGGACTATAGAGGCTTAGTCATTAATTTCATTTGATGTTGAGATAGATTTTTAATGAGTAACGGATTCGAGTATTGTGGAGAAAAGTGGAATTGAGAATTATCAGAGCAGCTTTGATCACACTAAATGGCCGAACAAGGTCTTTGGGCTGCTGTTGCTCCTATGTCAAATGGTCTTGTGATCGTTGGTGAAGCTGTGGGCCGGAACAACTTGTGATAGATTTTATTAGTTAGTCCTCCTGCTACACTAATTTATTCAATAGTAGCATTCAAATATGTAAAGTTTAATATTTCTTTCGACTCCAGCATCTACTCTAAGCCTTGCTGCCTCACAGCACCAGGGTCCCATGTTCAATTCCACCCTCAGGCAACTGTCTGCGTGGTGTTTGCACATTCTCCCCGTGTCTGTGTGGGTTTCCTCCAGGTGCTCCGCTTTCCTCCCGCAGTCCAAAGATATGCAGGTCAGATGAATTGGCCATGCTAAATTGCCCGTAGTATTCGGTGCATTAATCAGAGGGAATGGGTCTGAGCAGGTTACTCTTTGGAGAGTCGGTGTGGATTGGTTGGACTGAAGGGCCTGTTTCTACACTGTAGGGAATCTAATCTACTGGAACTCATAGGTCAGTACACAATTTCCTGTCCATGATAGGATATGTTAATGTCAAAATATCATTCGAAATATTCACCCCTGTATCAAAACTTTGAATTTTGAATGTTCGTTCATGGATTCTATCCTGTGTATGAAGTTCAAATACTAGTTCAAAGAGATAGAAAAAAAGTCGCTTACCTCTTGATGGCTACAATGATACATCGCATTAACCTCAGGGTAACATTTTCCTTTGAAAGTAATTTCAGTGATATCATCAACAGTTAATATTATCCAATTGTAACTATTGTAACTGCATTGGGGTATCGTCAGCCTGTGCAATTTTTTAGCGGACTATGGAGAACATTTTATAAGGTCTACCCCCAGTCACCATTTATTTAGATGAAGTGCTAATAACAGGGAAGACCGATATGGAGCGCTAGAAAACTTGGACATAGTCCCTAGAAGTTTCTCCCAGATAGCCATCCACATTAGAAGGGGAAAATGTGTGTTCCAGGAACCCTAAATGACCTACTTGGGCTACAGAGTCAACAAGAGTAGGTTACATCCGTTGGAAAATAAAGTGAGGGTGATCAATTGTGTCCCGGCTCCCATGTCTGTACTGGAGCTTACATCTTTCCTTGTGCTGCTGAATTATTACGGAAAGTTCATACATAACCTGGCCTTCATTCTGGAATCTTTACATCAACTCTTAAAAAAAAGTCATGTAGCCAGGCCGTAACTTTCAAGGAAGTGGAGAAACAGCTATCATCCTCTGATGTATTGGCATACTATGATCCCAAGCAGAATCTGGTATTGACCTGTGATGCCTCTCCATACCTCAACAGGTTAGTTTTAGCTGCACGTTGGCTTAATGGAGAGGAATGCCTAATATCGTTTACCTCCAGGGCATTTGCTGAGCCAGAGCATAAAATGCCGAAGGAAGGTTTACTGGTCGTAATTGGAGTCAGGAAGTTACACCGATACCTTTACGGACATTAAATTTGTAATAACAGACCACAAACCCCTGCTAGGTCTACTGAAAGAGGACAAGGCACTGCCACCCATACTTTCAGACCGAATTCAGCAATGGACTCTAATACTAAGTGCATATAATTACAAGTTGGAACAATGTCCAGTCGGCAAAGTAGATAATTAGGATGCATTGAGCTCCCTCCCACTCACAGATTCACCACTGGTGGTACTGCCACTGGAATAGTTCGTGATGGTTTTAAATTTTATGGATGTACTTCCAGTCACAACTGACAATATCAGACTTTAGATGCATAAAGATCTGGTCCTAGCAAAATTAAAACAGCTTGTGGTGATGGGGGAAACCAAAGGGCCATCACAAGCAGAACTGAAACCTTTTGTGTCCAGCAAAACCAGATCACAGTAGAGAACAGCATATTGTTATGGGAGCAAGAGTGATTGTCATGAGCAAAGGTCACTGCCAAATACTGGCTGAACTCCACCAGGATCATCCAGGGGTTTCCAAAATGAAGATATTAGTATGAAGTTATGTATGGTAGCCAGGATTGGATGTCTACATTGTAGGGTTGATGGGGCAGTGCCCAGAGTGCCAACATGGAGAAAAATGACCACCAGCAGCTGACCCACATTCATGGGAACAGCTGGGTAAACCCTGAACTGTTACACATTGACTATGCAGATCTTTTCATGAGCTTAATGTTCTTAATCATTGTGAACACTCACTCAAAATGATAGGATGTGCATAGTGTTCATTCGTCAAACTCGGAGACAATGATAGAAAAGCTACATGCATATTTTGCAATACACAGACTCCCGGAAGTGTTGCTCACAGATAACAGGCCATCGGTTATGAGTAGGGAATTTGAATATTGACTAAAGTAGAATGGTGTTCATCATATAAGGAAAGCTCCATACCATCCATTGACAATGGTCTGGCAGAAAGAGCAGTCCAAACTTTGAATGCAGGCTTAAAGAAGCAGCCTACAGCTTCACTCGATACTGAACTGTCCAGTTCGTTTTTGATTATAGGACCACTCCTCATGCAACTACATGGATACCTGCAGCAGAGTTGCTAATGGGGGCAAGACTATGCATCAGTTTAAATCTGATTTTCTTGCACCTGAGGAGGGTGAAATGCATGAGAAGCACCAATGCCAGACACTCCGCTGAGTGAGAGAGAGATAGTTTTCTTCAGGGGATGAAGTTTGATGCAGGAACCACAATAATGACCTGCATGGATAAGAGGCATGGTCGACGTGAGGCCAGGTCCATTGATGTATAAAGATTAGCTAAATGTGACGGTTCTGAGCAAGCATGGACCATATGAAAGCTACAAACTCGCAAATGGTGTGGAAGCAAAACATGCCAGTTTGCTGGACACACTGCAGGTAGGCCTCTGGATCCACACCCCTAGTATGTTACTGGTTGCTTCCAAGTATTTAGGCCTGGGAGGTCATTTCTCTGGTTGTTATTTGCTTCTAGGGCCTTTAATCAGTTTGCATTGCTCAAACATTGGATATGGGGCTTAAATAAAAACAAAGTACCTTCCAAATGGAGTTCTAATTTATCACTTGCTTTAAACTTCAGCTCATCCATAATACTGCTGATTGTGTATAATTTTTAACTGGTTTATTTTCATTGAGCCCCAGTGCCTAATTTCTTAAAACTTTCATCTCATCCTTGAACTGAAATTACCTCATTTCTTCATAGCCTGATCCCCAGTGATTGTTCAAAACCTTGCAGCTCAGCAAAGCTCCATTCTTCCTACTCTAGCTCTAGCCTCCTTCTTGCCTCATTAGTTTTTGGGTTGTTCAGACTCCAGGCTCTGGCAATCCTTCCCTTAGCCACTGCACCTCATCATCTGTGGGCGGCAAGGTGGCACAGTGGTTAGAACTGCTGCCTTGCAGCGCCAGAAACCCGGGTTTAATTCCCACCTCAGGCAACTGTCTGTGTGGAGTTTGCAGGTTCTCCTCGTGTCTGCGTGGGTTTCCTCCGGGCGCTCTGGTTTCCTCCCATGGTCCAAAAATGTGCAGGTTATGTGAATTGGCCATGCTAAATTGCCCATCGTGTTAGGTGAAGGGGAAAATGTAGGGGAATGGGTCTGGGTGGGTTGCTGTGCGGAGGGTCGGTGTGGACTTGTTGGGCCGAAGGACCTGTTTCCACACTGTAAGTAATCTAATCTGTCTCTCCTCCTTTAAAAATCTCACTAAAATCAGCTATTTTGACTTAAAGCTTTTCACTTTCTGTCCATCCTAATAATTTCCTTCTTACCTGTTTTGTGATTTTTGGATATTCAATATAAATATCAACCCACCTGCCACTCCTGCTCCTTATTCCTTTCTTTTATTTCTGTAAATTTTAGGCTGTAAGCAAAATATTTGGCTGGTCTTCAGAGCATTGTAGAGTGGAGGGCCAGAGGCACATCACTTTGTGGGTGGGCTTACACTGCATAGGTAAATCATGTTGTGCGGGACCCACTCTCCTTAGGCTTGCCAGCTTTTCCTCTGGGCAAGTTGTTGGAGGGAATCCTGCGGGACAGGATGTACATGTATTTGCAAAAGCAAGGACTGATTAGGGATAGTCAACATGGCTTTATGCATGGGAAATCATGTCTCACAAACTTGAATGAGTTTTTTTGAAGAAGTAACAAAGAAGATTGATGAGGGCAGAGCGGTAGATGTGACCTATATGGACTTCAGTAAGGCGTTCGACAAGGTTCCCCATGGGAGACTCGCCATTTGGATACAGAACTGGCTCAAAGGTAGAAGACAGAAGGTGGTGGTGGAGGGTTGTTTTTCAGACTGGAGGCCTGTGACCAGTGGAGTGCCACAAGGATCGGTGCTGGGTCCATACTTTTCATAATTTATATAAATGATTTGGATGGGAGCATAAGAGGTATGGTTAGTAAGTTTGCTGATGACACCAAAATTGGAGGCGTTGTGGACAGTGAAGAAGGTTACCTCAGATTACAATGGGATCTTGATTAGATGAGTCAATGGGCTGAGAAGTGGCAGATGGAGTTTAATTCAGATAAATGTGAGGTGCTGCATTTTGGGAAAGTAAATCTTAGCAGGACACATACACTTAATGATAAGGCCCTAGGGAGTGTTGCTGAACAAAGAGACCTTGGAGTGCAGGTTCATAGCTCCTTGAAAGTAGAGTCGCAGGTAGATAGGTTAGTGAAGAAGGCATTTGGTATGCTTTCCTTTATTGGTCAGAGTATTGAGTACATGAGTTGGGAGGTCATGTTGCGACTATACAGGGTATTGGTTAGGCCACTGTTGGAATATTGCATGCAATTTTGGTCTCCTTCCTATTGGAAAGATGTTGTGAAACTTGAAAGGGTTCAGAAAAGAATTACAATGATATTGCCAGGGTTGGAGGATTTGAGCTATAGGGAGAGGCTGAACAGGCTGTTTTCCCTGGAGCCTTGGAGGCTGAGGGGTGACCTTATAGAGGAATATAATATCATGAGGGGCATGGATAGGATAAATAGACAAAGTCTTTGCCTGGGGTCAGAGAGCCCAGAACTAGAGGGCATAAGTTTAGGGTGAGAGGGGAAAGATATAAAAGAGACCTAAGGGACAATATTTTCACTCAGAGGGTGGAACGTGTATGGAATGAGCTGCCAGAGGAAGTGGTGGAGGCTGGTACAATTGCAACATTTAAAAGGCATCTGGATGGGTATGAATCGGAAGGGTTTGGAGGGATATGGGCCAGGTGCTGGCAGGTGGGGCTAGATTGGGTTGGGATATCTGGTTGGCATGGACGAGTTAGACCGAAGGATCTGTTTCTGTGCTGTGCATCTGTATGACTCTATGACTCTAAAGATCTCTGAGTCAGCAGATATTAATTTTTTAAAAATTTGTTCATGGGATGACGGCATCATTGACAACATTTATTGCCCATCCCTACTTGCCCAGAGGTCAGTTCAGTCTCAACCACATTGCTGTGGGTCTGGAGTCACCTGCTGACCAGACCGGGTAAAGATGGCAGTTTCCTTCCCTAAAGGACATTAGGGAACCTGATGCATTTTTTCAACAATCAACAATGAATTCATTGTCACCATTAGTCTCTTAATTCCAGATTGTTTTAAAAATTGAATTCAAATTCCACCATCTGCCATGGTGGGATTCAAACCCACGTCCCCAGAACATTGTATCATTCTCTGGATTAAACAGTCCAGCAATAATACCATTAGGCCTCCTGTCTTTAACATTCACCACAGACTCTTATATTTCCCTATTACATCTTATGTATAATGAGAAAGAAGTTCAAATAGTTTTTTAAAATCTCACTAATCAAGATGACTTCAAATGAAACAAGAAGCAGAGTGAGAGATCACATGGTGCCAGTCTCATCCATTGAAAGATCACCCTCACCCTGGTTTCCAGTTTATCCCGAGTGTCTACGGTCCCAGAGTGGGTGCCCCCAAAGCACAGGATCTGTGCTGGCTACCCCAATTCACCCTTTTCTAGGGATGGCTCTGCTCCTTGTCTTACATCTTTGAGTTTTTTTCTTCATTTGAGATACTTAGGGCAAAGCAATCATTATGATCTCAGTACAGAGCAATAACTTGTAAAAATAAATTCAAGCTTTCTGTTATTAACGGAAAAAGCCATACCAAAAATGTAATGTTTTCATGCTTAACAAATACCTTTACTGCGTAAGAGTTAAAGAAATTAAGTGTCATTAACTTATCATTATATTTCATAAACACTTTAGTATCACCAAAAGGCTCAACAGGACATAGCCTATTCTATTGCAATCCACCCAGGAATTCTACTATACTTCATAGCATCTTGAGGGTTCCTTCATTTTTCCTAGGACCAAACTAAGGTGTGCCACAGCTTTCAGGAATTCACTTTAGCTTAGTCTCCTGTGGCTATTCTCATCTCAAACAAGTACGCTGTTTTTGAAAATGTAAGGGTTGTTGGACTCTCCGGGGAATGTAGCAGTGATAGTCAGGTTTCTGGTACTGAGACTGGTTTTAATATAACAAGTGCTATGTCAGGTTGTAAGCGATTGATTGTGATAGGGGACTCTCTAGTCAGATGCACAGACAGACATTTCTGTGGCCAACAGCGAGACATCAGAATGGTATGTTGCCTTCCTGATGCCAGGGATCAAGGATATCTCAGAGAGGGTACAGAATATTCTCAAAGGGGAGAGGGACCAAAGCGAGGTCTTTGTATACATTGGAACTCATGACATAGGAAGAGAAGAGAGTGAGATTCTTAAGGGAGAATATAGGAAGTTAGGCAGGAATTTAAAAAAAGAAGTAATATCTGTGCCATGAGCTAGAGAGGGTAGGAATGGAGGGATAGAGCAGATGAATGCGTGGCTGAGGAGTTGGTGCAAGGAAAGAAGAATTCATATTTTTGGATCATTGCAATCTCTTCAGGGGTAGAAAGGACTTTTATAAGAAGGATGGATTGTACCTGAAATGGAAGGAGACTAATATACTGGTGGGGAGATTTCCTAGAGCTGATTGGTAGGATTTAAATGAGTAAGGGGGGGGGACCCAGGGAGCCAGTGAGGAAAGAGATCAGTCTGAGACTGGTGCAGTTGGGAAAAGGAGCAAGTCAAACAGTCAAAGCACGCAGGAGCAAAATAGAGAATGAGGTAGGATTGATAAATTAAACTGCATTTATTTCAATGCAAGAGGCCTCACAGGTAAGGGAGATGAACTCAGGGTATGGTTGTGAACATGGGACTGGGATATCATAGCAGTAACAGAGATATGGTTCAGGGATTGACAGGATTGGCAGCTTAATGTTCAGGGTATGGATGTTATAGGAAGGATAGAAAAGGGGGCAAGAGAGGAGGTGGAGTGATGATTTTGATTCAGAATAACGTTATAGCTGTAATTAATGAGGGTATTCCTTGGAACACATCCAGAGAAGTTATTTGGGTGGAACTGAGAAATACGAAAGGGATGATCACCTTATTGGGGTTGTATGATAGAATCCTCAATTGTCAGTTGGAAATTGAGAAACAAATTCTCAGTTATCTGTAAGAGTAGTGGGATACTTAAGGTAGGGGATTTTAACTTTCCAAACATACATTGGGGTTGCTATAGTGTTAAAGGCTTGGATGGAGAGGAATTTGTTAATTGTGCGCAAGAAAATTTTGTTTCAGTATGTGGATGTATCTACTAGAGAAAGTACAAAACTTGACAGATGCTTCAGAAGAAAGGCAGGGCAGGTATCTGAGGTGTCAGTGGGGGAGCACTTTGGGGCCAGCGACCATAATTCTATTAGTTTTAAACTGATGATGGAAAAGCATAGACTGGACCTAAAAGTTAAAGTTCTAAATTGGAGGAAGTCCAATTTTGATGGTTTTAAGCAAGAACTTTCAAAACTTGATTGGGAGCAGATGTTTGCAGGTAAACGGATGGCTGGAAAATGGGAAGCCTTCAAAAATGAGATAGTGTGAGTCCAGAAACAGTATACTCCTGTCAGGGTGAAAGGCAGGGCTGGTAGGTATAGGGAATGCTGCGATGACTAGAGAAATTGAGGGTTTAGTGAAGAAAAGGAAGTGAGCATATGTCAGGTAAAGACAGCAGAGATCAAGTGAATCTTTAGAAGAGTATAAAGGCAGAAGGAGTACATTTAAGAGGGAAATCAGGAGGGAAAAAAAGGGGATAGTTTTGGCAAATAGTGTTAAGGAGAATCCAAAGGGATTTTATAAATATATTAAGGACAAAAGGGTAACTGGGAGGGAGAAAATAGGACCCCTTAAAGATTAGCAAGGCAGCCTATGTGTGAAATTGCAGGAGATGGGGAGAAACTAAATGAGTATTTTGCATCAATGTTTACTGTGGTGAAGGATATAGAACATGGGGAAATAGATGGTGATATCTTGAAAAATGTCCATATTGCAGAGAGTAGGTGCTGGTTAATTTAAAATGCATGGAGTCGAATAAATCCCTGGGATCTGATCAGGTTTTCCCTGAGAACGCTGTGGGAAGCTATGGATGTGATTGCTGAGCCCCTTGCTGAGATATTTGTATCAGTGATAGCCACAGGTGAGATGCTGGAAGATTGGAAGTTGGCCAAAGTGGTGCCCCTATTTAAGATAGGTGGTAAGGAAAAGCCAGGGAATTATAAACTGGTGAATGTGATATTGGTGGTCAGCAGGTCATTGGAGGGAATCCATAGGGACAGGATCTACATATATTTGGAAAGGCAAGGACTGATTAGGGATAGTCAGCATGGCTTTGTGCATGGGAAATCGTGTCTCACTAGCTTCACTGAGTTTTTTGAAGATGTAACAAAAAGGATTGATAAGGACAGAGTGGTGGACATAATCTATATAGACTTACGTAGAGCATTTGACAACGTTCCTCATGGTAGACTAGTTACCAACATTAGATCATATGGAACGCTGGGAGAACTAGCCATTTAAAAGGAAGCTAAGTGTCAATGTTTTCATGCAATGGGTGGTTGCGGGTATGGAATGATCTGCCAGAAGAAGTGGTGGACGCTGGTACAATTACAACATTTAAAAGACATCTGGATGTGTATATAAATAGGAACGATTTAGAGGGATATGGGCCAAATGGTGGCAAATACGACTAGATTTATTTAGACTACCTGGTCGGCATGGACACATTGGACCAAACGATCTGTTTCTATGCTGTATATTTCTATGACTCTATGACTCTCCTCAGTGTTCCTATTCTTGAGGTATGATCTCTGTGGTCTTTCCTCCAGCATCTAACTTGGTGACACTCTAAATCTCCTTAAGTACCTTATTATTAAGAACAGCCTACTTCAAGCATGGGTCTCACTGAAATTATGCTTCATGACATCAAATCAGAAATATGCCTGCCATTGGTCCGAGCTGCTTTACAGTCCTGACCCAATCTTCAATTGCCTGTTTCTACACAAAATCACCCAGAAAACTACAAAATCAAAATAAAATCACCCTGCAGACTTTTCCTGTGGTAAAATGGCATGGCTGAGATAGAGATTCAAAATTTACCTTCAAAAATAAACCTTACATTTGGACCTGTTATGAACGACTTATGTATTTAAAGAGAACAACAGTAATCTTATCAGATCCATTGGCTCCATTTCAAAATGAAGAGAGGACCACTTGTGATTGCTTGCTTTTACACCATTAACTCTAACTCCCCAGAGGGAACATGGAGCATTCTTTGAGCTGTAGTTAGCTTTAAGGATGTTCATCAGTTTCTCAGACTCAGATGTTTTCTCATTCACCTTGGCTTTAACATTTCAATCACTAAAACTACAAATTATACTCCGTGTTAAAAAAAAATCACAATATTAGCTTTTCATAATAACAGAAAATCAGAAAATAAAACCAGAATTGTGAGGTAGCTTCAAACTAATTTTGATCATTTTTGATTTTGCAGATCATTGATTATAAGGAGGATTGATGGAGATACCCAATGCTAAAGTTTGGAGGACATGTAGAAGAGGAATTAGGATAGAACTGAAATTTAAAAAAAGTCATGTGGAACAAAATCTCTATTTCTGGACTGTTAAGGGATATAGAGTGTTCATTAATTAACAGAAACAGACATGGATCATATCCCTTAAACATGATTCTCACGACTTGCCAATTTTCTGTAAGACTACTTCTCTCTAGTCAGTGGTTTGAACTTATTATCCTGTAAAAAGCTATTTTGCTGCTCACAGCACATTTTCCCAGGGACACTAAAACATATTTTATATTTAAATATAACCTGCCTTCTGTAAAAATTGTAGCACTTGCATAATATTTCTTTGATAAGTATAATGGTTACATAATTCATTTAGGCCTGTGGTCAGTCCACTAGTTTAATGTATGGTTTGATCTTCACTGTATGGTAAAGGCATTAACATTGATTACTAGCAATTCAGATCAGTGTGGAAAAAATTGTTCTTGCACATGTATTAGAATAGGTTACTTCCTAAAAATTTTATCAGTGTAGTATCAGTGTGTTATTATGGCAACTATTCTTTCCAAGACTGCAGGAAATTACAGAGTCATGACCATAGTCCAGTCAATCATGCAAACCAGCCTTTCATTCATTGATTCCATCTATCTTTCCCGCTGCCTTGGGAAAAAGCAAATAATATAATCAAAGAGCCCTCCTGGGGGATCTAAGATGGCGGCGGTCTGAGAAGATCACACTGCAGAGCTTCGCATTGTGTCCTTTAACCCACCCAACCCAGGTCATCAGGATTTCTTGGGGTGTTGGAAAGATTGTGGAACCCCAAGAAACATTTAAAAATTGACTTACCTGTATTTTCAGCTGTCCAGAAATGCCTAAAAAGGGAGGAGAAGCATCTGAGGCCGGGCCTGCAGCTCAGCCTGCAGCAGCCCAGCCTGCAGCAGCCTTGGAGCCGATTACTCTCCAGGACCTGGTGAACCAGCTCTCGAAATCTCGCGAGATGTTGGGGAAACAGATTGAAGAGAAGCTGGCTCCTGACTCACTTGTGCTGCAGAAACATGAGCAGCAGCTGGGACACCTGGAGAAGAGGACGGATGAGGTGGAGCACAGGGTCACAGTGGTGGAAGCTGACACCAGTTCATTCAAGGAAGAGATCCAAGCCCTGAAGATGCAGGTTCATAATTTGTGTGACTAAGTGGATGATCTTGAAAACAGGGGCAGGAGAAAAAACATTCAGATCATCGGTCTGCCTGAGGGTAAGGAAGGTGAGCAGCCTACGGAATTTGTTGAAGATTGGCTTCCGAAATTCCTTGTCTTGGAGACTGGGATGAGAGGATTGAAGATGGAGAGGGCTCACTGGGTCACAGCACGGAGGTCGGGTCTGGGTCAATGCCCTCGTCCTTTCCTGGTGCGGTTCCATCATTACCGGGATAAGGAAAGAGTCATGGAGGCTTCCAGACTCCAGGGGAAGGATCCAAAGGCCCTAATTTATGAGGGGTCTAAGATCATGTTTTTTCAGGACTTTTCAGCGGTGATGATCCAGAAACGAAAATTGTATGATAGTGTCAAGAGAAGACTGAGGGAGCTTGGGATTCAGTACTCCCTGAGATATCCGGCAGTGCTTCGGATCACCTTAGATGGATCCATACATCTGTTTGACACATCGGAGAAGGCAAGAGACTTTGTGGACAACCTAACCTAATTTAAACAATTGTAGTATGTATAAATATTGTTGCTTGGGTATGCGTTTATCATTCTGTAAAAGATATGGAGGAAATCTGGTTGGAGCTTTGTTTTTCCCCTTTTTTCTCCCTCTATTGATAATGATTTGGTTCAAACTATGTCTGGCAGTGGTTAAGATGTACATTTTAAATTTCTAAGTTAGGACATACCAAAGGATGGGTGGGATGTTTATTCCCCTTTATTTTTCATAAAAGAATGTTTTTTTATTCATATTGATATTCTATGGGGTGTTTATTCTTCTGAGCTTGTGCTTGTGATGCGGTTCTAGCTGGGAGAAGTAAAGGTGGTTGAGATGGTTAGATGCCTATTTATGAGCAGTTCGGGACAGGTAGTAGCCCCCTCCGGGCAGGGGGTGAGTTCCCCTACTCAGCGCTATTGGCGCTTAATATGTTGGTTTGTTTTCTGGTTTTTGTTGTTTTTTAGTTTTAATAATGTTGTATGTTTGTTAAATGTAATGGTTTTAGTTTATGTAATTTTTATATTTGGTGGACCATGCGACACTAAGGCTTAGCAATTTGTGGTTCGGGTTCCTCCTCTCTGTAATTTAAATGTAATTGCAGAAGATTATGGCTAATGATTTGATTAAATGGTGTACCTGGAATATGAAGGGAAGTCATTCACCAATTAAGAGGAAGAAGGTACTCTTGAGTCTTAGAAAGGAGAAGGTGGATATTGCTTTGTTACAGGAGACACATTTGGATGACAAGGAGCATCTGAAATTACAGCAGAATGGCTTTGACTGAGTTTATTTTTCATCATTTAATACCAGAAGTAGGGGAGTGGCTATATTGGTTAGGAAAAATCTCTCATTTAAATTGTTGGAATGTGTTAAAGACACATACCAGAGGTTTGTAATTCTTAAAGTCTTGATAAATGGGGAAGAATATGACATTTTAAATATTTATTGTCCCCCAGCTCATCCTCTTAAATTCTTTTTCTAAACTGATAAGTCTCAAGTCTCGGCACATCATTATTGGGGGAGATTTTAACTGCCTCATAGACCCCACAGTAGACAGGTTGCCTAAAGGTCCCTCAATACCCTCTGCACAAACTAAACAGTTATTGGGTTTGTGTGGGGAATTAGGATTGGTGGACATCTGGAGGTGCCTCCACCCTACAGGTAGGGATTTCATGTTTTTCTCCAATCCGCACAGATGTCACACGAGGATTGATTTTTTTCTGACCCCTGTGGTAACCCTGGATCTGGTGGTATCCTATATGATTAGTAATATTGCCATCTCTGATCATGCTCCAGTGTACCTCAATGGTTAAAATTAAGGATGTCACAGTGGATTCAAGGTACTGGCGAATAGACCCCTTTATTCTCATGGACAGCAAGTTTGTGGAGTATTTCTCTAGGGAATTTCGGGCATTCCTAGACATCAACATAGGCTCAGTTGATAGCTCAACTGTTCTCTGGGAAACTGCCAAAGCTTATGCCAGATGGTTAATTATTTCATATTCCACCAGTAGGAAGTGGCACAAGGGTGAGCAGCAATATCTCCTTGAAGTACGGTTGAAGGCAGCCGAGAAGGCCTACTTTGACAGAACCTCGTTGGTCAAACTACAGAGGATTACGGCACTGCGGTCTGCACTAAATTCTGTGCTCACGCAGATGGCAAAGAAGGAGCTGGCTTTTGCAAAGCAAAGGTTATACAAGCATGGTGACAAGCCAGGCAAATACTTAGCATACCTTGCCAGAAAGAGAAGTGTCCCACAAACCATTACAGCGATTAGGGAAGGGTCTGGGAACCTAACATGTGATTCTAAAAAGATTAATGTGGCGTTCCAGAGATTCTACTCTAAGTTATATCAGTCTGAGAATTCTGAGGAGGGGCAGGCCAAAATGGAATCCTTTTTTAGAGATCTGAGGCTCCCGGGTGTGACTCCCGAACAACAGTCCTTTCTCAATGCCCCATTATCAGAGCAAGAAGTGCAGGAAGCTGTGAGGCAGCTTCAGAGTGGAAAGGCGCCCGGTCCTGATGGACTTCCCAGTGAATTCTATAAGGAATTTATAAGTTTACTGTCAGGCCCGATGCTGAATATGTTTAATGATTCATACAGTCATGTTTGTCTCCCACCATCTCTGAGAGAGGCCAATATTTCACTTATCCTTAAAAAAGGGAAGGATCCAGAAGACTGTACTTCATACAGGCCCATCTCACTCTTAAATGTGGACTTTAAGATCCTTTCTAAGGCTCTTGCATTAAGGCTGGAGACTGTGTTACCTTCTATTATTAAAGAGGATCAGACGGGCTTTATAAAGGGTCGCAGATCCTCCAATAATGTTAGGAGGCTGCTTAACGTAATTCAAGCAGTCAATACAGGGATTGGTAATTTCTTTAGATGCAGAGAAGGCATTTGACTGAGTTGAGTGGCTGTACCTTTTCTATACTCTAGACTGGTTTGGTCTGGGCGAAGTTTTCATAAGATAGGTAAAGGTTCTCTACAGTGTACCTCTCGCTGCGATCATTACCAATGGGGTACGATCAAGCAATTTTAATATTTCTAGGGGCAGCCGGCAGGGCTGTCCCCTTTCACCATTACTTTTTACGTTGGTGATTGAACCGTTGGCAGAGGCCATTCGTGGGGATCTTAATATATCAGCTCCAGAAGTGGGGTCAAAATTCCATAAGATCTCGCTGTATGCAGATGATGTTTTAATTTTTTTGACAAATCCAGCATTCTCAGTGCCTCACCTGATACAATGCATTCACGCGTTTGGCGCTTTTTCAGGGTATAAGATTCATTTTGCTAAATCAGAGGCTATGCATATGGGTGGTATTATGAAAGAGTTGGCTCTTGAGAGTGACTATAGATTCCCATTTAGGTGGTCACAGGGGGGTTTTTGTGTATTTGGGCATATTCATTACTCCAGTTCTGGATTCCCTCTTCAAATCCAATTTTACTCAATTATTTGAAAAAATTAAACAAGATCTCCAAAGATGGGAGGCACTTCCCGTCTCATGGTTGGGTCGGATAGCGTTTATTAAAATGAATATTCTCCCTCGTTTGCTATACCCTATACGGATGCTCCCCCTGATTTTCAATAAACAAACACTCAGGAGACTGAACAGTTGGTTCAGCTCCTTTATCTGGCACTGTAAACGGCCCCTCATTAAATTAGCCAAACTGCAGTTACCTCAGATTGGGGGGAGTAGACCTTCCGGACATTAAAAATTACCAATTAAGCTCAGATTTGACTTATGTAAGTGATTGGGTTTGTGGGGACCCTCTTTCAATATGGCTAGATATTGAAGTCTCCCAGGCAAGGTGCCCCCTTACCAGTTTGTTGTTTTTGGACAAGGTGAGGACAGTTAGGGAATATTGCCATAACCCAATAGTCATCAATACTGTTAAAGCATGGAGGGCAATTCGGCAGAGGGAAGGTAATATTGGCAAAACATCTTTGTTTACACCTTTAGTGGGTATGCCGAGTTTTCAACCAGGCACGATAGATTCAGGATTTAAACGTTGGGCAGCTAGGGGTATATCTTGCATGGGTGATTTATTTGAGGGCGATGTAATGATGTTCTTTGATCAGTTAGTACGGAAGTACGAGTTACTTAATAGAGACCTCTTTCGTTTTTTTCAAGTTAGGGATTTTATTCACACTTTTGACTGATCCCTCCAAATCTGACATAGAAAGAGGGGTACTAAGGGCTAAGAGTACACTCTCTGTCAGTCCTCTATATCACCAATTGGGGGGTGCCACCTCAGATGAGTCTGATCGACTCTGCAAGATGTGGGAAAGAGAGCTGGGTGTTGAAGTTTCTTCAGAGGCATGGGAGGATATTTGGGAGAATGCAAGGAAGATATCAATTTGCAATAGGACCCATGCTTTACAGTTGAAGTTGAACAGTGCCCACTTAGCCCCAGACCGTTTGTCAAAATTTAAACCAGGGGTATCTTCAGCATGCCCCAAGTGCAAGGTCTGTACGGGTACTCTTACCCATTGTCTTTGGTCTTGTGACGGGCTTCAAACATATTGGAGCGCTGTGGTGGGTGCAATTGAGAGGACTTTAGGTGTCGGGGTGGAGAAGGACCCTATTTTGCTCCTTTTGGGCCCACCCATTGTATTTCCTGCAGATTCGTATAAGGCAAAACTTTTCAATATTCTTACATTCTGTGCAAGGAAGAATATCTTGCTAGGTTGGATATCAGAAAACCCCCCAGGCCTGTCAGGTTGGCGGAAGATTGTTATGGAGCATATTCCACTGGATTTTCTCACAAATATGGTAAACCACAAAACTGAGAATTTTTACAAGACATGGCAACCCTTTTTGAAATACCTGGACACAGATTTATCTGCCACACTAACAAGGGCTTTTATATAGCCGTAACGATTGTGTTTCATGAGTCCAATATCCAGGGAGGAGGAACTGTGAATGTATGAGTGTTTTGTTTGGCTGGACTGAGTTATTACTATTTATTTGTTTGTTGTTAGGTATTTATTTAGTTAGTTAAGTAGCTAGCTTAGGTTTTTTTTAAATTTTATACTTCTCTATATATGTTTATACATTCGTATAGAAGGGTGGGTTGGGGAATTTTTTTTATTATTTGGGTTTAGTTTTGTACTATTTTTGTACTGTTTTGAATTACATTGTTTTGTATTTGTAATATTTAAAAGTCTATTTTTTCTTAATAAAAATATATTATAAAAAAAAGAGCCCTCCCACCCGGTTATACTCTCTTTCACCCTCTTCCATTGGGCAGAAGATATAAAAGTTTGAATACACAGACAAACAGATTCAAGCACAGCTTCTTCCCTGCTGTTTTCAGACTTTTGAATGGACCTCTCAAATGTTAGTTCTAATCTCTCTCTCTGCACCTTCTCTGTGGCTGTGATGCTGCATTCTGCACTCTGTTCTTTAGTCTGATACACTGTGTATGGTGCAACCTGCCTGTATAGCATGCAAAACAACACTTTTCAATGTATCTCAATGCATGTGACAACAATAGGTCAAATTCAAATGCAAACTATCTTAGACAGGGCATTTTTGTCTCCTTGCAGTAGGAAGTCAGGAATTGAGTCAGACAGGTTGCATGATTTTGCACAAACCCATCAAATTACCATCAAATTATCAAATTAGTGCATCCTTTGGTTATTACTCAGCAATAATTGCTAACCATGAGTTTCTCAGGATATTGGCATCCCAAAGAGCAATAGGCATTAGCTATCCTCCACAGAAAACTTCTTCATTTTGTTTATTTGTTTAGCAGCATTTTCCAGAGTTCAATGTTCCACCAGATGTAAGGTTTCAAGGCATAGAAATATCTTATAATTGATTTGTACTCAGAAAAAGAAACAAAATAAAGACATAACTTATTAATTGATTAATAGCTTATCCTCGCAACTGCCTATTTTGCCCCTTAGTTTTATTTTTTGAATGCTGATTGAGTGGAGATTAGACCATAAGACATACGTGCAGAAACAACCATTCAGCCCATTGAAGCTGTTCAGCTATTCAATGAGACCATGGATGATCTAATAATCCTCAGCTCCAAATCTCTTGCCTTTTCCCTATAACCCTTGATTCATTTGATTATTAAAAATTTGTCTGTCTTGGTCTTAAATATACTTAATGTCCCAGTCTCAGTCATAAAGCATTCCACAGATTCAGTACCCTCTGAGAGAAGAAATTCCTCCTCAACTAGTCTTAAGTGTGTGAACCCTTATTTTGAGATTATGTCCTCTAGTTCTAGACCAACCTACAATAGGAAATAACCTCTCTGCATTTACCCTGTGAAGTCCCCTAAGAATCTTACATGTGTCAAAAAGGTTGCCTCATGCACTTCTACATTCCGATGAGATCAGGTCCAGCCTACTCAACCTCACCTCTTAATAGAGGACCTTCGTATCCAGCATCAGCCTAGTGCACCTTGTCTGGACTGCCTTCAATGCCAGCATATCTTTCCTTCAATAAGGATCCCAAAACTCTACATAGTAATCTAGCTGGGGTATGACCAGTGCTTTATTCAGTTTGTATATATACACCCTTTTTTATATTTCTTTCTCTTTGAAATAAAGATCAACTATCCATTTGCTTTCTCAAGTATCCAATGAATTTGGATACTAGCTTTTGTGATTTATTCAAAAGGACTACTAAATCCCTCTGTCCTGTAGCTGTCTGCAGTTTTTCCCCATTTAAATAATATTTACCTTCTCTATTCTTCCTGACAAAATTCATAACCTCACTTTTTGCCATAATGTTTTCCAAGTTATTTGCTCACTTGCTTAACTTGCCTAGATTCCTCTGCAGACTCCTTGTGTCATCCTCTTCATTAACCTTTTCACCCTTTTTTGTGTCATTCACAAACTTGGCCATAGCACATTCACTTCCTTCATCTAAGTCATGAATATGTTTTATAAATATGGTCCCAGCATTGATCCCTGTAGAACTCCACTAGTTACAGGCTGCTAACATAAAATCCTGTCCCTACCTCAACTCTTTGTCTTCTATAGGATTGAGGCATATAACAACGCAAAACAAAATAGATTAGCTTTATGTAATGGCTGAGATATTAAACTAGCTGTTACTTTTTTTGGTAAAATAGCAGTAAAGACAAGCCAGGGAACTATAGACCGGTGAGCCTGCCCTCGGTGGTGGGCAAATTGTTGGAGGGAAGCCTGAGGGACAGGATGTACATGTATTTGGAAAGGCAAGGACTGATTCGGGATAGTCAACATGGCTTTGTGTGTGGGAAATCATGTCTCACAAACTTGAGAAGTAGCAAAGAAGATTGATGAGGGCAGAGCAGTAGATGTGATCTATATGGACTTCAATAAAGCGTTCGACAAGGTTCCCCATGGGAGACTGATAAGCAAGGTTAGAACTCATGGAATACAGGAAGAACTAGCCATTTGGATACAGAACTGGCTCAAAGGTAGAAGACAGAGGGTGGTGGTGGAGGGTTGTTTTTCAGACTGGAGGCCTGTGACCAGTGGAGTGCCACAAGGATCGGTGCTGGGTCCTCTACGTTTTGTCATTTATATAAATGATTTGGATGTGAGCATAAGAGGTACAGTTAGTAAGTTTGCAGATGACACCAAAATTGGAGGTGTGGTGGACAGCAAAGAGGGTTACCTCAGATTACAACAGGATCTGGACCAGATGGGCCAATGGGCTGAGAAGTGGCAGATGGAGTTTAATTCCGATAAATGTGAGGTGCTGCATTTTGGGAAAGCAAATCTTAGCAGGACTTATACACTTAATGGTAAGGTCCTAGGGAGTGTTGCTGAACAAAGAGACCTTGGAGTGAAGGTTCATAGCTCCTTGAAGGTGGAGTTGCAGGTAGATTGGATAGTGAAGAAGGCGTTTGGTATACTTTCCTTTATTGGTCAGAGTATCGAGTACAGGAGTTGGGAGGTCATGTTGCGGCTGTACAGGACATTGGTTAGACCACTGTTGGAATATTGCATGCAATTCTGGTCTTCTTCCTATTGGAAATATGTTGTGAAACTTGAAAGGGTTCAGAAAAGATTTACAAGGATGTTGCCAGGATTGGAGGATCTGAGATAAAGGGAGAGGCTGAACAGGCTGGGGCTATTTTCCCTGGAGCGTCGGAGGCTCCCCATTCTCTTGCCCTCCCCACTCTCCGTCGCCCTCCCCTCTCTTGCCTGCGCCTCTCTCCCTCTCCACTTTCTCGTCATCGTATAGAGGTTTACAAAATTATGAGGGGCATGGATAGAATAAATAGACAAAGTCTTTTCCCTGGGGTCGGGGAGTCCAGAACTAGAGGGCATAGGTTTAGGGTGAGAGGGGAAAGGTATAAAAGAGACCTAAGGGGCAACTTTTTCACACAGAGGGAGGTACGTGTATGGAATGAGCTGCCAGAGGATGTGGTGGAGGCTGGTACAATTGCAACATTTAAGAGGCATTTGGATGGGTATATGAATAGAAAGGGTTTGGAGGGATATGGGCCGGGTGCTGGCAAGTGGGACTAGATTGGGTTGGGATATCTGGTTGGCATGGACGGGTTGGACCGAAGAGTCTGTTTCCATGCTGTACATCTCTTTGACTCTATGACTGAGAAAATTGTAATATATTGATTTTTTGAGAATCTGAAAAGTTGAATGTCTATAGTACCATCAAAAATTTAGTTACTGTGTAGTATTTGTAATTTTTTGAATGACTACCAATCTAGAGTTTATAAGTAAAATGAAATCTGATTTGCTAAACACTGCAGATAGTTTATATTTATGAGTGATAAATTACATGAGCAGCACACAGGTATTACAGACAACGCGAATGAGTTCATGGCTGAGATTGAAACATGCCACCGAGTTCATCACTTCTTGTACTGATCAAGGGTATAGTAATAAAATGATTCAGACAAGGTTATTGAAAGGCTTTATATCTTCTTTCAGAGCTAAACCAGCAATGTGTACAAAAATCAATAAGGAGGATATCATTTGTGAATATGTATTTTTTTGGCTCTGTTGTTTATATCTAATGGTGCAACTGCAAGGCATATCATAACTGCAAGCTTCAGATCTTGAGCTAATTCTTTTCCTGCTCAAGCTACAAATCAAGTTGTTTGTAAGGCAGTTAATTAATGGCTGTCAGTGCAATTCAGCAAGGAACTCAGCAATAAGTCTGCTAGAAGACTATTTACAATTGTGATGAAATGCAGTCATAACCAGAGTAACAGTGTAGAGTATCTATAATTGTTTGGATATTAGGGAAGACAGACAGGGCTTTGAGAGGAATAAACTATTTTCATTGGTGAATCCAGGACTATGGGACATATTCTAAAAATTAGAATTCAGGAATTACATTTAAAAAAGACTTCTACACATAAGGCATTGTACAAATTTGGAATTTCCTGCTACAAATGATGATTGTCTGAACTTGAATTTTCTTTAGCTGTAAATATTAAGAGACATGGGGCAAGGCAGGTGCTGGAGTTAAATTTGATTTAGATCTTAGATCAGCCATGATGTAATCGAATGACACAATGAGTGAGGGGCTAAATGGTCTACTCTTGTACCTGTGTTTCCTAACGTTCTGTGACAAACAAGTGCAATTATGACTCCTGTCAAAATAGGATATTAAATGTTACCAATTCTATAGCAACTGTAATTGTTCATGATGTGCTGACTCACTAGTAGCAGAAGCTGAGACCTGCTGGAACATATGGTAATAATCCGCTTTGGGCACTAATGTAAATGTTGCATTGGTGAATCAGCCAACAATTCTGTATTTTGATTTCTTCTTTCAATTGACTCCAACAGAAAATTGTTTAGAATGCAACAAGCTGATTGTACATCATCACTGGTTTAATCCTACCACTGAGTGTGTAATATTGTATTGTATTGATGTATATTGTATTGAAGCTAGTAGAAAGATCAAACAGATGTGGAGAAAATTTAATATTGCAAAAAAGCAAGGAAATGATTACCATGCAGTTGGGACTTAGCTTTATACAGGACAATTTTTTTCTTGTTTAGACATTGGGGTTAATTTGGTACTTCCCAAAATATACGATGTTGCCATTCTAATAACATACAATTATAGAAACTCAGACTGCTGTTCTTTCCACAATGGAGAGCACCTCCAATATTGTGAAAATGCTGGAAGACGCTGGGAAATTCAAGCCCTGCTCCTGAACATGATATTTCTCTTGTTCATGGGGACAGGATTGGGGGGCAAGGTGTAGTTTGTGTATACCTGGTTCCTGGCCTCTTAGCTGCCTCCACGTAAATGGATTTTTGGAGCCCTGATGCCTAGAACCCCGCATGTGGTGATTAGATCAGGTTAGTAGGTGTCTTCTCAGGGCATTCCTTTAGAGTACTGAAGTATGCGTGTGAATATGGTGCCAGGACACCTTAGGGGTGGAGTTCAGGGGTCATTTCGGGGGTGATGGGAAGCAAATATCCTTTGGAGGTAGGTGGGGTTCAGAGATCCTTTTGGGGTGGGAGGTGCAGGTGTTCAGGTGCTCTTTAGAGCTGTTGGCTATGAGAAAGATTCTGTGTAAAAGATGAATAACACCTTCGGGACTGTTAAACTTGTTAAGGTCTGTCAGGAAGGGTCAACAAAAGTCAAAATATGTGTCTATGAATGAGAGCACTTTTCCCAATAGAGTGTAGTCTGCAATAAAGAAATTTAAGTAATTAGAACTACAGGCTGAATCCTATTTTTTGGGCTAAGTCTGGGTTGCGTTGAGATCTTTGGTGGGTTTTCTTGCCCTACCTTGCTAAACTCACCTCATTTATTACCTACCACATCCATGTGTCTCATGTTGAATTTTCACCATGTCTTATCGCATACACCATTCCTCGAACAGCTCACCATTGAGTGGATATCTGGATACTGCAGCTATGCCATCTGTAAAACATCACTGAGGACCTAGATTAGCATGGGCATTCCAAAGTTCCCTACACATTGACAGACAAATCTGAAGATGTTGGAGAAGGGGAAGATGGCACCATGTTTCTCTGCCAGGGACCTGGAGGTCCTGTTGAATGGGATGGAACAGAAGAGATGTGTCCTTTTCCTGGTTGACTACTAGAGTTAGTTACAGCCTCAGACAGTGCTGGCCTGGTCTAAGATCATGACCAAGATTAGTGCCATCTTCAGGATGTGAAGGAGCAACCATCAATTCAAAAAAAGAGTCAATGACCTAATATGCTGCATCAGAGTAAGTGCTACACTCTTCTCTCTGCCACCTCACGCTCAATCCATCAATGTTACTGCACAAATTTCCCACTAAAGCTCATACCCTACCCCTCTCACTGATGCCTGCAACACAATCACTCACCTGCTCCTCCCCCTCAGCCTTCCACCTTGTATACCCCCACTTTCACACCACCACCCCACCACCCTCTAAACACCCTCCTCAGTCTCTGAAAGCTCTGCAGGACCTTTCCACCACGTTTACCAGGACTAGCAGCCATATCACCCACTGTCATCTCATCCATTCCCCATGTGAGGTAACAACCTCTACTGGGCAGTGTGGTGGGGAGGGGGCTGCTGACCAACATCCATGTCCTCACTCCTTACGAGGACAGACTTCTGCCCCCGGCAGGAAAACACAGGGACTGCTCCTGCATGGATGCAGAAATATTCATGACCTGTCAAATGAGTAAGTGCGACTTTACACATCAGTGAGACTCTCCCATTAACTCTGCTGTCACTCTCAGTCAAAGAGCACCACTGGACATAAAGACTTCCTGCTCTCTCTTTTGTCTTGCAGGTTCCACAAACCTCCTGGCAATGTCTGCAGAGATGTGAACCACCTCCGAGGGTGAGAGTACTGAGGCTTCAGATGAAGCTTCGGCAAGGCTGCCTCCTGCACCCCCACCAGCCCAGATACTCCCACATTGGCGGGAACCAGAGAGAGAGCATGGTGGGGCACCTCACAGTGAGAGCTCTGCAGCTGGCTGGGGAAGAAATGGCCTAACTCGCTGGCTCATGGAGGACTGCCAGAGACCAGCCACCAGCTTAGCCCAGGCAGGAGACATCCTTGTGGTATCATCTGAATACATAGGGAGGAACAACTGCAGCACATAACCATCTGGGACTCAACAGACTTCATTGCCCAGAATCTGTGACAGTGCAGTTAATAAGGTTAACGTCTGTCTACCTCTATCCGACAGATTGGGGGCTGCCTCAAAGAGCCAGGTCCGGCACCCGCAGGGTCCTTCAGATTAGCTTCCCTAAAGTGCAGAAACAGGCCCTTCAGCTCAACTAGTCCACACCGATCTTCCGAAGAATAACCCACCCATCCCCCTACACCCTACTAATGCACGCACATACAACTGCATCACATTACTCCAGTCATGGTCCTCAGGATTGAAGGTATGATGGCATAATGTTGGGGTACATTGCCCCATCCTCACAAGGAGACTGAGTGATGCCAGGAGACCCTCATCCAGAGATGGAACTATGCTCAGGCCTCTTGGCAGTTTTTGTTCAGGACACTGCAGAGGTGACTAGGCCCTCTAGTTCCAACTTGTCTATCCTCCTTTTGTCCTTGGGAATCCAGCAAGAAGATCCTCAGCATGTCTGGGCCATTTAGACTCAAGTGCTCCATCATTCCACCAAACTGCCAGGGGAATGGACTACATTTCCAAGCAGTTTTCCTCCAGCCCAGCTGCAGATCCATGGACTTCACTGAGACATAATGGGAGGGAGAGAATGAAGACCAATTTGCTGGCATGAGTGAAGAAGGTTTTTCTGCAAAGCATAGTTTCTTAATAAACGTTCAAACGTTTGTAAGTCTTTCAGTGAAGGTGCTGGAAACATTCTCACACCAACCTGCAGTCGTTCATAGCCACACATGCACTTAATGGATGGAGATCTGTACTGAATGGCTACTGCAGCATCTGCATGCAAGGGGAACAGTACATACATTTTGCACTGGGTCCTGGTGACACTTTTTTCCATCCTTATTCAATGTCACAAATGCATGGCTCCTTCTGTAAACAAAGGTGAAGCTGTTAAAGAGTTTTCCAGCAGTGGCTGTGCCATGGAGGTGAAAAACACATAGAGGGTCAATGCTATAGGATGGCAACCCATGTGCTCTACTTTCATGGGACCTGTGACCAATGGTGTTCCCCTTTAAATCCTGTGAATGGTGTCTACTGCAGTTCCCTCCCTCACTGGTACAGTCACTTATCTCCACCCACTCCAAGTGTGTTCCTAGCCAAATATCAACATCCCTCTCTTAATGGCCATCTTATTAACCACACAGGATTCACATATCCCACCAATGTTGATAAGTGTCAACACCTGCCTACCCTTCCCGTCCAGTTCGTGGTGGGTAGTATACAAGGTGACAGTGCCATTTGTGGTCACACATTGCCCTCCTCTTGAAACATTGTATCCCTGACTGTGGAGGACCTCTCCTCTCTCATTACGCCCTTCCAGCAATGCTTTACAGTAGCTTCCCCTCCCCTTTCAATTCCTTCTGCCTTACCTTAACAAATGTACTGTGTCATTCCTCATAGCTTGCAGTCCCTAGGCCTAATGAGTAAACTACTGAGACTCTGTGCACTCTCACCCCTCCCATTCTCCCCTTCCCCTTTCCCATTAGCTTCTGCAGACTGATCTGATGGACTGACTGTGGCCTACCATCTTGATTGGACAGTCCCACAGGTCCAGACCACTGACTAATGCCTATAAATCACACATTAGCTCTAACTCCTGCCAGGTACTTGCTCTGGTTTCCTTGTCAAATGTTCACAATGGTTGTTTAGCAAGTTTGTTAAGATGGGAGTCTTAATATTAATGAGATGAGTTGTGACACTAACAAGGTGTTTAAAAACAATAATCACTATCGTTTGGCATATTACCCCTGCCTAGTGAGAAGTTCCCCCGCTGCTTATAAAAGGCATTAACGGTGGTAGGAGATGATCTTGATGTCAAGCTGGGCCTCGTCACAATTGTCACCCGATTTCGTCAGACATTTCTCCATAGCCCATGATGCTCAGACCCTTATAAGATTCTGCAGAGAGTCAGGATGGACTCGATGGGCCAAATGGGATCTATCTATCTATGTGTAGGGATTCTATGATGAAAATGCTATCGAAAGGGCACGAAGAGATAATACTAATAATTAGCACTTTGTTGGACAGTTGTTAAATATAATAAAGACGTTGTAAATAAATATCACATTAAGAAGTAAAACTGTAAAATCTGAGTCATATAATAATTATCAGTTCATTCAGAATGACATTTTCAGATCATTCTCCTAATATCACGATATTACTTCCTATTTCTTTGTTCTCAGTAAAAGAATTTTTGTCACTTGGAAAGTAACAACTTGCATTAATGCAGTGACTCGTATGTGTCAGAATATCCTAAACCGAAAGTATTGTTGAAAAAGTAGGTTTTGGGGTGGTTTTATACGGGAGTAAATGTACCATAGCAGAAGGACCTGGGGAATTTGGGAGAAAGATGTTTAAAAGTGGATAGAATAATAGGAAGGGAAGTACTGGACTCAAATAGTGTGGTGCTGGAAAAGCACAGCTGGTTAGGCAGCATCCGAGGAATAGGAGAATCGATATTTTGGGCATAAGCCCTACATCAGGAATTATGCCCGAAATGTTGATTCTCTTGCTCCTTGGATGCTGCCTGACTGGCTGTGCTTTTCCAGCATCACACTCTTCGACTGTGATCTCCAGCATCTGCAGTGTTCATTTTCTCTCAGGGAAACACTGGAGATGAGGTTCTTGGAGTATTCAGATGGCAGCCTGGAGAAAGTTGCAGCAATGAAATTGACTCCATATTAGGCAGAACTGTGTTAGCTGTGCTGCTAAAGACAGATGAACTGCATCAGTTCTGTGTGATTGGAAGGCTCAGCAAAGTGCTAGAGCAGTTGAATAGTTCTGCGCAGCTGGACCTCCCAGAAGTCCTCAGGAGAGAGACAAGCAAATTCCATGTAGCAAATGACTGGTAAGCTGTAGTGCTGAGAAGGCAACTGAACTGCATAGAGGTTACATACTCAGGGACTCAATGAGATGTCAAAAGTAGTTGAATGTTTCTGCGCTCAGGCAGTTCTAACTGAGAAGTGAACAGACAGATGTTGGGGTCAGGGCTCCAGAACAGATCTTGTTTGTGTCGAGGCTCAGAAGAAGCTGTGTGCCATTAATAGTTAAATGCACTAGGAGTTGGGGGGGGACAGGGGTGCGATTTGTGGGGCACGGTGTGGGATGTTGTGGTGGTGTTGAAAGCCTACAAGCATTAGTTACTTCATGAAGTTGAACCAAATTAGACCTCAAGAAAACCCAGGGCAGCACTGGTGTAGTTAAGTTTGCTGTTTGTGAAAAGTTGGAATTATGCCTGTGAGTGCGTGCTGGAGAAGATTCCGAGTGAATGTAGTCTCAGGAACGGAGGAGCAGAACATGAATAGTCATTGGGGCATTCCATGACAGAGTGGCTCTTGAAGGAGTTTTGAGGCTAGGAAGTTAACAGTGAAGCATTGTAATCCCACGTGATGTTATACTGTTGAGAAATCTGTATTTAATTGTATTTGCTATTTGATGTGTTCTGTGGGATGATCAACCATTGCTTGTCTATTCTCCATTCTGAAAATGTGTTGCTGGAAAAGCACAGCAGATCAGGCAGCATCCAAGGAACAGGTGAATCGACGTTTTGGGCATGAGCCCTTCAGGAATGTAACATTCCGCATTCTCCATACTGGCCCATGTTACATTTAGAATATTAGAATATAAATCATATCTATTTTTTGTACAATCTAATTTGTTATTTTGGTAAAACATTAGTTGATTAAAGAAAGCTGGTTGATTTGTTCCTGATACTGAATTTGACACAATTTGAGATCCAACTAATTGGTCATATCACCAGCCTGGTTAAAGATGAAATATGTTATGTCTAGTGGTGGAGTGAAACTAGAAAGGAATTATAGGTGCATGCTTCAACATTGGTTGTAGGAAGACGAGGTTAAGGATTTTAAAATCCACTGTGGCAATTAAGAAATGGGGTGACGATGAAGGTATACTAAGACTGTAGATTTAGGAAGTAAGATGAAATGTGTCTGGTAGAGAAGAGGGTGAGTTGAGATCATATAGGGTGAAGCTCAGGAACTGAGCTATACAGATCATTGGAAGGGCTCAGCTGGGGGAGTTTATTGATAAGGGGAAAGTGAGGACTGCAGATGCTGGAGTATCAGAGTCGAGAATGTGGTGCTAGAAAAACACAGCAGGTCAGGCAGCATCTGAGGAGCAGGAGAATTGATGTTTCGGGTATAAGCCCAAACAGTCAGTCTTTGTGCTTCAAGCAATAGGGAACAGACAAATTTAATACAAGATCAGGCAGGATAGGTTGGAAAACTGGGATGACAAGTGGTAAATACAATCAATGTGAACTGATGTAAAATAATGAGACTGGGAAAAAGAAAATTGTAAATAAATAAATAAATTAAATGGCTATAGACCAGAGTATACAACAGAAGAGGTAGATCTAGGGTTATACCTATAATGCACCTGGAATACTATGTGTAATTATGTCACTGAGCCAGGATAAAGATATCTGTGATTTGGAAACAATGCTGAGCATGATAGCCAAATTAACATTGTATCTCCCAAGTTGTCTAGCTCTGAGGGGAAGCTCAAAAATGCTATATTATTTCAGGGAGATATCAGACAAAGATTCAAGCTTCTGATGGGAGTAGATGGGAGTATGTAGACAGGCCAACAAGGGATGAAGCCACATTAGATTTGGTACTGGGTAATGAGCCCTGCCAGGTGTTAGACTTGGAAGTAGGTGAGCACTTTGGCGATAGCGATCACAATTCTATTATGTTTACTTTAGTGATAGAAAGGGATAGGTGTACACCACTGGGCAAGAGTTACAGCTGAGGGAAAGGCAATTATGATGCGATTAGGCAAGATTTAGGAAGCATAGGATGGAGAAGGAAACTGCAGGGGATGGGCACATTAGAAATGTGGAACTTATTCAAGGAAAAGCTCCTGAGTGTCCTAGATAAGTATGTACCTGTCAGGCAGGGAGGAAGCTGTAGAACGCGGGAGCCGCGGTTTATGAAGGAAGTGGAATCTCTGGTCAAGAGGAAGAAGAAGGCTTATGCTAGGATGAGATGTGAAGGCTCAGTTAGGGTGCTTGAGGATTACAAGGTAGCCAGGAAAGACCTAAAGAGAGAGCTCAGAAGAGCCAGGAGGAGACATGAGAAGTTGTTGGCGGATAGGACCAGGGTAAACCTTAAGGCTTTCTAAAAGTATTTAAGGAATAAAAGAATGACAAGAGTAAGATTAGGGCCAATCAAGGATAGTAGTGGGAAGTTGTGTGTGGATTCAGAGGAGATAGGGGAAGCACTAAATGAATATTTTTTGATAGTATTCACTCTAGAAAATGACAACATTGTCGAGCAGAATACTGAGATACAGGCTACTAGACTAGGTGGGATTGAGGTTCACAAGGAAGAGGTATTAGAAATCCTGCAGAGTGTGAAAATAGGTAAGTCCCCTGGGCCGGATAGGATTTATCCTAGGATCCTCTAGGAAGCTAGGGAGGAGATTGCCGAGCCTTTGAAATCGATCTTTAAATCGTCATTGTCTACAGGAATAGTGCCAGAAGACTGGAGGATAGCAAATGTGGTTCCTCTGTTCAAGAAGGGGAGTAGAGACAACCCAGGTAATTATCGACCAGTAAGCCTCTCCATTTTAAGCCGACGGTTAGTGGTGTCGACAGTAGTTATGATTTGGAGCTGCCGGTGTTGGACTGGGGCTTAAAGTGGAGAGGATCTCCAAGAAGATCGCACATATCGACACAGAAATCAAGTTTAACAGACAATCAATTTTTCAATGTATAATTTCAGTTACATCACACTGTAAATTTTTGCTATAAATTCTGTGTTAGGATTGAGCCCTCCACTATCACCTGATGAAGGAGTGTCGCTTCAAAAGCTAGTGTGCTTCCAATTAAACCTGTTGGAGTATAACCTGGTGTTGTGTGACTTTTAACTTGGTAAGATTCTTGGTAGTGTAGATGAGCAGAGAGATCTCAGTGTCCAGGTACACAGATTCTTGAAAGTTGCCACCCAGGTTGACAGGATTGTTAAGAAGGCATACAGTGTTTTAGCTTTTATTAATAGAGGGATCGAGTTCCGGAACCATGAGGTTATGCTTCAGCTGTACAAAACTCTGGTGCGGCTGGACTTGGAGTATTGTGTACAGTTCTGGTCACCACATTATAAGAAGGATGTGGAAGCTTTGGAAAGGGTGCAGAGGAGATTTACTAGAATGTTTCCTGGTATGGAGGGAAGGTCTTATGAGGAAAGGCTGAGGGACTTGAAGCTGTTTTCGTTGGAGAGAAGAAGGTTGAGAGGTGACTTAATAGAGACATATAAGATAATCAGAGGGTTAGATAGGCTGGACAGGGAGAGCTTTTCTCCAAGTATGGTGACGGCAAGCACGAGGGGGCATAGCTTTAAATTGAGGGGTGATAGATATAGGACAGATGTCAGAGGTAGTTTCTTTACTCAGAGAGTAGTGAGGGTATGGAATGCTTTGCCTGCAAAGGTAGTAGATTTGCCAACTTTAAGTGCATTTAAGTCGTCATTGGACAAGCATATGGATGTACATGGAATAGTGCAGGTTAGATGGGCTTCAGGTTGGTATGACAGGTCAGCGCAACATTGAGGGCTGAACGGCCTGTACTGCGCTGTAATGATCAATGTTCAATGTTCTAGATGAATTGAACCTTGATAATGTAGAAGAGAATAGGATTTGTGACACAAACTTAGAAGAGGAGAAGAGCAGAAAAATTTAGATTTAATTAATTTGCACAAAAGAAGATGACTATATTGAACAAATTATCCAGCTTCAGCATATTTTTGATGAGTTTCTTGGAGGGTTCCCCTCTGTGAGGCCTTACAGTTTTTTATGCTACTTTCCTGAACTCACTTAATTAACTCTGTACCACGCCTCATCCTATTCCCCCACTCTCTGTAAGTGGACCTACTCGCCTCTGTTGGGATACCCTGGAATTCACAGCACAAGTGTCATATTTAAAAGTCCCCTTGTGTACCCATTACACACTGTCAGTCCAGTGTTGCCCGACTTGGTTTGCATAATTTTGCCCAGACATGGCAGACAAGGGAAAACTGGTGCCCCCACTTCCTGATGAGAACCTGGAGGTCCTGGTAGGCAGAATGGTGCAGAGGAAGTTTGTCTTGGTCCATCAAGACTGGCAGGGGAGGTCACAATACCACACCCTGCCAGTCTGGCCCTTAGTTGTCACCTGAGTTAGTGCAACCTTGGCAATCTGGAGAAACAGCCAGCAGCGTAGGAAAAAGGTCAATAACATTCTCTAGTCCAGCAGTGTAAGTGCCACCCTTTTCTTTTGACGAGCTCATACTCATTCGATCCTGGCTATCCCACCAAGGGTCCTGGTCTATCAATCTCTCTATTGCATGAAACATTTTCCCTTCTCTCTCTTACCCATTCCAAAGGCCCCACACTACTAACTCTGCATGGCTTTTGCCTACTCACTCACCCATCTTTTCTTTAACCACACTGGCACTAACAGCTGAGCCATCCAGATACTCATTGCATTCCATGCGTCCCCTACTCTTATTGCAGGAGAAAACGGGCCATTAATAGAGTAAAGAGAGCCAGATAGGTAGTGGGTATTTGGCTCCTCACCCCATTGTGGAGTCAATGGTTTGTGAGGACTGGGATCACTTGTGGAGATACTGAAACCTCCATGTTCTAGTAACCAAGTAAGGAACATTGTCCATTGCTCTGCTGCTGTCCCAATATCCTACAGGCACCAGCAAAATCTGCATGGTCTTGGCAGCCAAGAGATTTGCGTCCTCAATCCCAGCCTCCGACGTACGCTTGTCATCACAGTATTTATGCAGATGGTCCAATCAAGTTTTTGGTCAATGTTAAACCTCAGGATTTTGAAGGTGGGGATTCAATTACAGTAATACAATTGGGGAGGTTATTAGAATCTTTAGAATTGATGATGGTCATTAACTGATTCTGGGGTAAGGGTGAAGGTTACTTGCCACCTATCTCAATCCTGAATTTTGTCCTGGCAACTTATACTTTTAACTATAGAAAATAACATTCCTCTTTTATATTTATCATCCACTGCACTCTGCATGGAATAACAATCCTTTAAGCAAACTGTTGAGTTCCCTTTCCCATTTCGTTTCCAAGCCTCACAAAATTAGAAAGCCCTGGTGAGCTAGCATTTAAATTAATCAGATTCAATTTTCTTCCAGATATGTTTCAGACAGGACTGCCTTTCATAATATCATTATGGAATTCCATCCCTAATGCCATTGTGGGTCTACCTACAGTACATGGAAGGCAGCAGTTCAAGAAGGCAGCTCACCATCACTTTTTCAAAGGCAACTAGGAACATGCAATAAATGCTGGCCAGTCAGCAACACACACTTCCCACAGGCGAATAGAGAAAACGTCTTCTTGTAACATGATGTTGGGCTTCGTTTTCAACATGTTTTCTTGCAATATTATGATTCTTCCCATGTCCCATCCTTTTGCCATATAGCAGGTAATATGTAATCCCATATGTCCAGAGCACAGGACCAGGTTTTTGTGTTGCTCGCTCAGTAACATCCCAATAATACTACCACTACCAATATTTGCTCTCTTTCATGAACCTGTGCAATGATATCCATTGACAAACAGCTGAGAAGTAGAGGAGGGAATATGTGACTCAGTCCTGGTGTTTCACTGATTTAAAGAGCATCCAGGGTAGAAATAGTATACAAGTAAATTAACACTAGAACTCTATGAACATATATCTCTTTCAGATTGTTAATATAAATGATAGGTGATTTCTCAGAAAAGTAGGGTTACATAGGATAGTGCTTCTAATATCAAAATCTTTCATTCTTAGTACTTGGTTTAGTTATAGTTCTTTTAGTAACTTATGCAGTAATGGTCACAGTGGAATGGGTAAGATTTCCTTCCTGTGTAAATGTGTCTATAAAATTGAATATTACATCTCCAACAGAGAGCGAGATTACAGAAGGAGGATTGTATTGTTATAACTACAGATGCAATTGGACAATAGTGTGTCATTTAGTTGTACTAGTTCCCCTCAAAGCAAAAAAGATGTGATTTATGCTAGCTAACACATGTAAGGATATAAATGTGGAAAGAACAGAGAATCCAGAAGGAATGAATAATACCCCTTATTGATAGAGGATTATCACTATGACATCTCATCCAGCTAACATAATTTTCCTGAAGAAAAACAAAGCAACCAAATCATCTCCACCAGCTCATAAGGCAGGGTATTGCAAGATCCAGTAATATTGTTAAGTATGAATACAGTGCTTGAATCTATTCAATAGACTTGTACTTAATGTTGTTAACAACATGAAATATTGAAGAGGTCCAATTCTAATTGAATCATTCTAATTTATTTCCATCTCAGGCTCTGATCACTACTAATTTATAACAGTAAACAGTTAATGCTGAATTGCTAGGATATAACTGAACTGGTGTTGTAATCATTTTGGCTTATTTTGTCATTAATCATTATGAGCAGATTGTTAGTTTCTTCTCTGTCCCTTTCCGCGCTGAGCAAATTGTGATTTAAATTTTACTCTTCTTTTAAAAACAGCTGAGGCATACTTGCCCCATACCCATGTTTCCCAATTGGTGTAGTCTAACCACAGCATTTACACTGTTGTAAATTTAAATCAGAAATGATGTTCATTTCACCCATGCTTAAGCATGAGGGAATACTTCACAATACTGGCATACTTGCAAACATACACCAAGATTGAATTGGAAAAGGTTAGGAAATTATTCAATTAGCAACAACATAAACATAAACCAGTTTAGGAATACCCTAGTTTAACAATGTTTTGCCTTTTATGATGGAGTCCAAAAAGTCCAGAATTCCTTTGTGGGGACAGTTGACTGGCTAGACAACAGGAAAGCAACAGCAGTCAGTTTCTTTAAATATCTCTTCAGAAGTCTTCTGAGGAAATTTTGATGAATATAATTTCTGCTTCAGCGCTGACTCCTAAACTGACTGCTATTTCAAAATTGTATGGCTGAACATGCAAATGGATTCAGTGCTGTGAGAGTCATGTGATTAAGCATCGTGGAAGCGGAGAAGAAATTTCCATCAAAACAAAGCCTTGCACTGAAGATCAACAACTGCCTATGGGTCATTCCTGTGGTGAACTGAAAAAAATCAGTAAAACTTCTTTTTTGTCGGATGGGTCTAACTCGCAATTCAATTGTAGGAAGTTCTCTGGAGATGATTGTCTCTGTAGCAGAGTTTAAGATAACAGCAGTCCCGATCCATCAAGAGGTACATGGGTAATGATTGTCTGTCTGACATTGACTTCTGAAAAATTTCTGAAAGATTATTGTGAAATTCAATCACATGGTTATCGCACCCATCTTTGTTGGGTTAGTAATGTGAACAATGACAATATAGCAATGGTTTTATGCTATTTGTGAGAATACCTAATTATTTAAATAAATACAGTTTCTATTTAAGCACTGCAAACCATTGTTCAAAATTTAATAAACACTTATCGTTGTTATGTTGTTTCTTTTCATCTCTCATAATTAACAAGATGGGAACTTTGGAGAAGGCCATTTAACCCCTTGAACCCACCGATGAGATAGCAGCTGATTTGCAACCTGACTCCATATAGCCAATTTTAACCCAGATTACTTAAAACATGTAATTAACAAAAATAATTAATCTTAGATTCAGCATCAACTGCCTTAAACAGGATAGAATTTGAAACTTCTATCATCATTTATGTGTAGAAGTGTTTACTAATTTCACTCCTGTAAGGTCTGGTTCTAGTTTTTAACCTACGCTTCCTCGTTCTAGCCTTCCCAGCTTGTGACAGTAGTTTTTCTGCATATGCACTATTTGTTCCCTTTTACATTTTGAAACTTTTGATCAAATTACCCCATAACCTTCTAACTTGCAAGGAATACAATCCTAGATTGTATAATATCTCCTAATAATTTAACTCTTGGAGTTCAGGTAACATTCTGGTAAATTTATGCTGTACTTACTTCAAGACCACTATACCTTTCCTGAGGTCTAGTGCCCACAACAATCTGCAGTACTCTAGGTGTGGTCTAACCAGGGATTTGTAGAAGTAAAGCATGATTTTAACTGCTTTCCATTCTTTGTCTAGATATGCAAATCAACGTACTTTTTTTGATTAATTTCTGCAGCCATTCATAATATTTGAACCCGGAAGTCACTTTGGACTTCTACTGTTCCCGGCTTTACACCATTCAGAATATAGCCTGATCTATACGTCTACAATGAAAGTGAAAATGAGATCACATTCACTTTGACTGAAATCCAATTACCATGGTTGTCTTTTACTTAATCAATCAATTTCTGTTGTTGCAGTTATTTGATTCTTAAATCATAAAACTTATAGTTAAAGAAATATAAGTTTAAAGTTGGAGAATTTATGGGCAGCACGCTGGCTCAGAAGGGTGGCATGGTGACTCACTGGTTAGCACTGCTGCCTCACAGCACTAGGGTCCCAGGTTCGATTCCACCCTTGGGCAACTGTCTGTGTGGAATTTGCACATTCTCCCTGTGCCTGCGTAGGTTTCCTCCCACAGTCCAAAGATGTGTAGGCCAGGTGAATTGGCAATGCTAAATTGCTCATAGTGTTAGGTGCGTTAGTCAGAGGGAAATGGGTCTGGGTGGGTTACTCTTCGGAGGGTCAGTGTGGACTTGTTGGGAAGAAAGGGCCTGTTTCTGCACTGTAGGGAATCTAATTACGTGCTAAATGAAAAACTTGATTCAGAACCTATATTTTTCTTGTCAGGTCAGAGTTGAAAGTAAGAAACTTGAAAAAAAAATTGATGACCTGTTGTTAAGCTTTTGGTGGAGCCAGAAGGTTTACACTGCATTGCTCTTCACAGGCTTTGTAAGTAAATTAATCAATTGGAAAACATGTTACTGGTGATAGGTAATAGGTGAAAAGATACCATGGGTGATTTAGTGATGGGAAAGGAAATATTCAGCTCTGTGTAAGAATACATAGACTCATAGAGTCAGAGTCATGAAACAGACCTTTCCATCCAACTAGTCCATACCAAACATGCCTGCTCCTAGCCCATATCCTTCCAAACTTTTCATATTCATGTATCTATCCAAATGTCTTTTAAGTGTTGTAATTGTACCCACATCCACCACTTTCTCAGGAAGTTTATTCCACAGGCAAACCACCATCTATGTAAAACATTTGTCTCCTATGTCTTTTTTAAAATTCTCTCCTCTCACTGTAAAAATGTGCCCCTGGTCTTGAAATCCCCTATCCCAGGGAAAAGACGACTACCATTAACTCTATCGACACTACTCATTATTTAATAAACTTCTATCAGACTGCCTCTCAACATCCAATGCTCCAGTGAAAAGAAGTCCTAACCTACTCAGCCTATCATTATAACTCAAATCTTTCATACCCAGCAATGTCCTGGTAAGTCTCTTCTGAACCCTCTCCAGCTTGACCATATTTTTCCTATAACTGAGTAACCAGAACTGGACACAATTTTCCAGAAGAGTCCTCACCAATGTCCAATACAAACTTAACACGACTTCCCAACTTGTAGTGCTCTGGTAGTGTCCTTACCTCTTAATCCAGAAGGTCTGGTGAGTTTAGACAATGTCTTGCTAGACAAAAACTTAAACGTTTGAATTATTCTGATAGATTCCAGATGAAAATAAACTAAACACAGTTGGTCAAAATACTCTTCCTTAATAGGATCAGTCAGTCTGGAGAAAGGGTCATAAATTATATGAGACATAGAGTTTATTCATTTGGGTGGCAGAATCAAAGAGTCGTGTTGAAAATACAATAACCAGCTTGCATTTCAGCTTAAACATGTTGACATAGAGATGGGCTAAGGAGTTATTTTGTTTAATTCATCTGGATGTTCCTCACAGAAGATAGTTGCAGTTTTGATCTTGTATGGGCTGCAGCTCACTGTGACAGGGGAGCAAAAGAAGATAAATGTTATTATGGTTTTGCTATCCAGTGGCTTGAGCTCAGTTTAGAGAGTTGGAGTTCGTGTGCTGGGAAATAAAGCCATAAGATTTGCCTGACAATTAGCTATCTGTTAGAAAATGGTGATCTTGAATACTAAGCTACGAAAGACCTGTACAGAAGCTGTGGGAGCAGAATACCAAAAATTAATTTCTATTTGAAGATGCAAGGTGAGTGATATTTTGCCATCATTTATTTTTGGAATTTGGGATTTTGGACTGATGGCACATGGCTCTTCTATGTGTTTGAAAGTTTTAACGATTAACGAATAAGCATTTTTATTGTCTTGGTATTTCTTCTAAAATGTAGTATTAGAAAGAGACTGCGTGGAGACCAATAGAATTTTGTTTAGATTTACAGTGAATCAAATAACCAGTGTAGTGAACTAGACTTTCAAGTGGAACTTTTTTTTTGGGAAGGTTGAAGAGATGCTTTGGGAAAAACACCCATAGCTTGGAAGAAAGGTTTTTAGTTTGAATTTGGGAAGTTTTGCAAATGCTTTATCTGAACCTGTAAGTATGAAATAGTTGCTCCAGAAAGGGAGGTCATTAAGAACTGTTAAGAAAGACATTAGTTCAGTGTAAAGAGTTTATTTTAAAAGCTCCAGGTCATAAGTGTTTAGTTAAAATTTTGAAGTGGTGTTTAAAGCTGAGAAAGTCTAAGCTCAGATCTATGAAGGCTCCAGGTTTTTTAAGACAGGGAATTGAAATCACAGCTAAATTAAGGCTTATAGATATGAAGGAGAAGGAATTTCTCGCAAATGCAAGTGCTATAAAGGAGTTCAATTGGAAGTATACTTGACTGCATTTTTCAAAACTTTAAATGGTATTATATGTAAATAATTTGACTTTTCCTATTTTGTCTTCATTTCTTGGGTAATAAACTTCTGTTTTGTTATTAACTTCAAATCTGCAGGGTTGTGTATCTGTGTTTCACTGAAAGACCTCCACGTTAAAACCAAAAAAAAATCAAAGTCAAGTCTAGTTTTAGTCTAGGATCTGACTTGTCCAGAATACATCAAGTGGAATCATAATAATGTTCAAATCTACAGTGATTCAAAACCGGCAAGGCAATAGTTATAGGATTTTTAAAACAAATTGGAAGATTGCTTGTTCAAAAACTAATGGAAGGATCCTCATCAGGTTTCTCATCTCAAAGATTAACAAAACACCGGGGAGAAATCAGCCTGAATTTTAGAGGGGTGTGGAAAATATTGGTATTTGTCCCAGAAAAGTGAATAATCTTGCAGGATTTTATAAGGTAAAGAGGGGTGGGCAGAGGTTGAGTAAAAAATGTGCTTCCAATTTCACTGCTTATAATGCCATCTCTCTTTGTGTCATCAGAAAACTTGATACAGAAACATAGAAACTAGGAGAAGGAGTAGGTCATTCAGCTCTTCAGCATTTTCCATCAGCCAATATCTCATATCATAAAAATATTCCTGCTTTCTCCACATAATCCTCAATGTCTTTAAAGTGTAGGCAAAATCTACCTTTGTCTTGAATATTTTCAGTATCATGACCTCCACAGACTTCTGTGGGAGGAATTACATAGGTACATGACCCTTTGAGTGAAACATATTTCCCACAGATCAGAGCTAAATGTCCCAAACAGTATTCTGAGACATGTCCCCTCATTATATACTCCCCAACAAGGGAAAACATCCTCCCTGTATCCAGCCTGCCTCACCCTGTTAAAATTGTATACATTTCAATCCAATCCCCTCTAATTCTTCTCAACTGTAATGGATGATGTTCAGTCATGAGCTGAAAATGTGTTTCTGGAAAAGCGCAGCAGGTCAGGCAGCATCCAAGGAACAGGAGAATCGACGTTTCGGGCATCAGCACTTCTTCAGGAATGAGGAAAGTGTGTCCAGCAGGCTAAGATAAAAGGTAGGGAGGAGGGACTTGTGGGAGGGGCGTTGGGAATGCGATAGGTGGAGGGAGGTCAAGATGAGGGTGATAGGCCGGAGTGGGGTGGGGGCGGAGAGGTCAGGAAGAAGATTGCAGGTTAGGAAGGCGGTGCTGAGTTCGAGGGATTTGACTGGGACAAGGTGGGGGGAGGGGAAATGAGGAAACTGGAGAAATCTGAGTTCATTCCTTGTGGTTGGAGGGTTCCCAGGCGGAAGATGAGGTGTTCTTTCTCCAACCGTCGTGTTGCCATGGTCTGGCGATGGAGGAGCCCAAGGACCTGCATGTCCTTGGTGGAGTGGGAGGGGGAGTTGAAGTGTTGGGCGACGGGGTGGTTGGGTTGGTTGGTCCGGGTGTCCCAGAGGTGTTCTCTGAAACATTCCGCAAGTAGGCGGCCTGTCTCCCCAATGTGGACCTGACAAGGGAGTCACGGAGGGAGTGGTCTTTTTGGAACACTGATAGGGGAGGGGAAGGAAATATGTCCCTGGTGGTGGAGTCCGTTTGGAGGTGGCAGAAATGATGGCGGATGATATGCTGGACATGGAGGTTGGTGGGGTGGTAGGTGAGGACCAGTAGGATTCTGTCCTGGTGGCGGTTGGAGGGGCGGGGCTCAAGGGCGGAGGAGCGTGAAGTGGAAGAGATGCGGTGGAGGGCATCGTCGACTACGTCTGGGGGGAAATTGCGGTCCTTGAAGAAGGAGGCCACCTGGGTGGTATGGTTTTTGAACTGGTCCTCCTGGGAGCAGATGCGGCAGAGACGAAGGAATTGGGAATATGGGATGGCGTTTCTACAGGGGGCAGGGTGGGAGGAGGTGTAGTCTAGGTAGCTGTGGGAGTCGGTCGGTTTATAGTAAATGTCCGTGTCGATTCAGTTACCCAAGATGGAAATGGAAAGGTCTAGGAAGGGGAGGGAGGAGTCTGAGATGCTCCAGGTGAATTTGAGGTCGGGGTGGAAAGTGTTGGTAAAGTGGATGAACTGTTCAACCTCCTCGTGGGAGCACGAGGCAGCGCCGATACAGTCATTGATGTAGCGGAGGAAAAGGTGGGGGGTGGGGCCAGTGTAGCTGCGGAAGATGGACTGTTCCACATATCCTACGAAGAGGCAGGCATAGCTGGGGCCCATGCGGGTGCCCATGGCTACTCCTTTGGTTTGGAGGAAGTGGGAGGATTGGAAAGAGAAGTTGTTGAGGGTGAGGACCAGTTCAGTCAGTCGAAGGAGGGTGTCAGTGGAAGGATACTGGTTGGTACGGCGGGAAAGGAAGAAGCGGAGGGCTTTGAGTCCTTCGTGATGGGGAATGGAGGTGTACAGGGGCTGGATGTCCATGGTGAAGATAAGGCGTTGGGGACCAGGGAAGCGAAAATCATGGAGGAGGTGGAGGGCATGGGTGGTGTCCCGAACGTAGGTGGGGAGTTCTTGGACTAAGGGGGATAGGACCGTGTCGAGGTATGCAGAGATGAGTTCGGTGGGGCAGGAGCAGGCTGAGACAATGGGTCGGCCGGGGCAGTCAGGTTTGTGGATTTTGGGCAGGAGGTAGAAACGGGCAGTGCGGGGTTGTGGGACTATGAGGTTGGAGGCGGTGGATGGGAGATCCCTTGAGGTGATGAGGTTATGGATGGTCTGGGAGATGATGGTTTGGTGGTGGGAGGTGGGGTCATGGTCAAGGGGGCAGTAGGAGGAGGTGTCTGCGAGCTGGCATTTAGCCTCAGCGGTGTAAAGGTCGGTGTGCCAAACTACTACCGCGCCTCCCTTGTCTGCTGGTTTGCTGTTGAGGTTGGGGTTGGAACGGAGGGAGTGGAGGGTTGCACGTTCCGAGGGTGAGAGGTTGGAGTGGGTGAGAGGGGTGGAGAGGTTGAGGCGGTTAATGTCGCAGCGGCAGTTGGTTATGAAGAGATCGAGGGCGGGTAAGAGGCTAGCACGGGGTGTCCAGGTGGATGGGGTGTGTTGGAGGCGGGAGAAAGGGTCGTCAGAGGGTGGGCGAGAATCTTGGTTGGAGAAGTAGGCATAGCAACCTCTCCTCATAAGATAAGATTAGTGAACCTCAGCTGTACTCCTTCTATGGCAAGTAATTTTTCTCTTAGGTGGGGAGACCAAAACTGCACAAGATATTCCAGGTGTGGTCTCACCAAGGTCCTGTATAACTGTAGTAAGAAATCACTTCTTCTGAACTCTATTCCTTTTGCAAGTAGGCCAATATACTGTTTGTCTTTCTAATTGCTTGCTGCACCTGCCTATTACTTTCATGCTGCAGATCAGAGTTGAAAAGTAGATTAGATTAGATTAGATTCCCTACAGTGTGGAAATGGGCCCTTTGTCCCAATAAGAAGAGTAACCCATCCAGACCCACTTCCCTCGGACAAATGCACCTAGCACTATGGGCAATTTAGCATAGCCAATCCACCTGACCTGCACATCTTTGGACTATGGGAGGAAACCCATACAGACATGGGGAGAATGTGCAAACTTCACACAGACAGTCACCTGAGGCAGGATTCGAACCTGGGTCCCTGGTGCTGTGAGGCAGCAGTGCTAACCACTGAGCCACCATGCCCCCAGTGAGCACCCTGATGAAGAGCTTTTTCCTGAAACGTCGATTCTCCTGCTCCTCAGATGCTGCCTGACCTGCTGTGCTTTTCCAGTGCCACGCTTTTCGAATACTTTCATTGAGTGGAGATTCATCCACACTTCCCAACAAAAAATGTTTATTTTGTTTTTCACACTTGTATGTATAACTTTACATTTATCCAAATTGTACTGATATACAGCTTTCTGTTTCTTCTCAATCCTACAAAACCATAAGATCTAGGTGCAGGAGTAGGCCATTTGGCCCCTTGAGTCTGCTTTATCATTCAATAGGATCATAACATTCCTTATCTAATTTAATTCATAAATATAGTGAATATTGAGGTCTCAGCACAGATCCTTTGTGAGACAATGTTAGTCATATCCTGCCAGTTGGAGTATTTGTTTATTATCCATGCTACCTGTTTCCATGCTCAGATAAGTTGCCAACCAGTTCAATAATTTGCATTCAATTCCATAACTTTCAGTTTTAGCGAGCTGTCTCTTATAAAGGGATTTATGAAATGTTTTCTGGAAGTCAATGTAATTAACATTCTTGATTCAATAAGATAGGTTTTTCTTCAAAATATTTGATTTTGTTAATCAAGTTTGGCCTATCATTTACAAATCCATAATTGATCTCTCTCATCAGTTAAAGATGCGTTCAGTTACCTAACTCTTAATTACAGAACCTAGCAAGTTCCTAATAGTAGATATTAGGCGAATTGGTCTCTAATTTCCCAGCTTTCCTTTGTCAGCTTTCTTAAATAACAGAGTGATGGAGAAACTTTCTAATTATTTTTCATTCATTCATAGGATGTGGGCAGTCTATGCCAATACTTATTACCCATCTCTAATTGCTCTGAAAGCAGTTAACAGTCATTGCTGATCCACATTATTGTGAGCCTGGAATCACATGTAGTAGGAATAATGAGCAGGTACTCCAATTGTTAGGATGTGACTAATGTTGTCTCACATGCTGTCACTCTAGAGCGCACTGGAGTGTGAAAAATGAGAAAAACAGATCACAGGAAAACAGATTGCCTGCTGACCATTACTGTTCCGTCTTCCTTCTCTCTAAAGCTCCATGAGAGAATGAATATACAAACTGAGATTAGAAATGTTAAAAATGTAAGTAAAGTATTCAGTTAGCTTCTCGTATATTTAATTGATGCCAACAGAAGGGAAATAAGTAGCGGGTTAAGTCTTCTCTATTACTTATAAGTTGTTAGGTTATTAAAGTTTATCAGTATTATTAGTTTATTAGTAGTGATGGCATTTAATATTAGTAGCAAGGTAATTGTCTTAGAGACAGCAGAAAGAAAGGTCTGCCCTGTCATTGAGCATACAGGCTCTACTCTGTGGGAATTCCAGGACTCCTCTTGTGTCCTGAGTAACCATGTATACAGCAGTGTTGTCACTAGCAGCAGCATAAACAGCAGCCAGTGTCACCACAGCACATATGAGAAGTTGACAGCTACATGGATAGCATGGTAATACTTAAGGCACAGCTTAGGGGCATGCAGGAAGAAAGAGAATGAGCAGCCACCAGTGAATTAAGATGAAACAGGCAGGAAATGGAGGAGTTCCTTGAGTGCATTAGAATCTCTATTATTCAGTAATATTCAGTATTGAATAGTGATTAAAATGATGGTTAACTTAGGGACTGCAGCCAGAGTCAACCTCATGAATACCATGATTGGCTTAGCTGCACAGGCACAAAGAAGACCACAAGTGATGAATGTAAATGCTATTAATGATGAATATTGGTGATGGGCAGGTAGAGATTTGCCGTATGAAAATATGAGGTTCTGACTATAATAAAGAATCGCAAGATTAATATTCTAGATTCATTGTGTTCAGGAAAAATAGCAAAGAAAGCAAAGGGGGTGAAGTAAGAGTATTAATTAAGGAAAATGCATTGCTGAAGAATGAAGATGTCATAGAGGGATAAAGGACAGGATTTATTTGGCACTTACATCGTTTAGTGTAATTGAGAGGCCACCAGCTAATGGGAAAAATGTAGAGTGTTGGACCGTATTCTAATATGGGTTCTTCAGGTCTTCACACAAACATAGACAAGGCTTCATAGATATCATTAAATCATGGTTATTGATACACTGCACATTATGGTAATGCTACAGAGCAGCATGCTCCAAAGCAAATTGGGTTCAACGTCTTAACAAAACATTAACACATAACTACTCAGGTCAGTGATATCACAGCTTTCCTCAGAGGCTCATCTATATATTCATTAAACCTCATCGTTCAATAGAGGAACAAATTTACATGGAAATTACAAAGAAGTTCAAGAATTATAGAACAGTAGGAAAAATGAATATAGACTGTAATAATAATTGTCTAAAGGGCAGTTGGGGACAAGATTTCCCAGTGTGTGCTCAGAAAAATTTTCTACAGTGCTATGTTTCCAGTCTAATGAGAAAGAAGGCATTGTTGTATTTGGCTTTTGGGAATGACGTGGATCAAGTGTCAGTGGAGATCATTTCAAAGACAGTGATTATTGCGTCCTGAGGTTTAGGAAGGCTTTGAAAAATGATAAAGGATAATCCAGGGTAAGGATAATTAACTTCAACTTCAGAATAGATCTATGACAGACTATTTAGAATCAAGGCTTGGCAGTAAAAGAAGCAACTGAATAATTGGTAACCTTTAAAGAAGAGAGAGATTTAAAACAGTTGATGTTTATTCCCATGACAGGGAAATAGAACAATCAAATCTAGAAGTGTCAGACTGATGGAAGCGATAGAGACTAAGATGAAGAAAGGAAAGTGTATCTATGATAGAATAAAATATAGAATATCCTTTTAATGTCGTGTAGAGGTGGACAATCCAACTAAAGAACCAGGTTTAATACAGAAAACTCAGGGTAGAAGTGAAGAACAAAGTGATAGTTTGAAAAGATTTATGCTATAACTGTATTTAATTAAGATCTAAATAAATTCATTTATTTAATAACTTGTATAGATGTTAATGGGAGGGTGTTAGTATAAGCACTAAAATAGTCCAAACTACTTGATATAAGTGAGGATTTGGCATTGTTAACTCTTGGACATAGACAGGGAGGCAACCTGTACATAGTTCCTTCATAGGGTGAAGAGGTTAAAGATATATCTCATGATTATTAATGAATGAGTATCAGTTCCAGTATTCTTACAATAATTGAAAATATTAGATTTTGTGACTGATTATAGTTCTGCATAACATTTTCTAATCCTGGTTTTCCATATATCTGTATTTCTATATTACCAGTAGCTACCAATATATGAAAAAACAGATGAGAACCTTAATTCACAAAATTGTGCTAAATAGGAGAGACCATATAGAGACACATTTCCAGTCACTTTGTCAAAAGCCACAAAGAGGTTCAGAAATACATGAAAAAATAATGTCATTGATGACTTTGTCAGATGTGGCCCATGTTGGGGCAGTTTAAAAGTTACAGGAAGATTCCCTACAGTATGGAAACAGGCCCTTCAGCCCAACAAGTCCACACCTACCTTCTGAAGAGAAACCCTATATTTACCCCTGACTAATGCACCTAACACTATGGGCAATTTCGCATGGTCAATTCACCTAACTTGCACTTCTTTGAATTGTGGGAGGAAACAGGAGACCCGGAGGAAACCCACGCAGACACTGGGAGAATGTGCAAACTCCACACAGTCTGTCACCCGAGATAGGAAGCAAACCCAGATCCCTGGCACTGTGAGGCAGCAGTGCTACTCACTGTGTTATAATATATTAAATTATTTAGAATATAAATTATTTGTCCATTGCACAATGCATTGTATGATTGCAAGTAAAGGTGTGAACAGTTTTTTAAAAACAGATTGACTTTACCTTAGAATTACAATTTCAGAACACCACCAACTTCATGCTGAATAGTTTGTGACTCATCTTGTTATTCTGCTCTGCTGAATCTCATTGTCAGATACAATAGGACTTCTAAGTACTTACAGTTTGAAATCACAATTAAAATCATACATGAACCAGATGTATTCAGTGACTAATTGTATTCCCATAAGTAACTTTATAGAACACAAGGCAAGATTTTCCATAATACTATATTTATAAAACTCCTTTAACATTAAACTTGGGGTGGCATGGTGGCTCAGTGGCTAGCACTGCTGCCTCACAGCACCAGGGTCCTGGCTTTGATTCCCGCCTGTCTGTGTGGAGTTTGCACATTCTCCCCGTGTCTGCATGGGTTTCCTCTGGGTGCTCCGGTTTCCTCCTGCAATCCAAAGATGTGCAGGTCAGGTGAATTGGCCATGTTAAATTGCCCACAATGTTAGGTGCCTTAGTTAGGCTGTTTCCACACTGTAGAGAATCTAATTTAATCTAAACTTTTTCTAAAGCTGTCTGAATTTTTACAAGGCAAGTGGATCTGAGAGGGCAAATGAGAAATTAGAAAGTATAAGTAACAAAGAAGTGATAAGGTTTGGGACCAAATCTGTAAAATGATGGAAAATACATCTCTCTCCTTTGGGAAGGAACAGATTGGGTGAGCAATTAAACAGGACAGCTCCGTTTCCTTAACCTATTTCTGTTGATTTCCCATTTTGATGTCATTGGTTTTATTGATGAATGAGGCACCTGCCAGTCTCAGACCCAAGTCTCATTTGAGATCCCAGGATACCACAATGATTTATAAGGACCTTTCATTGTCTTGTACATTCCATTAAAAATGCTTGCTTTATTTTTAAACATATTCATGCTTCATCTCACCCTATCTCCATCACTAGGGTCTGAATGACAATAAAATGGATTCTGCCCTTTTTCTGGATTAGTGGTGCTGGAAGAGCACAGCAGTTCAGGGAGCATCCAAGGAGCTTCGATTCTGCCCTCTGTCACTTTCTCTGATAATCTTCTCATCAAACTTTGAGAGATGAAATACCTCATCATTACTTACAGTGTGGAAACAGGCCCTTCGGCCCACCAAGTCCACACCGACCCGCCACCAACCCAGACCCATTCCTTTACATTTCACTCCTTCACCTAACACTATGGGCAATTTAGCATGGCCAATTCACCTAACCTGCACATTTTTGGACTGTGGGAGGAAACCGGAGCACCCGGAGGAAACCCACGCAGACACTGGGAGAATGTGCAAACTCCACACAGTCAGGCGCCTGAGGCGGGAATTGAACCCGGGTCTCTGGCACTGTGAGGCAACAGTGCTAACCACTGTGTCACCGTGATAGGGCTATCAAGATATCTTAAATTAGTGGAACAAAGAATTTGGAGAGAACAGTAGTGAGATGAAGCATGAAGATGTTTAAAAATAAAGCAAGCATTTTTAACGGAATATACAAGACAATGGGAGGTCCTTATAAATCATTGTGGTGAAAGCAAGTGAGTGACAATGACTCAAAGCAGCACAGAACATTGGTCGTAGATTTGGCCAAATGTGTGGGAAATACAGCTTTTGAAACTAGCAAGAGAAACATTGGAATAATCTTGTCCTGATAAAAGCATGTATAGGTTTTCAGTGGAAGCTTAGGTAGGGGCAGAAGTGCGCAATGATAAAAATAAATTGTTTCGTACTGGGGAGAATCTTAGGTCCAAGCCTCAGCTCCAATTCAATGGAATCCTATGAATAGGTTGGTTTAAACTGAACCAGGTATCATGGAGGAGCCAAGGAGGAATTGCAAAGAAGGCTTGACATGTGGAAGTAGCTGAAATTGATGGTTTAGTACTCCAATGTTGAACTGGATGGTATAGCCTCTGAAGTTTAACTTTCATTCTAATTGGCTTAAAGGGGATAACTATAGGCTGAATTGGGAGAGGTAATCTGAAGTGTCTTTTAGTTTTCAATCCTCACAGACCAACTCTAGTATACGTATGACTTCACACGTTTCACAGAATGTATTAAGTTTACCATGATAAATATATGAAGTGACACTTAATAAAAATAGCAGAATCAGTCCGACACATTTGGGACACTAGCTCATGACTTCTGGTTGGATGCTTGTCTCTTAGTGTCTTCTGTTGATGGGTCAGTCTTCTTTCTTCTCTTCTTGCTGCAAACCTGACTGTTAAATGGTAATATTTCTTAACGCCTACTTGTCAGTGCCTCTGTGCATGGTCAGTGGCATCTTTGAGCATAGATTGGCTTTCCAATGCATGAACATCATATGATCAGTCTTAGATTGACTGGCATTTGATCAATTTGTGATTGACTTCTTAATGGTGATGGTCATCCTCCAAATATCACTTCTTGTTACCATCTGCCTCCTTCACCGCTGCTCCCTCACCACCAGATGCCTGGAGGAAGAACGCCTCATTTTCCGCCTCAGAACACTTCAACCCCAGGGCATCAATGTGGACTTCAACAGTTTCCTCATTTCCCCTTCCCCCACCTCACCATAGTTCCAAACTTCCAGCTCAGCACTGTCCCCATGACTTGTCCTACCTGCCTATCTTCTTTTCCACCTATCCGCTCCACCCTCCCCCTTGACCTATCACTTTCATCCCCTCCCCCACTCACCTATTGTACTCTATGCTTCTTTCTCCCCACCCCCACCCTCCTCTAGCTTATCTCTCCATCCTTCAGGCTCTTTGCCTTTATTCCTGATGAAGGGCTTTTGCCCGAAACGTTGATTTTACTGCTCCTCGGATGCTGCCTGAACTGCTGTGCTCTTCCAGCACCACGAATCCAGTTTCCTTGATATGTCAGTCAATTTAAAAAGACAGGACTATCTTAGACAGAGTTTTCCTTTGTCCTTCAGAGTTAGGAGTCACACATTTTGCAAGACTTCTTAATTGACCATACCACATGTCACTAGGTATCAAATATTACAGCTGAACTGAATTTGCACAACCTCAGTTATCTTACAAGAAATCATAACCTAGTGAATTAAGTGCAAATAAGATAAGGTAACAGGTAATCATTGTGAGATATACATTAAATTAAAGACAAAATAACTATATATAAAACTACAGAATTTAATTCCGAAGTCATGTGTATAGACCTGTGATGTACTTTAAATGAAATTATCCTTTCTCTAAAGATAAAAAGGTAAGCCAATTTAAAATGTAGAGATATGTTGCTAGAAACTTAAGGCTGTTTTGCACAATTTGCTTTGACAATTAAACTCTAAAGTCACCTCATATTTGCTCTGTAATCAAGTAAGTCATAAAATGTAACAGCATGACTCCTCCACCACTATGAACACATGGCCTTATTTCTGACCTGAAGCATTTCTGACCCTAATGCAAATCTCATTTGACAACATTGATGCAGCTAGAGACAAAAAATCATATGGTACGATAGCAGTGTCTTACATTGACTATTATATTGATACCTCACTTCCTTGATCTTTACAGATAAAACCAAACTACAAACAATTGTTGAAAAGTAAACTCAAGCCAACAATAGCTAATCCAAGACTAAACATAAGAAAAGTAATTGATTCTGTTTCTGTTCTTGTAACACACTTAACACAAGCTTTTCATCTTGTACTCAATGCAACAATTCGTAAGATGATATCCTGATGAGTTCAAGATGAGCAGCTTCTGCAAAATATTTCTTTTTCAGTAATACTCAAGTTCTATACTACCAAACAACTATTTGCAAAAATATCCATTCATCTTAGTCTTGACAATTTCAGCAGATCCAACATTAACAAGATCTTTGATATTCAATTAAGGCACGTGGGTGTCACTGGCTAGACCAATCTTAATTACCCAGAGGTTGAGTCAACCACATTTCTGTGGGTCTAGAGTCAAATGTGGGACAGACCAGGCAAATTTCCTTAAGGCATTAATAAATCACTTGGATTTGTATGACAATTGACAGTAGTTACACAGTCACCATTAGATCAGCCTTTAACTGAATTTAACATTCGCCATCTACCATGGTAGAATTCAAACTTATGTCCTAATAACATTAAACTGAGCTTCTGAATTACTTGCCCAGTGACAATAGCACTGTGGCACCATCTCCTCAAGCAGTAGAGTATTCCAGATTTTCATTGATTTTTGTAAAGTAGTGCTTCCTGATTTCACTCTCAAATGGTTTAGCCATAATGTTAATGTGGCCCATCAAGGAGAAAGAGTGTACCTATAAATTTTGAGGAGAAGGAGTTATTCAGGCAACCCCTAACTTTAAAAAGTGCTCCCGAGTTCTACTCATCTTTTGCCTTAAGTTTGACGCCCTCCTTAAACCATTTAGTTAACCACAGATGGTGGGTGTTCCTTTTGTAATTTTTCTTCATAGTAGGAATGTATTTATTCTGAATATTAGACTGGAATGAAACAATGGAAGGGCAATTCCATTGTACAACAGTCAACCATGGTGAGTACAATGGAGATATTAAGGAGGAAAACGGGGGACAATTCACCAAAATAAACTGTCATTGTTAATATATATTCCACACTGTGGTAAGGTTTGCAATTATAGTCCCAATTTTAACTCAGGATGCAACGAGTTGGTAGTGTGAGCAGAAGTTCTGTGTAACAGAGTGAGCCAAAGGGATTTGCATAAAACCTCAAACACAACTAGGCAGAAACACACAATTGGAGCAGGGATAGGCACAGACAGAGCAGTTCTGAAGAGGAAGACAAAGGCAAGGACCTCATGGACTCAGCCATATAATTGCCTCCATCATACATGCCACTATTCCAGGCCTGCCAAGAAATTTCAGTGCTATATCTGGACATTTGAAGAAGTCTGGTTGTATCTGCACTCCGCTATCAGCTCCAGGAAAGCTGCAGCCATGTCCTCACAAATGGAATCAGTAACGCCAGATTTTAACATTTGTCAGTAACTCAAACAACTGTGGTACAAGGTCTGGATTCTACCTTGGAGAACAAGTATCTACCTTGGAGAGCTTACTAGAATGGTTGGATGCAGTTTTCAAGGAGTCATTCATGGTCTTATATACTGTCAGTTCTCTCTACAGATCAATGGAAGTGATGAGCCCCAGCCTCATGGAAGTTGGAGTGGTGTGATATGAACAACATGTCTGTTTTTTTGCCACCTTGTACACCAGTGTCCATCATTGTCTCAATGGTATACTTCCAACAGGTCAGTTGAGCTAGACAGTTCAGGGAAATACTCAAAGTGATGTAGTCTACAGCCAGAACTTCATGAGCTTAAACATCTAGAAATCATTGGCAACAAACAGCTTAAGGTCTCTAAAGGGGCAACAGCAACCTTGAAATAGCTTTCTTAAGGTCACTAGGCAGCCATCTACTGGGGTAGAAAACTGAGGAAAATTTCTTATGGGAAAGAATACTGGAGTGAGAAATTGGTGAAAGATAAGCAGAACTTCAGTTGACCATGTTTATCATATTTGATACTTTGTTCTGGAGTTATAACAGCTTTTGAATCAGTGGGTGGAATTTCAGGCAGCATGGTGCAATGAGAAGTGAGACAGGTGATGTTGGTGTTTGCAGTGGATGTAATATCAAGATGTCTTTTTTCATTTTGAACAAAAGTTTTGTTGAACTGAGAATAGTGAATTCCACACCTGCACCAAAGTGCCAAATTGAATTACGTGCTAAAACAGGTTTTAGATTGACCAGATTTACATGACAGGACTTTTTGGTAGGGTAGTTGTGAGTGACAGAATTCAATTGAAACATTTTGTTCAAAAGGTGGTAACTGATTGAAAGTAAATCAAAGTATCAGGTGAGTATTTTGTAAAAAAATGAATGTCTTTAATTTTTAAAGTGTTAACATGCATAAATAATCAGTAAGGATCAAAATACTACAAATGTTATAGTGTTCTTCTGAAATAGGAAAGTAGCATGCATTTATGATTTATAGTTATGCATCGACAGTGTTACAGTGGTTTACATGCAACACAAATAGATTTGCATATGACAAATAATGCTTAAGCTAACAAATGATATGTCAGGCCGAACAATGTTTCTATACAATGAAAAATAAATTAACATTTTCTTGCTGATTGTTCTAATCACAATATCAAGAAATGTACTGATCTGCTGACTTGTGATTCAGAACGACACCAACAGTGTGGGTTCAATTCCCAGTGTGAGGTTACCATGAAAAACTCTATTCCTCAACCTCTCGCCTCACTTGAGGCATGATGACCCTCATGTGAAACCACCACCAGTCCTTCCTCTTAATGAGAGAGTAGCCCATGGTTCAGTAGGACTATGGCGAATTTATCTTTTTATTCCATCATCTTGAATCCAAACTGAGAATTATTCGTTAGTGATTTTTTTAGATTTGAAACTAATAAAATTTGACTTCTGTGTCACAGAATCATAGAGATGTACAACATGGAAACAGACCCTTCGGTCGAACCTGTCCATGCCGACCAGATATCCCAACCCAACCTAGTCCCACCTGCCAGCACCCAGCCCATATCCCTCCAAACCCTTCCTATTCATATACCCATCCAAATGCCTCATAAATGTTGTAATTGTACCAGCCTCCACCACTTCCTCTGGCAGCTCATTCCATACATGTACCACCCTCTGCGTGAAAACATTGCCCCTTAGGTCTCTTTTATATCTTTCCCCTCTCACCCTAAACCTATGCCCTCTCGTTCTGGACTCCCCGACCCCAGGGAAAAGACTTTGTCCATTCACCCTATCCATGCCCCTCATAATTTTGTAAACCTCTACAAGGCCACCCCTCAGCCTCCGACGGTCCAGGGAAATCAACCCCAGCCTGTTCAGCCTCTCCCTATAGATCAAATCCTTCAACCCTGGCAACATTCTTGTAAATCTTTTCTGAGCCCTTTCAAGATTCACACCATCTTTCCGATAGGAAGGAGACCAGAATTGCACACAATATTCCAACAGTGGCCTAACCAATGTCCTGTACAACCGTAACGTGACCTCCCAACTCCTGTACTCAATACTCTGACCAATAAAGGAAAGCATACCAAACGCCTTCTTCACTATCCTATCTACCTGCGACTCCAATTTCAAGGAGCTATGAACCTGCTCTCCAAGGTCTCTTTGTTCAACAATACTCCCTAGGACCTTACCATTAAGTGTATAAGTCCTTAGGAGAAAGTGAGGACTGCAGATGCTGGGGATCAGAGCTTAAAAATGTGTTGCTGGAAAAGTGCAGCAGGTCAGGCAGCATCAAAGGAGAAGGAGAGTCGATGTTTCGGGCATTAGCCCTTCCTGAAGAAGGAAGGGCTCCCTTCCAGTCTTCCGGCACCTCATCTGTGATTATCGATGATACAACTATCTCAGCAAGAGGCCCAGCAATCACTTCTCTAGCTTCACACAGGGTTCTCGGGTACACCTGATCAGGTCCTGGGGATTTAACCATCTTTAACCATTTCAAGACATCCAGCACTTCCTCCTCTGTAATCTGGACATTTTGCAAGATGTCACCATCTATTTCTCTACAGTCTATATCTTCCATACCCTTTTCCACAGTAAATACTGATGCAAAATATTCATTTAGTATCTCCCCCATTTTCTGTGGTTCCACACAAAGGTCGCCTTGCTGATGTTTGATGGGCCCTATTCTCTCCCTAGTTACCCTTTTGTCCTTAATATATTTGTAAAAACCCTTTGGATTCTCCTTAATTCTATTTGCCAAAGCTATGTCATGTCCCCATTTTGCCCTCCTGATTTCCCTCTTAAGTATACTCCTTTTTCCTTTATACTCTTCTAAGGATTCACTCGATCTATCCTGTCTATACCTGACATATGCTTCCTTCTTTTTCTTAACCAAACCCTCAATTTCTTTAGTCATCCAGCATTCCATATACCTACCAGCCTTCCCTTTCACCCTGACAGGAATATACTTTCTTTGGATTCTTGTTACCTCATTTCTGAAGGTTTCTCATTTTCCAGCCGTCTGTGAGTATAGAAATAATCTGTTAACTTGAAATCATGTGAATAATTGTGGGAATTCTCAATTTAAAATGTACATAAGTTCCTCCATACTGGAATAAAAGGAAAATGCTGCGAATGATGTAGATGAATGTGAGTAGAATATGTTGATATCAACTATGAAGAGATCATAGTGCACGATAGCAGGAGCATTTAGTCATAGAGCCATAAAGCTGTACAGCATGGAAACAGATCCTTCAGTCGAACTAGTCTATGCCAACCAGGCACCCTAAATTAATCTAGTCCCATTCGCCAGCATTTGGCCCATATTCCTCTAACCCCCCCCCTACTCCTGTACCCATTCACATGCCTTTTAAATGTTGTAATTGCACCGGCCTCCATCACTTCCTCTGGCAGTTCATTCCATCCATGCGTCAGCTTTTGTGTGAGAAAGTTGACCTTAGGTCCCTTTCAAATCTTGCCCCTTTCACGTTAAACCTATGCCGACTAATTGTGAACTCCCCCATCCTGGAGAAAAGACCTTGGCTATTCACCCTATCCATGCCCCTTCTGATTTTATAAACCTCTATAAGATCACTGCTCAGTCTTCGACGCTCCAGGGAAAAGCCCCAGCCTATTTAGCCTTTCTCTATAGCTCAAACCCTCCAATCTTGGCAACATCATTGTAAATTTTTTCTGAACGCTTTCAAGTTTCACAACATGCTTCCTTTGGAAGGGAGACCAGAATTGAACACAATATTCCAAAAGTGGCCTAACTAATGTTCTGATTACAGCTGCAATGTGACCTCCCAACTCCTGCACCCAATGCATTAACCAAAAAAGGCGACCATACCAAAATCTTCTTCGCATGTCTTGTCTACCTACGACTCTACTTTCAAGGAACTATGAACCTGCACTCCAATGTCTCTTCGTTCAGCAACACTCCCCTTATCATTAAGTGTATAAGTCCTGCCCTGAATTACCTTCCAAAATGCAGCACCTCACATTCATCTAAATTATCGTTATGTCATTTATATATTTACAACATGAATTGATAGTGGACAAAAAAATTGCACCTCTATGTCACTGCACACTTAATATTAATATATTTCATACTTCTGGATGGAACTAAATGTTACTTGATGAATGGATTGTGTAGTGCATGGAGATCACAGGTTGTCAGGTCCTGGTCATTCAAAGGTCCTGCCTCAGACTCTAACAGTGAAGTCAATAATTGTGGAACTTCCTTCCATTGGATTGGAAACATTTGCAAAAATAGGAAGAGAGAATCCATCACATTCACCAAGCTCAGTGACAGCTCATAGGCTCGGAGGGGCAGAGCTTCAAAATTGAGGGGTAGGACAAGAGACTAAGGGCAGTATTTCTCAAACACTGAAGCAGTCCATACCAGTATGCAATGAGAATTGGGTGACATTCAGGCCTGGGCTGAAAAGTAGTAAATGACGTTTGCACCGTGTGAGCACCAGGCAAAGGCTATCTCCAAGAGAGAATCTAACCTTGATGCTGATGGCATTCCCACCATTAAATTGCTCACCATCAATATCCTGGGGGCTACAATTGACAGATGCTGAACTAGAAGACCGATATAAATACTGTGGTAAGAAGATAATTCTGAGGCTGGGAATTCAGCTCCTGACTCCTCAAAGCCTGTCCACTACCTATAAGGCACAAGTCAGAAGTTTGATGACAGCTCCAACAACACTCAAGAAGTTCTACAACCTTCAGGCCAAAGTAGTCTGCTTGACTGGCATTACACCCACCACTTTAAATATTCATTCTCTTCATGACCATTATACAATTGACAGCACTGTAGTTTCACCAGCAATTTCTGTTTTTGTTTTTCCTTCCAAACACACAGGTTTTTTTTTGCCACTGAGAAGGGAAGGACAACAGCTGAATGGAAACATCGCCCTGCAAGTTCCTCTCAAAGTCACACACCATCCTGATGTGGAACTTTATAGCTATTTCTTCAAAATTGGCTGGACAACTGTCCTTCCTAATAGCACTGTGGGTCTACCTACACCACATGGATGGCAGCAGTTTAAGAAGGCAACTCTCTACCACCTTATTCAGAGCAATTAGGGATGGGCAATGTTTTTAAAAGCAAATATGTATTTAAATGTACACTACTCATTAAATATCTTTATCTATACTCAGAGATACTGAAGCAGTTCTTTACAGTATTTGTGTATCAAGAAATTGAAACAGTGAAATTTGACACTACCTGCAGTTGCAAAAACCAATGGCATTTTTTAGTCATAGAGGACACTATTTACATACATTGAGGGAATGAGAGGGTCTGATAATTAAACACGCCCTCATTAAATTTGGGCAGAAAGACCTGAGCCAGAGATCTTTCTTCATTGCGCCTTGGTAGCAGCTGACCCAAGCTTTAGTGCATCCCTCAGCACATAGTCCTGGACCTTGGAGTGTGCCAGTCTGCAATACTCAGCTCTTTGCATTGGAAGGCCTACAAGTTTCAGGCAGACCAAAGAACATCTTTCACTGAGTTGATGGTGCTCCAGGCGCAGTCAATGTTTGTCTCAATGTAGGTCCTGGGGAGCAGACTGTAGAGTATACAGTCCTGCATCATGGAGCTACGCGAGATTAACTTCTTTAAAAGGCACATTCCATCAGGAGATATATGACAGTCTCTTCACTGGTGCAGCCACTTCAAGGACAGCATGCGGTAGCACACAGACACCGGGCATGCATGAAGGATCTGACAAGCTTCTCACCACCAGCTAAGCTATATGTCGGTGCTTGTTTGAAAATTCTGGTGATGAGACATTCTGCCAAATGACTTTGAATATACTTAGGGTGGATCCCATCATTGTTCCCTATCTTTTCCCCACAGGGTCTCAAAGATACTATGTGCTGACCACCGCCTGATGGACTTGCGCTCAAAGGTGGGTTTTTTTTGTAATTTTTTCCACAAGGGACAGGTGATTTGGAATGGTCCAACTACTTGGAGCTTTCACTGGTGCCAGGGCCAGGCCCAACCTTTGTAACATTGGGAATAGGTAGACCCTCATTACATAGTGACACTTGGTGTTGACTACTAAGGGTCTTGGCACAGCTTGATGCAGCACATACACAGGTGGCCGTCAGGATGAGGCTGGCATTGGGTATTGTTCTCCCTCCCCTTAATCAGAGTTTTATGCATGATGTTCCTGCTGACCCAGTCTATCTTTGACTTCTAGACTAAGTCAAGAGTAGCTTTTATTTGGAGGACTGCAGATGGTGGAGATCAGAGTTGAAAGTGTGGCGCTGGAAAAACACAGCAGATCAGGCAGCATCCAGGAGAGCAGGAGAATCGACGTTTAGGGCATAAGCCCTTCATTAGGAATTAAAGCTTTGTCATTTCTATCATATACAATTGATGCAGTGAAAAAAAAAGAGACAGCGTTCCTCCAGGACCAAGGTGCTGAGATGGAAGATGGCAAAGGAAAAACAATCATAAATAGCCACACATTTAACTCCAGTGAAAATGATCTTTAATTTTCTTCACCGCAGATGAAACTGGGAGCATTGTACTTCTATTCGAAAGACGAATTTGGTTTGAATATATGATGTAGATCCTTCATTTCGTAGTCTAGCGGTATTGAATCCGGAGTGGTAAGGAGGTATTTAAATGTCAACAAGGCACTGGGTTGGATCAGAGTAATCATTAACAGGCAGCTGCAGTCATTCGTGGCCGTCTCCCGCGCTCTCTCTTTCCTCTTGGAAGAACTTGTGAACACTCGGTACAGTTCGCACGCACTCACTTCTTCACATCACAACTGACGGGAAACTTTCCAGTCCCGCAAAGTCAGGGGAAAAAGAAACACTTGAGGCAGCGACAGAGGAGGGGCCCTGGGGAGATGTCAAAAGGACAGTGCCCGGGACGCGGGAAAGGGGAATTCGTTCACCACCAACAGTCGCTAAAGTTTCCTGATCGATTGCTGCGATCTGTCACAGGTTTCTCTCTCTCTCTCTCTCTCTAAAACCCTGACAACAGGCAGCTCGCTCTGCTCTGACTGAAACCTACACTAAACTACACCCGTCACTTTCTGTCAGAATTTTGGAAAGTTACATGACGCACGGAAATCGCAGGTAGAAGGTGAGACGACTCTCCGCCGCTGCCTGCAGTCAATCTCCGGTCTGTGAACATATACCTGAGGACAACAAGAAGGACACAAACTGGGAAAAGCTCTGATGCGTCTCCGGAATTAGCCAAACTCTTCAGGGTATTTAGTGACTGGTTATCACTTGGCTGCTCTCTCTCTCTCTCTCTCTGTCTCGGTGTGCCTCGCTTTTTCTCTGGCCCCAAGCTGTTGGTCAGGAACAGTCCAGTGGGTAATTATTAGTAGATGTCCTGGATGGAGGTGCCGGTGTTCTGTTGAGCCTTACGACAAACCTGTGCGAGTGTAATGCGGGCATGCTGTGTGTATGTCACTGCAAAGAGCACATCGCCTCCCTTTGCCAGGCAGCTTATAGACCACAGCACTGAGCAGGACATGTCTACCAGGCAGCGGGCAACAGCATGAAGCCACTAGCGCTCTCCCTGCTCCTTCTGTGGCCATCCCTCGTCTCTCTGAATGGGGCAGGGGATGGGACCTGGGCGAGGTTTGCCAGCCTGCCTTACCCGGAGGACAACCTGTTCCTACATGATACCTTCCCTGAGGGCTTCATGTGGTCTGTGGGCACATCAGCTTACCAGACAGAAGGGGCCTGGCAGCAGGATGGAAGAGGAGCGTCCGTCTGGGACACCTTCACCCACAAACAGCTCAGTGTCAACGGGGATGTGGCCAGTGACAGTTACAATAACATAGAGAGGGACATTTCCGCCATCCAAACTTTGGGTGTCACACATTACCGCTTCTCCATCGCCTGGGCCAGGATCTTCCCAGATGGCCTGCTCTCAAGCCGCAATGAAGTTGGGCTCAGATTTTACTCACACTTCATTCAGAGACTCCGAGATATAGGCGTTGAGCCCATAGTGACTTTGTACCATTGGGACCTGCCTCAGGCTCTCCAGGACAGGTATGGAGGCTGGGTTAATGAAACCTTGGTAGAGCGCTTCAGTGAATACGCCTGGTTTTGTTTCGAGTCTTTCGGGCACCAGGTGAAGTATTGGATCACAATCGACAACCCTTACGCCCTGGCTTGGCACGGATATGGCACGGGAAAGCTTGCTCCTGGTATCAAGGGAACCCCACATGTACCCTACACAGTGGCACATAATCTGATTAAGGTAAGGCGTTCCGTGATACTGAACGATGCCTTGCGACCTGTATTCGATATAGCTCTGGGAGCACCCTGGTTTAACTGGGGATACCAAAACCTTCTAGAATGAGGGCTGAGTGGAAGAAATGTTGACCACGAAAAGGAAGTCAACTTTCTCTCGAGTTAAAACTCTATTAAACTAAACATTGAAAGAGCCCCTGGTACAGAGGAACTAAGTGTTTGGACAAATAGTTGTGTTTTATCATTTTTTTTCAAATTGTGATCATATGTAGAAGAGTTTTTTTAAAAAAAATGACGGCTCAGATATGTTCAACCGAACTTTGGTGAAGAGAAGGAAAGTTTTGAAGATTTGCGTAAATCCCGTGTGATCGAGTTTAGTTCAATAATACTTTGTAAACAGTTACACTTTTCACAAAGCAAAGCTACATGACGACATGGGATCGTGCAGACTTGTCAGTGTCCTTGTTAACTTCAACACAATTTAAAAAAAGACTTTGTCTAAACGGAATATACCAAGCAATGTGGTTATGTGACATTGGCCAATGGAGATAAAATTAGAGACTCGTAGAATTGTTATAACAAAGAGGTAGACCATTCGGTCCTTCACAACTGTGCTGGCTCTGCGCGACAGCAGCTCACTCTGCCACGTCCCCGTCTTTTCCTCTTAGTCCTGCACCTCCCCCCCACCCCACCCTTTTAATTCATGATCCAATTCCTTTTTTTTGAATGCCTTGGTTACACAGGTGGGAAAGAAATCCTCAAGCAGAGGAATGTAAACTGTAAATGTAAAAACTACAGAAAACAATCATTCCGATGGACATAGGGAGAATTTTAACAAGGAATTGTCAGGAGAATAAACCAATATAAACAGTTGCATATATTAACAACTTAACTGTAATCAAGAAAAGGATGGATATCAAAGATTTTATTTGGATGAAAAAAAGGGCATGAAGACTATTTCTTGGAAGAGTGATTTCGCTCTCACATAAAGAAACAAACAGAAACAGGAGTAGAACAGTTGGCCCTTCAAGCCTGGTCCACCATAGCCATTGCTGATCACCCGACCCAGTACCCAGTTCCCACCTTCTCCCCATATCCTTTAATCCATGTAGCCCTAAGAAATATATCTAATTCCTTCTTGAAAATATTCAATGTTTTGGCCTTCAATTACTTTCTGTGGCAAAGAATTCCACAGGTTCACCACTGTCTGGCTGAAGAAATTTCTCCTCATCTCAGTCCTACCCCATATCTTTAAGCTATGACCCCTGATTCTGGACTCCCTAGTTCATCAGGAACATCCTTCCTGAGTTTACCTAGTCCAACTCTGTTCAAATTTTATAGGTTTCTTTCAGAGCCCTCCTTATTCTTTGAAACTTATGTGATTGTAGTCCTAACCAATTCAGACTCTCTTCATGTGTCAGCCCTGCCACCTCAAGAATCAGGGTCTGATAAACAATCGTTTAGGCAGATAAATGTTCATTAAACACGTCAATGGATTTTATGGCACTGCTGTGTCCCCTCTATAAGAAAATAACTGCCTCACCTGGTTGAAAATATTTCACAATGATTGCAACATCAAAGAATTGTGTCATAAATAAATAAATCATAAATCCATAATGAATCATGAACCGTTCTTGAGCAGTAGTTTATCCAGGTGCTAGCACCAGCTGTATAACTAACTTATCCATTGGTTTGGAGTTACTGGATATCATTTGTTTGAAAAACATCAGGTTGAAAATGACACTTTTTTTTACAAGTTCTCCTCTTGCACTCACCAGCACAATTCTGAAAAAATATCCAAGCAAAGGAAAATCACATTTTATATTGTATGAGTGCTGATTGATTGGCACATGGACTCAGATTGGTAGAGGCATTACCATAGAGAATGCATCAGCTCTAGAAGTATGGGCCTACCTACAGCAAATGGACTGCAGTAATTCAAGAAGGCACCTCCCCATCACCACCTTCTCAAGGGCAGCTAGTTATGAGCAATAATTGCTGGCTCAACCAGTAAAGCCTGCACCTTGTGAATGAAAAAAGAAAGTTGGATGATAAGAAGTTGCCAAACCTTGTTTAAATTTTAAACCAGGGTGGTTGTCTCTGATTGGTCAAGGCATTGCTCTGAGAAATAAACTGGAGAATAGCTTGCTTTGTTGAGTTGAAAAAGGTGCAGTGTATGCATGTATTCTTTCTGCCTGCCTGCAAAGAGGGCCCTCTCCTTTCTGAAGACACGGGCCAAATACTTTCTTATCTTCTGCATTTATGCACAAATTACCATGTATATCTCTGACAGACCTAATGTCTCCCTTAGTCATCCTTTTGTTCTTGATGTGCTGATCAAGCATCTTGGCATTTTCTTTAATTTTATCAACTAATAATTTTTCACATCCTCTCTTTGCATTCTTAATTTACTTTTTCTCTTCACCCCTGTACTTCCTCTGATCTTTCTAAAGAATTACATTTTTGAGATTGTCACAAATTGTAGTTTTTTTTAACCCTATCTACTTCTTGGTAACCAGAAAATTTAGCATTGCAATCCCTCTACTTTGTGAGGGTATGTTTACACAGTGCCCATGCAATCTCGCTTTTGAATTTCTTCCACAGATTTGCCACTGATTTCTCTTCAAGTAGCTGTAATTAGTCCACTTTTACCAGATGATCTCTCAGCTTTGTAGTTTGCCTTCCTTAGTTTAGAATTTTTACTAAAATGAAAACAGAAAGTGCTACAGAAACTCAGCAGATCTGACTAAATTTGTGGAGAGAGATGCTTTCAGCATGATGGTTTTACTCCTTTCAGTTTTGTTCTATCTTTGTTCCTTTCCATGTAGATGTCGAATCTAGATTTATTATGATCATTATCTCTAAGATGACCACCCACTGATATTCCATCCTCTTCGTCCACTTCCATTTCCTAAGGATAAGTCTACAATTGCCCTCTCTCTCATTGGGCTTATTACATGCTAGCTGATAAAGTTCGTTTGAATACAATTCAAGAATTTTGTGCCCACTGTGCCTTTCACACTGTTTATACCCTGGTAAATATTTGTATAGTTGAAGTCCCCAACTACTGTCGCTCTGTTGTTTTTTGACTTAAGTGTTTGCCTACATATTTGCTCCTCTAACTCTTCCCCACTTTTTGTGAGTTTACAGAACACAGTGAACAACGTGGCTACCTCTTTTGTTTTGTTTCTGAGCTCAACCCATGCGACCTGATTTGATACTTCAATTCAACATTAAAAATCACACAACACCAGGTTACAGTCCAACAGGTTTAATTGGAAGCACACTAACTTTCGGTGTGCTGCTCCTTTATCAGGTGACTAAAGGAACAGTGCTCCGAAAGCCAGTGTGCTTCCAATTAAACCTGTTGGACTACAACTTGGTGTTGTGTGGTTTTTAACTTTGTGCACCCCAGTCCAACACCAGCATCTCCAAATCATCAATTCAACATATTTTACTCCCTTACAGCCATGATTGATTCTTTAAGTAATAATGCTACACTTCCATCTTTATTTTTTCCCTTCTCTATCCTGCCTGGATATATTGAGGATGTTTAACTAACATTCATGCAACTTTCTATGCCAAATTTCTTTATAGCAATGACACATGTCTATCTGCCTGATGAAGGGCTTTTGCCTGAAACGTCGATTTCGCTGCTCGTTGGATGCTGCCTGAACTGCTGTGCTCTTCCAGCACCACTAATCCAGTATCTGCCCCCTTAGCTCATTGATTTGTTCTTAGTACTCCTTACGTTTACATATTTATATTTTAATACTACTTATTTTCTGTGATGTATGATTTTTATTCTCTGATTCCTATCTTTCAAAGTCATTTGTTAAGCTTTGACCTGCAATTCCTATTCCTTTGCCAATTTTGTTTAAGCCCTCTCCACTAGACTTCGTGGGGATCTCATGGCAACAACTTGAATTTGGGCATTAGGAAATCTCTGTACAAAAATATTTATACTCTCCTGTTCAGGTATAGACTGACTGGCTTATGACATTCCATCTTCTCCAAACTGGTACCAATAGCTCAGAAATCTGTGCCTAACCTTGTACAGCACCTTTCCAGGTTCATTCGAATGTTCCCGGTATTGAAGGAGCTTTTCATGAACAATGGCTAAAGAGGTTGGGTCTCTACTCACTGGAGTTTAGAAGAATGAGAAGTGAATGAGATCTGTTTGAAACATGGAATTCTAAAGCGGCTTGTCAAGGTAAATGCAGAGGGGATACTTCCTTACTAGAGAGAGCTATAGGCCAGAGTCCTTGTGCGTTTTTAAGGCTGAGATAGATAAATATTTGATCAGTAAGGGGAATCAAGAGTTATGAGGAGAGGGCAGGAAAGTGGACTTGAGGAATGTCAGATCAGTCATGATCCTATTGCATGATGGAGCAGGCTCAGGGGGCCGAATGGCTTTCTCCTGTTCTGGTTTCTTATGGTCTTAAGGTCTTAACAGCTGTCTAGCCATGTGTTCAATCACTTAATTCTCCCATTTCTGTACTTAATAGGAGATCAGGCTGGAAGTAATCTTTCGACTACTGCTTTAGAGGTTCTGATTTTCAGTCTCAAACCAGCTCCCTGCAATCTGCTTTCAGGACCTCATCCCCCCATTCCTACCTAAGTCATATGTGCCAACATGGTCCACATCCTCTGGCTGATCACCCTCTCCTGGAAGAATATGCTGCAGCCACTCCCTTACACTGCCATTAGGGAGGCAACATACCATCCTAGAGTCATTTTGACAACCACAGAAATGCCTATCTGATCCCCAACTACTAAATCGTATATCATTATTGCTATTCCATTGTACTTGGACCCTCACTGTACAGCTGAGTCCCCAGTGCTGCCCTCAATTTGGCATTGGCTGCACTCTCCTGAGGAACCATTAGCCGCACCAGTATCAAAAATGGAATACCAATGCAAACACAATAGATTCAGGGGACTCCTGCACTACTGCTTGCTGGGTTTAGCTGACTTAATGGTCAGTCATTTCTTCACTGTCAGTGCACCTTGAACCTGCAGTATGGCTGCCTCGCTAAATGTGCTGCACATGTAGCCTCCGTGTTGCAGGTGCAAAACTGTGACTTGAGGCATTGCTGAAGTTCCAAAACCCAGAACTCAGGACTTGTTCAGCCAGTAGCATATCTTGGAGATGTGTTTGGCTGGGATACATGGTGTCTCTGTTACTTTATACATACTGCAGGATATGTACTACTCAGACAAGCTGACCTATCATACTGTAATTTTATAAAAATATATTTGTTATGATTAGAATAGTAGCAAAACGTACTAGTACTCACCAATCAGCTTTTTTCCTCAGTACTGGAATAAGACAGGAAGCAGCTCCCAGACTGTCCTCTTGTGCTATTTTGAGTCTTCCCAAGCACTCTCCTTCTGTGCTGCTCCAAACCCTTGGACTGCTCCCCGCTCTGAGTGCCTGTCTCATCTAACATGTTCTTCTCATGTAGAGAACCCTGGGCTGATTTATCAACTGGGACATCGAGAAAAGGAAACTCATTTGAATGCTCCATTTCAAAGATGAATTTGAGTGCAGACTTGTATTCTTACATGTTGCTGCACATAGAGTAAACATGTCATTTATGTGTCAGAAATATACAAGAGAGAAAAAATTAGGCATCACTTCACTGAAGATGTTTTTCTCATGGAATCTAACAAAGATGTTTACGAAAACTGGACTTAGTAGCTATCTCATGGTACCAACATTTATTTGGGTATACATTGTATTGTTAAACTAATCTCAGTTGCACAAGTTGCTGAGTTCATAAGTTCAATGAATACTGATAATACAATGATGTTGGGGCAATATCATCACGATATAGTGCTGCAGTGCAAATGTCTCTGGCTTCTATGAGTGGCACGATGATGAATAGGTAAGCAATGTCAAATGAGCACATGGTACTACTATTATCGACATTCTGTGTTGTTTTTGTAAATGTGAAGAAATTCTTCACAATGCTGTGGAAAACTTGCTGATAACTATTTGTAGCAATTCACCCAATCTTGCTGTGCAAAACTATTTCTAGATAAGACAGTACTTCATTTTTATGTGTCTTGGGCAACCCATAAAATACAGATGAATGAGCTATGAGGACCAAACCCCATTGTATAAATCACCCAGCAGCTCATTGTTCGTAGAAGAAAGTGAGGACTGCAGATGCTGGAAATCTCTGGGACACACACACCCAACAACCCTACCGGCCTGTGGCTGACCACTTCAACTTCCCCTCCCACTCTACCAAGGGCATGCAAGTCCTGGGCCTCGTCCACCACCAAATCCAAGCCACCCGACACCTGGAGGAAGAACGCCTTAGGACCCTTCAACCCCAGGGCACCAGTGTTGTTTGCACCAGTTTTGTCATTTCCCCTCTGCCCATCTTATCCCAGTTCCAAACTTCTAACTCAGCACCACCCTCATGAACTGTCCTACCAGTTCATCTTCTTTCCTATCTATCCGCTCTACCCTCCTCTCCGACCTATCACCATCACCCCCACCTTCATTCACCTATCGCCTGCCAAGCTACCTTCTCACAAGTCCACCCCCCTCCCATTTATTTCTCAGCCCCCTTGGGAACGCTCACATTCCTGATGAAGGGCGTATGCCCGAAATGTCGGGTCTCCTGCTCCTTGGATGCTGCCTGACTTGCTGTGCTTTTCCAGCACCACACCTTTTAAGCTCATTGTTCATACTCAAGCCCAGCACGCTTCTTTTAAATTTTGCTTTTGAACAAGGCTCCCCAAGCACGCTGGGCGGCAGATCCAATGGAAACAAATATAGCCCTGTCATTAAGAATGGCATGCATTTTGTTGACATAATTAGGCTTGTCAAGGATGACTATTCCTGTCTCCCTGTCAGGTTTAATAGTTCTGGGTGGCCTTGAGGTCTTGCAATGCTGCCAGACATTGACACTGCATATGAAATTCAGAAAAGCTGCTCAGAGCCCCACTAAATGCATGTGCGAGGTCAGCCAAGCTGTTTTTAAGGATTCACCATCTGCAGTGGAGTCTGACTTTCCATTTAACGTGGGCTAATGGCTCGCTGAAATTGAAATCATGTGCAAGGACGACTCTTTGCCTTCAGAGTACATAGTCATGAGATTTATGATATGCTTAGTGGTATCATTAATTGCATTGCCAAACCGCTTCCACTCAAGTGAGTTTATATTACGAGAGTGTGTTTAAATAGGTGTTGTTTATGGTGTGGTCATCTATTGAAGCAATATAGCAATCTGAATGGATCAAACCAAGAAATGAAAGCGAGATATGGACTTCAGATGAAGTTTAGTATAAAGCACAGCATAAATGAATAACCCTAGTACCAACTTATAATATCAATTGTCCCTTCAAAGCCAGTTATTTTTCAGTCTCAAATGTTGTTTGTTTTCAAGATTTTATATACTGAGAACACAGGCACAAATTGCTTCACAGAGCTCAGTTACCTAGTTCAGGCTGGTTGCTGTTCAGACTAATATAGGACATTAGGTCTAAGTTACATTGCCAGTTCTTTTTTTCACTTTTTATTCAGTGAAAATGGGATGCTTGCACAAAATAAAATACTTCTTTTTAAGCCAGAAATGAAATAAAACCAGAAAATGCTGTAAATACTTAATAGGTAAAGCTGTGGAGAGAGAAACAGAATTAATGAATCTCCCTGGCCCAATGAAGCAGATTTGGGGGTGTGGGAGTAGAGTTTAGGTAGGTGCGTCGCTGGTCAGCCCGCTGATGTATTTCTACCTCCATGTGCTTTCACTGGAGGTGGACTCTCAGTAGCAATGGCTACCTGTTTGGCAGCAGCAGGAAGCCAATTGGTGTGAATCAAAGGACAATTATTCCATTTGCTATGGGTGCAATGAAATCTTGGGACGGCACATAGGGCCCATGCTGTGTGAAGAGCTCAGCAGCACAGCTGAGGCAGCTGCACAGTGGGAAGCTACTGTCTTTTGAAACTGAGACTCCATTAGTAATATAAAGAGAGAAAGCAGCAGGAAATATTTCTTACATAGCCAGTGACCTAGCATTGAGAAGTCTGAGACAGCTGATAGAACAGGTGTTGGGTGATAATTTAGGTTGTCTTCTCCCAGCAGTATTTTCCAGGTCGATCAAGCTGAGCAGGCTACTGCATTGAAAGCTTCCCAGATATCACGCCATTGACTTCTCCACCTCCTGATGCTGCCTGGCCTGCTATGTTCTTTCAGCCTCCTGCCTGTCTAATCTGGATTCCAGCATCTGCAGTTTTTTTGTCTCTTCCCAGATAACAGACCCAGTTATTCAGTGTACAGGTAGACGACAGAAGAGAAGCTCAATGAAACTCACGAGATCCTCCCTCAGGCAGATACACACAGAGGGGTGCCTGATCGGCAGGAGATGGATGAGGAATAACCCTCTCTTGAAGTTACAGTGAAAGGGTCAGCTTTCTTGTCATATCAGAACAGCACCAGAGAGCTTGGCTGCTGGTATCTGCTGTGGATGAATATGCACACTTCAATACCAGGACTTCAGGCCTGTAAAAGTGAATGGACATCCAGTGCCCACAATTCGTCTGCATTTTCATGCTTCCAGAATTGTAGACCTTGGCTGTTGATCTCTGTAGAACTTCATATTTGGCTACCTATGACTATGGATGTAGGTTTGCTCGCTGAGCTGTAAGGTTTGTTTTCAGGAGTTTCGTCACCATACTAGGTCACAGCATCAGTGAGCCTCTGGGTGAAGCACTGGTAGTATGACCTGCTTTCTATTTATGTGTTTAGGTTTCCTTGGGTACCAAGGAATGTGACAAAACATCTGAAAACAAACCTTACAGCTCAGCAACCTGAGCTACAAATCTTCTCAAAACTCACTAACACCTATAACTATATAACTTATTATGACCTCAGTAGAAACCAATGAAGTAAATTTGCAAGTCTCATTAATAGCTGAAACATTGACATGTCAAGATTTCATATTGCAAGATGTTTATAGCACAAAATGATAAATAAAAACCCATTTACTAAACACCAGATGCAGAATCTTACAGGGATTGAATTGTGTGTGCTATGCTAAGAAATGTGGCAGGATTGGCTGAGCAAGACATGTTCGAAAAGTGTGGCGCTGGAAAAAACACAGCAGGTCAGGAAGCATCCAAGGAGCAGGAAAATTAATGTTTTGGGCGTAAGTCCTTCATCAGGAATATGGTACATCACAAGGCTGGGAGGAATTTGATTCACCTTTTAACCAAATTTGAGGTGTCAAGACAAGATTCTCACTAGGGAGCAGCAAACTGACACGCAGTTTCTATTCTACCATCCACCATGAGCAAACTAGAGACAAAACTTCTCAACATGGAAGTTGAGAACCTGGGGACCTGGTGACTTAACCTCACCACCAGCTGTGAAGAGTCTCTATGTTGTAGTGTGCAACAGCATCTCAGGGCAGAACCATAGGCACCAGCCACGCGCATCCCTTATCCACAGATATTTGTACCTAATAATTGCCAACCCCTCAGAATCCGTGTTGCCGAGGATGTACTGTCCTGCATTGTAGGGTGCATTGGTGACAGAAAGGCTGCTGTAAGGACAGGCACTCAGCTCATGGATTGGGTCAGGATGTTTCCTCGCCCTCCTAGCGAATGCTAATTGAGCACCTATCTGCCTGGTCCTAGCATCCATGCCATGCCTTACCTTGTTTTGCCATGCGCACCATGCCTGCTACAGTTAGTGCTTCAGCTAGAGCTATCACAGTTGTCATACTGATGTTCTTTGTGCAGACACACATACTGCTGGTCATACTTGTCTTTTCTGTGTTGCTGTCGGCACACTGAGACATCAATCTAACACCTCCAGAATGTGCCAGCTGCTTGCCGGGCAAACACATGGCATGTTTATTTAACCAAATGGGCACATTGGAAATTGGATGGGGGTTCATCCGCAGTTGGGTCAAGTGTGTGTGGGGGGAATGTGGACAGCTGTTATCAGTGGGTACTGAGGCTCTCAGTTATGGGCTGTCTGCACACAGTGTAGGGATTGAGTCAGCTGTCTGCTCGGGCTGGTCACAGTCAAGGGATAGGTCTGACTAAAGTCAGGATGTGGCAACAGTCAGTCCTATAAGGTCAGCACTGGCAGTCAGAGGAATCAAATATTCTCAGGTGGGGAACTGCAACGACAGTGATTAGAGGTTTGACCAGTCATGTTTAGAGGATGTTTGTTGACATTGCTTAGGCACCTGGGGTAAACACAGCACTGGGGTCCATGTGTTGATCAGTGAAGATGGTGCATGGACTAGCTGTTTTAGGGGTAAGGGTGCAGTAGTCAAGGCCGTGGGGTGAAAAAACATAAGTTTGAGATGTTGATGTGGGGACAGGATGGTAATGGGGTTTCAATCAAGGTATAAGGAGACAATCAGGCACAACATCAGACAGCATGACAGACTACAGCAGGATTGGTCATTGGCATTGATCATTACCATGGCATCCACAGTGCGGGCATGGAGGAATAGGGTTGGCATCATTTAAAGTGAAATGTTGGGCTCAGCAGACAAGGTGGACAGTTGGAGGCCAAGTGCAGTATGGTGGATTGCACAGAGTGGGATGTGCAGAAATTGACTATCAGAGTAATGCAAAATAACAGGGCATATGGAGGCACTGGGTGGTGGGGTACATTTCTGTGACAATTAGGCAGAACCCAGTGCTGATGATGTCCACTGCACACTGTTATCCCTGATATCACTTGCCATTCTCTAGATGCAAACGCAATTGTAAAATGGCTGGGACAGGAGCCAGTGTCAGTTTGATGTGTGGGAAAGTGTGGGATCCAAATCTGCTGAACACCAGGACATTGAAGGATAAAATGCATGAAACATGTGCTTGCAAACTGAAGCTACATTTAATTTGTAATCACTTCATTGAATATTGATGAGTAAACTTCCAAACGTCCATGCAGAGCAAATGTGCTTAGGGTTCAAATGTTGATTAAAGACAGTTTGCACACATACCATTGATGCTTACAAATTAAACATTGGCATCTCAATGATGACAAAATTATCAGTGGTCGCCATGACTTGGAGGTGCCAGTGTTGGACTGGGGTGGAGAAAATTAAAAATCATGCACCACCAGGTTATAGTCCAACAGGTTTATTTGGAAGCACTAGCTTTCGGAGCGCTGCTCCTTCATCAGGTGATTGTGGAGGTTAAGGTCATGTTCACAGAATTTATAGCCAAAGGAGTCCAGTGTCATGGAGATGGGGTACAGTAAACAATCTTAGATTAAAACTTTCATTTGAATTACATTTATGAGAATGTAATTTAAAAGAAGTTCTGGAATTTACATATCAAAGAACAGAAACCAGCATATCCCATTATAAAAGATGAAAGTTTTAATCTACAATTGTTTACTGTATCACATCTCCATGACACTGGGCTATAAATTCTGTGAGCATGACCTTAACCTCCACAACCACCTGATGAAGGAGCAGCACTCTGAAAGCTAGTGCTTCCAAATAAACCTGTTGGACTATAACATGGTATTAAATGATTTTTTAAATTATCAGTAATAACTTAAAAAGAGGTGAACATCAGCCAAAAGTGACTCGTAACTTGTGAAACTTAGAAGGGTGCTGCGGGAGATGGAGATGGTCACTGTCGTCTATAATATGTATTATAATGTACTTTTATAGGATTCAATGATGTTTGATAGTTGATATGGGTCTGGGGTAGGAACAGTGGGAGAGGGGCATTGGAGTGCTGCAGACACTCCCTTTTGATGTGATGTGTTGCTGACTCAGCCAACGTGGCACCTTCTCCAAGCTGGTGCACATGCTGAGGCTGAAGCTGAGTGAATGATGGAGACATGGCCTTTGTTATCGGATTCAATAAGTCTGATTGTCTGGAGGAGTATATGCAGCGCTCACTTCCACCCATGGTTCGTTGGAAACATAAGAAATTTTTTTCACTCCTTGGGTTCTCCAGGAAATTTATTTCCACTAAAGTTGTGGTGTAGTGGCCATACCACTGGACTAGTAAGCTTGAAATTGAGGCTACTCTTTTTTAAGGACATAGATTCAAATCTCACCACAGTAGATGGTGAAATTTGCATTCATCAGGAAAGCCTGATCCTGCCCTCCTCAGCCTTCTATATATGTATACTAGCAGCCAGTAGCCATTGAGAATGCAAATCTTGGGTGACTTTCCTTTTCCAAGCCATTATGCTATGGTCAATTACAGTATCCATATTTCTATCACAGTTATGACCAACTAACTCAGTGTCGGATATAATTCAAGCCCTGGAACCTCTTCTTTTGCATTGCCCAAGCACCCACAAGGAAACATATTCAATCATTGGGTAGATTGTGTGTGATTCATTTACATTTTTTGTAAATACTTTATAGATACTTGCAATACCTAGATTTTAGATTACTGGCACAAGCCTGTCTGAAGACTGCCAAAGTCAAATGAAACTAATAGTTAAGCATCAACTTATTATTCAGTTAAGCTTTTGCAAATTAGGCCCGTTAAGTGGGCTGGTGTTCTGTGGGTCAGGGTCTAATTTAGCCGATATAAGTCTCACCCCGCCAACTGAAGAACTTAAGGGGTACCTGTCAACTCCATTGGGAGGTCAGATGGTATTAAGTGCCCAATGTCTGCTTTTCTCTAGCATTGAGGATCCTGCCAGTGGAAGTCCTGCCTGCTGAGACCTACTGCCCAACCAGAGGCCAGCAGTTTCTTATTGCTGTGAGTACCAGCTATCAGCAGATATCAACAATGCACCTATCAGAGGCCAGGATCAATTAAGAGCCACAGGCCACAGTGTGGTTGTAGGTCATGGGTTGGAGAACTCACAGAATGAGACTCAAGGGATTGAAGGCAGGAGCAGGGGGTGACTTTCAGCGGAATCTTTCCCTGGTGATCAGGCACTGGATGCCTCAGAATAAAATACCTGTTCTAGTAGATTACGCTGCAGCCCATTAGGTGGTGTGAGAAAGTCATGACTCTCTAATTTAATCTCTAATTGTGGTGAATTGTGGTGGTCCCAGGAAAGTTTATATCAATTGGCTCATTGATAACGTCATTGACATCTTGCTGCTAATGCCTGAGAATCCCACACCAGCCCCTTTTGCCCTCTGACATGATGGATGGAGGATTTTCCCCAGCTAGAAGTCTGATGTGGTACCTGTGTGGAGTTTACACATTCTCCCTGTGTCTACTTGGGATTCTGCTGGGTGTTCTGGCTTCCTCCCGCAGTCCAAAGACGTGCAAGTTAGGTGGATTGGCCTTGGTAAATTGCTCATAATATCCAGAGATATGCAGATTAGGAGGATTAGCCATGGGAAATGTAGGGTTACAGGGATGGGGATTTGGGTGAAGACTTGATGGGCACAATGGCCTCTTTCTGCACTATAGGAATTCTATGATTTTATGATGCCATCTTTCTGGTGATTGAATGGGCCCCATCACCATGGTTCCCACTTTGATGGGCTACATTAAACCTAGAAGAGTCAAATTGCTCGTCATATATGTTTCATTATAAGTTCCTTTTCCAACAGAATATGTTACGTTCATTTCTTGACCAAACAGAACTCTCCTACTTAAATATTTAGTTTCTCTTCTACGTCTTTGGAAAAATGAAGTAATAACTTCTTATCCAATGCTTAAGCAGTAATCACATGATTATTTGTTTGGTGACACAGTAATTCCCTCAAGCAATCTGTTGCATACTCTACTTGTATTGCAGTGTGTTGTGTATATAATATAACACTACATAATTAAAGCTGTTGATTTTCCATGAAATGCTATTGATTTGTTCTTTCATCTACTAAGCAAAGAAGGTAGTAATTCAGTTTTACTATTTATCTTTCATTTAATGTTGGTTACATGAGCGTCCCTCTATGTACTCAGCATGAAAAATAATTAGTATTTTGAAATGGAAGTCTACTGACCATTCTCATCAATTGACATCCTGAAGAATCTTTACTACTGAATTTGCCTTCCAGTAATTGCAATCACTAGGAGGTTGTGATGGGCTGGTTTGTATAATGGAATAATGTCTTAGAATATACTGCAGTAACATTGCTTCATCCTTCATCCCAGTCCTGACGAAGAGTCACTGGACTGGAAGTGTTAACTCTAATTTCTCTCCACAGATGCTGTCAGACCTGCTGAGTATTTCCAGCAATTTCTGTTTTTGTTACTGTGAATTTGCAATTACCTTTAATAACACAGGTCAATTAATACAGGTGTAAATGTTACACAACATTACAATGTTCTTCAATTAGTATTTCTTTGTAACTCAAAGTAAGCAGCTGAATGCCGGTCGTGCTCTCTATACCACGCTCAGCAGTTTCAATCTCAATTTGGTTGAATTTTCAACTCCTTAAAATTTCAATATTGCAGGCATTTGTCTATTTTGCATAAGGAAAATTTAGGGGATATACAAAGTCGATGAAATGCAATACAGGTCATTCTGTTATAACATTCATTTCGTCAACATAAATTCGCTGTAACATGATTGACACGATGCTGTTACTACAACAGGAACTTTTAAAACATGGGTTAGCTGTAACGCGATTACAGCGCCAACGCTTGGAATGCTGTTTCTATAGTGCGATTTTTCTGTAACGTGGAGTTGCACAAGAACACAACTGTCGTGTTACAGAAGTCCTGACTGTATGCATACAGCAATAAAGTATCAGTATTGGCTGAGTGATTACTGTTGCACTTCTGAGAAGGGTGGTTAGCTCAAAGATACTGCTATCATTTCTGATTAAGGAAGTTGTATATTCAAAATCTTACTATTGGATTATAAAATCCAGGCTGATACTTTGTGCTGAAGGGGTATTGTCGAAGATGCTGCCATTTGATGAGACATTAAACTCTTACAGTCTGTCAGGTGAATGTAAAAAAACCCATAAAATGGGTGTGAAAAGGAGCAGGGATCCTGGCTAATATTTATCTCTGAAACAGTATCATGAATAGCAAATTTCTGGTTTGGGTTATCTTATTGTCAAATATTGATGTCTGCCTTATACCTGCTGCAATTGCATAAAAGGTTTCAGCTACAGCTCAGTAGTAGTACCCACACCTCTAAGACAAGGGGTTATGGGTTCAATTCTCACGCTAGAGACTTAATTGCTTTACTTAAATGCTGTTGCAATACTGAGAGACACCTGCAGAGGCACTGGGTTCTTGGTGCTACATGAACCTGAGGTGTCTCTTTGATCTGAAAGATCCTACAACAGTATGGGATTGTAAGGAGAACAGAGGAGTTGTCCTTTGTATTTTGGTCAATATTTCTCCCTCAATCAGCCTCAACTGATCATTATAGCATTTTTATTATGCGATATACACATGCATAAATCAAATGCTAGGTTTCCAAAATTATAATATTGAGTATTATATACATTTAAAAAGTACATAAGAACATAAGAAGCAGAATCAGGAGTAAACCAAATGGCTTCTCAAGCCTGGTTTTCTATTGGTTTGACAGTAAAGTGCTCTGGAACATACTAAGATACAAAGGTGCTATACAAATGTAATTTCTTTCTTTCTGCAAGAACGAAGACCGAGTGCAAATGTAATTGGTGGAGTAAAAGCACTTTTGAATGGAAGGTACTTTTTAAATGCAAGTTCATTCCTAAATGGAATATTGCTTTGAAAGAACTGAACCAGTACACTCTTACTAAATAATTTTAGTAATTAAATACCCAACAAACAATATCAGTAATGACACAAGGATATCTGTTGGAAAATGCATACGTCATTTAAACCTTTTTAACCCAATAGCTCAATTAGATTGCAATCAGCTAATTTATGATAAGAACCTGCTAAAAATGTCAGGGTTGATGTGTATTCTTTTACAATATTGTTTGTTTCTAATGACCAAGCCCCTTTTATACAGTTTGAAAAGATAGGTTTAAAATGCTATATTGGTTGAAACGTGGAAAAATAGAAGTCTGAATTGTAAGAGAGTAACTGTTGATTCTGCTTTTCTTAATGAGATGTTTAGCATGAGCATAAGAACAAAGATGGAATTAGAAGAAGGAATAGCCACTTGGTCCTTTGAACCTGTTCGACAATCAATAAGACCATGGCTGAGTTCACCATTCCACTTTCCTATCTGATAGCTGTTGACTCCCTTGTTGATCAAAAATCTAATTGTTTTCAACTAAATTCAATGAGCACCCCTCCATTGCTTTCTGTGAAAGGGAATTCTACATAAAAATGATCATCTTAGAGAAGAACAATTCTCCTTTTCCTCATCTTATTCTTAAACTGTGTCTCTTATTACTAGACTCCTTAACAGGAGGAAACACCATCCTGATACACACCCTTTTAAATTACCTCAGCAACTTATACTTTTCAATAAGATTAACTCTCACTTTTCGAAACTCCAATGGTTAATAATTTAAACTCTCTAACCTTTTGTCACAATATGAGCCTTTCATCCCAGGGATGAGTTGAGTGAATCTTCTCTGAATGGCTTCTAATGCAATTAGATTTTTTTCTTCAAACACAGAAACCAAAACTGTACACTGCACCAGGTGTGGTTTCAGTTAAGGCCTGTACAGCTGCAGTAAAATATCACTAATTTTATGTTCCATTCCCCTTGCAATTAACTGCAGAATTCAACATACTGTGGGTGCTAGAAATCTGAAATAGAAAACAAATTTACAATTACCTTCCTAATCCCTTGCTGCACCTACAAACTAATTTTTATTGTGATTCATATAGGAAACACAGCTTCCTCTGCATCATTGAATTCAGAAATATTTCTTCATTTAAATAGCATATATTTTCCATTTTTCTTACCAAGTGGACAAGTTCATATTTTCCCATGTCTACTCCATCCACCAATTTTTTCCTGATGTACTTAAATCATTTATATCATTTTGCAGACTTTCCACCTCTTCTTGACAACTCACATCCCTACCTATCTGTGTATTTTTAGCAAATTTAGCTATTGTACTAAGTCCCTTTACTCAAGATATTGAAATGAGCTTCAAATAGTTGAAGCTCATTACTGATCCCTGAGGCATTGCACTTGTTACAGTTTGCGAATCTGAGAAAATAATATTTATCTCTAATCTGTGCTTACATTTACCTAATCAAACCTTTATACATTCTAGCATGTAACTCCAACATCATATGCACTTACGTTGTGTAGCAACCTTTGATGTTAAACCTTTCCAATGCTTTTTGGAAATCCAAGAGCACCAATCTACAAGTTTTCCTTTATCAACCTACTTATTATTTTCTCAAGAAAACTCTAATAAAATAATAAAACAAGGCTTCCCTTTTGGGAAACCTTGTTGACTAAATCTGATCAGATTATGACTTTCTAAAAATCCTCCTATAACCTCCATAATAATTGATTCTAGCAATTTTCTTAAGACAAATGTTTGGATAATTGATTTCCAGTTTTTTACTTTATGTCCTGAATCATTCTGTTCTTGGACAAAGATGTTACATTTGCTTTTTTCTAATCACTGAGACCTTTCCAGAATCAAAAGAATTTTGGAAAATTCTAAGCCTCTGTGATGTCTTCAGCTACTTCTTTTAAGACCCCAGATGGCAGGCCAACCAATCTTGGCAACATGTCAGCTTTTGGATCAAATATTGTTTCCAGCAACTTTTATCTGGTAAGCATGATGAATTTAAGTTCTCGTCACCGGCCTCCCTCTTCACTTCTTGACTACTTTGTAATTGTGGTTTTCTAAGTGTTCTACAGAAAAGACAGTTACAATGTATCTGTTCAGTGCCTTCCCCAAATTATGTTTTTCATTATCAGTTCTCCAGACACACTCTCTTGAGGGCCAATACTAACTTTAGCTACTCTTTTTCTGTCCATGTGTGTAAAAAGTCTTGCTATCTACTTTTATATGACTAGCTAGCTCTTGAGTTTGGGAGGTTCATGATCACAGTTACCTAATATGGACAGGTAACCATTTGTAAGGAATTTTCAGGTAGTTTATTAAGTTTATTAAGAAGCAGCAGTTGATATATAATGCATTTGTTAATCAGGCAAGGAATGTCCAAAACCATGACAACTGGGGATGGTTAACTGGTGCCAGAGGACAAACAGGCTGTTGGCATGGAATGGGCCAGCTGTTCATGACATCAGATGGCAGTTGTCCTATTCCCCACCTTGTCAGAAGATTTGTTTCCATTCCTTTGAGAAGAAACACTTCTGATTTTGCAAACTATTACATTCATAATAGTGTGGCACGTGATAAATCTTTTGTTTTCATTTCTTCTACCACCATTACATAGTGGCACTAGTGCATAGCGTCGACAAAATGGGCTTTACATAGAACTTTGCAAACCCTTGACGTCTGCTACCTCAGAAGACAAGGGCAGCAGATATACAGGAACATCATCACCTGCATATTCCCCTCCAAGGCACACACCATCCTGACTTTCAACTATATCACAGTTTGTCACTGGGTCAAAGACCTGGAACTTCCTTCCTAATAGCATAGTGGGTGCTTGTACAGTCCAAGAGGGGAGTCACCACTGTTTTTCCCAGGCCAATTAGAGATGAGCCATAAATGAGAACAGAATGTCATGTGCTAAACTCCCGGGGAATGGTTGGAACACCAAAAATCTCACCAGGGTTTTCAATGTAAGAATCCTGCCTCTCACCTTAATCACTTTCTTTTTGCATCAACGCTGCTGGCTTCTCCACTCTTCATATGACTCTATTTGATCTAGCTCAGAGCCATAGGCATCTGAAACACTACCCAATGAGAGGGGCAAAACCAAAATCCTGCAGATGCTGGAAATCAGAAACCAACATGGAAAATGTTGCAAATACTCACCAGGTCTGGCAGCATCTGTGAAAAGTTTTCCGTTTCTTGCATGAACATGACATTGATCTCACAAGAGGCACCTGCTGTCTTCTGTCAGGATGCTGGTATTCCTTTTCCACTGCCACTTAGCCTGTTGGATCACCCTGCTCCAGCCCACATGAAAATGCTGTCATCTGCAGCTTGGTCCATACTGCTCAAAGGTTGCCCACCATAGTTGGCTGAAGTATTCTCCCTGAAGTATTTCAGCAGCCTTCCAAATCACAAGAAGAAGCCACGAGGGATACCCTTCCTAAGAGCATGAGGATCTGTAAACAAGTGAAGATATGCTCAAGGGACTTGCACAAGCCTTATTCTTAATGTGGCAAGTTAAATATTTTACAAATATAAACTGACTGGTTGGAGTAAAACTTTGGTTTAGAATTTTATATTGACATTAATATTTGGAGTTAAATGTGGGAAAGATCCATGGCACTTGATTGTAAGATGTCAATTTGATGGAGATTATAGGGATGACATTTAGAAAGATGGTAGGACTACAATCTTGTGGAGTCAGTGGGGCAGAAATACTGATTCACTTGCTACAAGTCTTCATTTTTAAAACGTCCTTAATACCCTACCTTCGTATATTATTTCATGTGAGCTTTTTTATTATTAGTTTTATTTATTTAATACAATTATGGAACGATTATGTGGTTTCTTATTTAGTTGCAACATTAGATATCTATAAGCTTTTCTCTTTTTCCTTGTTGCATTTGACAGGAGTTTACTGCAGTTTACAGTGCAAACATTCTCTGCTGCCAAATGGATAAAAATTGCCTTCACTTGATTGAATCGCACAGATGTTTCCTTCAGGCATATTACAAAGGTTCACTGATTCCTAATGGCAAATTAAATGTTTAGCTAGCACATACAGACTTAATCATAATGACGTCAGAATTGACGTCAGGACCTATGTCATTCTCTTAAGTGTACAATAAGGCATCATGATTTTGATGTATCACATATCCTCTATGATTTCATTTACAGTCAGCTAATACAACATCAACAATTTAAACTTATACAGCTCTTTAATGTAATGAAACACCCCAAGGTGCTTCTCAATAGCTATCAAACAAAATTTGACACCAAGCTACATAAGCAGGTGTGTACATGTGAGTAAAGGTTTGGTTACAAATGTATGTTTTAAGGCACCTTTTAAATGGAGGAATAGGATGTAGATAGGTACAGACATTTATGGAGGGAATTCTGGAGCTGGAATACTGATTTTTCATTCAATTATAGTCATTCGTCCAATCTTGCCTTAGTAATGGAAGTTTTTATTTCATGCAAATTAATTTTTATGCCATTTTCTTATCATTCAACTGACTAAAAAGAGAACTTTTTTTTCATATTCTTTGACAGGATATAGGCCAACACTTATTGCCCATTCCTAATTGCCTTTCAGAAAGTGATGATCTGCCTTTTTGAACAAATGCAACTCCATTACACACAGTTTTGCTAACAAAGGAGTTCTAGAATCTTGGCCCAGTGACAGTGATGGAGCAGCAATATAGTTCCAATATAGTTCCAAGGAAGAACTTGGAAGGGACTTGCAGGTGATTTTGTTCTTGTGCAACTGTGGCCCTTGTCCTTCCAGATGGTAGAGGTTGCAATTTTGCATGGTGATTCATTAGTGATTTGACGCAGTGCATTTTGTAGCTGGCACACAATACCATCACTGTACACATTAGTGGAAGGATTGAATGTTGAAGGTGGTGAATGGGGTACCAATCAAGGAGTCACTTTGCCATGATGGTGTTGAGCTTCTGCAGTTTTGATGGAGTTGCACTCATCTAGGCAAGTGAAGAACATTACTGACATGTAGATAATGCACAGGTTTTAAGAAGTCAGGAAATGAGCTGATCATCAAACAATTTCAAGCCTCTGACCTGCTTTTATAATTCTATGATTGGTCCAGTTCAGGTTCCAGTCAACAGCAACGTCCTGAAGGTTAATAATGTTAATAGTGGGGATTCAGCATGGTTACAGCATTGAATGTCAAGGACTGGTGGTTAAATTCTGTATTGCTGGAAATGATTATTCCCTGGCATTTGAGTGGTGTGAATGTTGCTTGCCATTTATAGGCCCAAGCTTAAATATTGTCCAGGTATTGCTGCATACAGAGAGGCTGTTGTATATGTTACTGAACATCTTACAATCATTAGCAAACATCCTCACTGCTGGTCTTATGATGGAGGGAAGGTCATGGATGAAACTGCTAAAGTTGGTTGGCCAAAGACACCACCCTGAGGAACACCTGTAGCAACTTCTGGGATTGAGATGGTTAACCACCAACAACCATTATTCTTTGTGCTAGATACGACTCCAAACAGTGGAAGGTTTTGTTTGATTTCCATTGATTTCAGTCTTGCTGAGGCTCCTTGAAACCGTATTATGTCAAATGGTGCCTTGACATTAAGGGCTGTCAATCCTCACAGTTTGAGTTCTGTTATTTTATCCATGTTTGGTCCAAGGCTGTAACAAAGCCAGGAGCAGGAATGATCCTGTCAGAACCCAAAGTGAGATGGTTATTCTTATGTAAGTAAGATTTGCTAGCACTGCAGTGACACCTTCTGTCACTTTGCTGATGACTAGGAGTAAAGTGATGTGCGATCATTGACCAGGTTGGAATTATCATGTTTTTTATGGACAGGACATACCCAAGCAATTTGCCACATTTTTGGGTAAATGCCAGTGTTGTAGCCGGCCTGTAACAGCTTGGTGAGAGTGTTGCTATTTTTGGAGCAGAACATTTTAGTACTACAGCCAGAATGTTGTTAGCTACCAAAGCCTTTTCAGGATCACATGCCTTCAGCTTTTTCTTAAAATCAGGTGAAGTGAATCAAATTGGCTAAATACTGGTATCTGGAACTGATACTGCTTTAGATATTCAACATAACAGGCTAATTTTGCATTCTGCCAACATTTATATTGGAGATTCCAGCTGAATCAGGCATGTCCTGTGATGTGGTAGTTCTGGTATTATGGGATTGTCATTGGGAAATTGTTGAGACAGAATCTTGGAAACAATTGGTCTTTGTACAGTACCTTGTGTCAATGGCCACCTCAAATTTTGTCATTGCCAGAGGTAGTTGTTCTGACAATTCCCATGATTCCATTCCATTATAATAGAACACGGTCAGTCAATTTTATTTCGCTCCATTGCTGTAATGATTTTCATTTCAGATCTTTGGTGTATTCCTTATACACTATTGTCAGTATTTTTTGGACTGGATAAACAAATATTTGCTAAGCTTTAAGTCTGATATTTCTGTTGCAATACCAAAGTGTCCCCTTCAAACCCTATATCTTTTGGCTGTCATCTGCTGAATATAAGAATCCTCATTGAAAATTGGTTTTAAGCTTAGCCCCCCCCCAGGTATCATTGTTTACTTGATTACTTAAAATAAAGCTGTCTGTTGGATGACCTTTTTTTACTGGTAAGTAATTGAGAATGTTTTAGCTTTGAATGTCATCTCCCATTGGTCCTATCATATTGGCAAAGGCAGAATGTCATCTTTTAGTGAACTGACATGATCCTGAGATTTTCCTGATGTACAAACCACTGGAAATATGATGCTGAGGACCTCAAGTGGAGGCTGAGATGAATCATCCACTCACCACTACTGACTTAAATGGTTGCAAATTCCTCAGCCTGGTCTTTTGTACCGATGTGCTAAGCCTCCCCATCATTGAGGAGCAGAACATTTGCAGAGGCTCCTCTTCTACTTAGTTGTTTAATTGACCACTGCCCCTGGATGTGTCAAGATTGCAGAGTTCAGATATAATCTGTTGAAAGTAGGATAGCTTAGTCCTGTCTATTGCATGCTGCTTCTGCTGTTTGACTTGTAAGTAGTCCTGTGTTGTAACTTCACCAGGTTGAACATCATTTTAAAATATGTCTGGTGCTGCTACTGGCATGCCTTTTGTAATACTTTCAGATATCAACCTTGCCAACATCTGGTATTCTGGTGTGTGTAGTTCACTTCCACTGATCCTCCTTTCTCTGTGATGAGTCCTGGGCCTGTCTAGTTATTAGTGGAAGAGGTAGCCCATGAGTGAGACTAAACAGAAAAAGTGTTTGCTTTCTATAACATTGTTATTAATTGCATGATAGCAATAAGGGCAGCTAAGATTAACCCATTAGGCATAATCACTGAGGATTCTCAGGAGCTGTACAGAATATATCTGCTTTCTTTGACCATTTTTGCAGAACTCAACTACCTCCACCCAAAGACTATGTAATATCCACAGCTTGGTTGGAGCTCGATGTAACATTAAAATTATTTCCTTCTGTATCAATTCCCAATACAACATCTCCTCAGAAGCACTTTCCCCTGTAATTAGCCATTATATATTGTTGTATATACCAATGTTAGATTTACTACTCCCCCAGTCTCTAACGTCATAAAAGTAATCAGTCAGGCTATTTCACAAACCCTTTAGAGCATCATCTTTTCAGATTTGAATGAAGGGTAGGTTTTTGTTTGAGAGATTTTGACCTTAATTCTGATCAGTGAAATACTTCTTTACTTGAGAATCTTTTATCACCAGATATCCTTTGTAGATGATGTTTATGCTAGACCTAATTATTGGCTCATCATCTCATCTGGAGGACCTTGAATTCTCCTGAATTCCCTTTGCAGAGGAACTCTTCCTTGATGACTCAGGTAGTTGTCTCATTACATCATCTGGGAGACTGTTAATCCAAATGTCCATCATGGGAGAGACTGCTCTGTTTGAAAGAAAAAGTACTCTCTTCTTTGTGGTACCTTGGACATCTGGAATGGGCAATGCCTTTTTGATTGGAACATTTCCCTTTTGTTTTGCAGTACCCAATTGCATAGATCAGGCAGTTTTTTTCTTCTCAACACTGTTCTAGCATTGGTCGGGTTCACACGGAATCATATGCAGTCCACCTCCTTTATCTTCAAACAAGACTGTACTTTCAAATTTCTGACACACTTGGGCTGAAGTATATAAAGTTTTTACTTTAGCCTATTGATCAGTTGGATAGCGGTCTCCTTCTGTGATTGTTTGTCTGGTGAACTAGGATTTTTTCATACCCTTAGTCACGTTACTGGAAGATTGCTTCTCATTCAGCATTAGTCTTGCCATTTGCATTGTCTGTTCTGAGAGAGAAGGTAGGGGATTGAACATTTCCACCAATCCCATAAGTCTGGGCCTTCTTTCCTGTTGACAGTATAGGAAGAGTGCTCTTACGCCAACATAGATAACCTCACCAGATTCTTTCTTCAATTTGGGTTCCACTAATCTGGAAAGGTCAATGAAATCTTCTATTGGCTTCTCCTTGGCTAGTTGTGAACAACAGTTTGTTTCTTAATAGTTGTTCTCTTGACTTTAGTTGAACTGTTTCTGCTACTACACGGATGTTAAGAATAAGACATGCTCATCAGATGATAACTACACATGCTGATTGTGAACCATGTACACATTTTCAGTTTGTGCTTCAGTGTTAACTGTAACAAACTTAATTTGGTCTTTCAGGAAAGAGACACAGAGAATTAACCTAAAGTTCATGTTGTTGATTGAATGGATATGTTCTTGTCAGCAGCGATACAGCCTTACTGCAGCTGAAGCAAGTGGGGAACTGATATCTTCACATACAGCAAATGACGTTCCTTCTTTAAGGGTAGAGTCATAGACTCCTACAGCATGGAAACAGACCCTTTGGTCCGAACAGTCCATGCCGAACATAATCCTAAACTAAACTATTCCCACCTGCCTGTGTTTGGCCCAAATCCCTCCAAACAATTCTTATTCATGTATTTATCCTAATGCCATTTATACACTGTAACTGTACCTGCATTCACCCCTTCCTCTGGATGTTCATTCCACACCTGAACCACTCTTGATGGAAAAAAAATTTCCTCTCAACTCTTTAATATCTTTCTTCTCTCACCTTAAAAGCATGTCCCTTAGTCTCAAAATTCCCCATCCTAGGGAAAAAAAACCTGTGATTCAACTTTTCCAAACCTTTCATGATATTATCACTCTCTATAAGGTCACCTCTCAACCTCCTATGCTCCAGTGAAAGAATTCCCAGCCTATCTCGCCTCTCCTTATAACTGAAACCCTCTATTTCCTGAAACATACTGGTGAATCTCTTCTGAAACCTCTCCTGCTTAATAATATCCATCCTATACCAGTGCAAGCAAAACTGGACACAAAACTTCAGAGAAAGTGAGGACTGCAGATGCTGGAGATCAGAGCGGAAAATGTGTTGCTGGAAAAGCGCAGCAGGTCAGGCAGCATCCAAGGAACAGGAGAATCGACATTTCGGGCATGAGCCCTTTGGGCATGATTTCCTGAAGAAGGGCTCATGCCCGAAACGTCGATTCTCCTGCTCCTTGGATGCTGCCTGACCTGCTGCACTTTTCCAGTAACACACTTTCAGCACAGTACTTCAGAAGATGCCTCACCAACATCCTATGCTAACCACCTTCTTAACCACCCTATCTACATGTGATGCAAACTTCAAAGAAATATGTCCTTGAACCTCTAGATGTCTCTGTTCTACAATACCACCAAAGCCCTACTGTTAGTTGTGTATTTGGGTGGCACAGTGGTTAGCACTGCTGCCTCATGGCACCAGAGATCCGGGTTCAATTCCTGCCTTAGGTGACTGTCTGTGTGGAGTTTGCACATTTTCCCCATGTCTGCATGGGTTTTCTCCCACAATCCAAAAATGTGTAGGTTAGGTGAGTTGGCTATGCTAAATTGCCTGTAGTATTAGGTGTAGGGGAATGGATCTGGGTGGGTTGTGCTTTGGCAGGTCGGTGTGAACTTGTTGGGCTGAAGGGCCTGTTTCCCCACTGTAAGTAACCTCATCTAAGTCCTGCCATTGTTTATTTTACCAGAATGCAATACATAGCATTTATCCAAATTAAACTCCATCTGCCTTTCTTCAGCTCATTGAACCAATTGATCAAGATCTGTTTGTACTCTTAAATAACTTTCTTCACTGTCCACTATACCATTAATTTTGGTGTCATCCGTAAGCGTGCTAACCGTGCCTTCTATATTCTCATCTAATTCATTTATATAAATGACAAATAAAAGGGGACTCAGCACTGACCCCTGTGGAACCTATTGGTCATAGGCCTCCAGTCAGAAAAACAACCCTCCACCATCACTCTCTGTCTCCTAATGTTAAGTCAATTTTGTATCCAGTTGACAAGCTCTTCCTGAAACCCATGTGATCTAAATTTACTAATTTGTCTACCATGCAGAACCTTGTCAAAGGCTTTATTAAAATCCAAGAAAACAACGTCACCCCCTCTGCCCTCATCAATCTTCATGGTTACTTCCTCAAAAAACTCAATCAAGTTTGTGAGACACAAAAAATAAAGAAGTCATTATTCCTTTGTGTCTTAACTACTCTTTGTTCTTCTTTTCATTCATGGATTTATTCTTGCCTCAGAGTGTACATGAAAGGATGTTTTCAGTTAGCTGTCTGCCTTCCAGGGGTTGTGACAGTTTGAGTATCAGAGCTTTGCTGCTTCAATCAATAGTTCCTTGATTCATCATCACTACTGTAGCCCAAGATCCAGCTGTTGTGGAAAGATACCATTTCACTCCACCACTGCCATCAACATCCAAGACAAGGGGTTATATAGATCCTACATGTCCTCCGAGGGAGCTGAGAATACTGTTAAAGATTGATGCTGCTGGTGAAAGTTGTGAAGTTGTGGTGGGGTGGGAGTATGGGGGGAGTGTGAAGTGGAAGTAAACAATTTAATGCTACTGGTTAAATGGTAATGGCTAAAAGATGTACAGTGAGTTCACTAGTTGTGGAGTATAGCGTTATTTCTGCTTTCCCTCTAAAAATGACCATTGAGCGTTTGCATAAGGAGCTATGTCACAGTGGCATCCAGTCACATGGAACCTGAGTCTGAAAGGTGCAGGTGGTGCCCTTTCTTACTATCTCTTGTATATTGTTATGCTTAATAAAACCTGTTAATATTCACCTGACTACAGGAAACACCTGTACTTTGAGATGAAAATCTTGAAGTTATTATGTCACTATTAAATAAAAAGAAATTGTATACTTAGACATGGTGGTTCAGAATTTTCCACATCAGCACTTGCCAGCCGATGAAATTCCACCAGTAAAAAGAATAATAGGCCTTGACAATGGAGACAATCATTCAATATATTAACATGATGTTGGTTTTATGCCTTATTTTCCTCAGCATTTATTCATTGGATACTCACATGGGAGAGCAGACAAAGAAACCCTGGTATTGGGGTTCCACAGAGACAAGGCAAGTTTAATGATGAGGTTTCAGATGCAACATTCAGATCAACTAACAAAAGAATATTGGAGAAATACTGGCTCCCCAGCATATCTTTGAGATAGCCCTTGAACTGCTGCCCTCCAAGAGCATGCAGGGTCCCCCTTGCCAAAGTCCATGTAAGAATTTCCAGAGGAGAGGGCCATGTCAGAAATGTGCCCAGTCTATGCAAAATATGAGAAAAGTTGATTGTCAGCATTAAAAGCTATTAGTGCAGTAAAATTTATGACTGCAGCTGGAATAATAGAAGAATTTGTCTTTCTTGCATATTAGAATGTTTTAATGTATTAGTTCAAGTGATAAGTAGAGCAGGTGATGGTTTTGGACAATGAAGTCCTTGGAAGGAAGTCTTATGTACTAGCTATTTAATAGTAAAGACTTGTTTGCTCTGAACGTAATCAGCTGTGAATATTTTAAATTATTGTGTTTGATTAATTTTCATTAATGAATGGACGAGTGAGTCAATCATTTTTATTTTGTGCAATCATTAAGGTAGAACTTCCCATCTACTGGAGGAAATGATGCAACAAGTTAAATATAAGTAATATTCCTACAATTTATGAGATATAGAACTTTAATGCTTTGCTCATTAGTTGTAGAGCTGAATCTACTCAGGGTATTTGGCCTCAGCCATGTAGAGCTTTGTAAACAACTTAATTGTACTTGAAGCTAGATTGCACTTATAAAACAGCCAATATATTCCGTAACTGTAGTGATTCAATAATGTTGTATAAAATCCAAGTACATTAACAATGCTTAATATTTACGTTGGTTAAATTTTTACGTTATGTTATCGTCTGAGTCAGGAGATTGAAGGCAGGTAGACAGTTTCAAATAGAACCAGCAGTCACTCTATAACCAATATGTTTTCCACAACACGAATTTTCTCATTTAGTTTAATTTTGTGTTTTATTAATCTAATAAAAAAATTAACATTATCAGTAGCCATCTGGTGTTCTGTTCCAAATCTATTACGAGCAGCTCACATCTTGGTCACGTATTTATATAACTAATTATGTGGCCTTTACCTTAAAGACACCAACACATTAACTGCACGGGTTTATCCTTCTAGTTGTGTTGGAAGTGAGAATAACATGAGAATCTGCAGAGAAAGTAAATTGTAAAAAAAATGTAAATGTTAAAAAGGTGATATTAGGCTTAAAGTTGTGGAAGTTCACTATAAAACTTATTATTTGGTAAGACATTGAAGCATTGAAAGCACTTGTTAAAATACAGTGCTAAGTGCTGAGTGAAGTGCCTCAGGAATCTTTTTGGACACAACAATTGTTTCCAATTTGCATGAATTACCCGAGCAACATTGAAGTTGGCATGGAGCTTGTGCTGCCATTTTCCGTTTTATTATTGGGTCTCCCTGACAGCTGGTCTTATCATATCCACTACTGGAAACCAATTGTATTTAGAAACTTAACCTGATTAGATTTGCAAATAATACTGACTGAGAAGGCAAAACTGTGGGCGGCTTAGAAATGACAAAATCAGTTCGATAAAGTATTTAATCGGATAGAACAAGATGAAACAGATTGTAGGCTGAAAACTGAGATGCATGAGTCATGTATAAATGTGGGGAAATGGCCAAAGAAAACACTAGAAGACATCTAAGTGTTGTGTGTTTTTTTACACACCCAAACATCCAATCATTGTGTAGTAACTAAAGCAACTAGTATGCTAGTAGAAATGGAAACAAGTGATGATATACTATCTAGGTTGCACAGTGCTCCAGTTGCACCACACCCTAAGTTACTGAATACACTTCTGGTTACTAAAACACAGGAAAATCATCATTCGTTGGAGGTGGTGATGAAACAGTCACAGGTTTTTACGATGAGAAAAGATTGATTTAATGTGAGAGTTTCAGCAATGAAGATCTTTGAATCTTTAAGTTGGAATTCATCTTAGGAATGTTCTTAGCTATCAGTCTTGTCAGGGGAGTTTGTGATTCTCCCACAAATTAGAACATGCTTTTAACCACTCAAGTAAACTTAACCAGACTCAGGATAAAGTTAAAAATCACACAACACCAGGTTACAGTCCAGCAGGTTTATTTGGAAGTACTAGCTTTCAGAGTGCTACTCCTTCATCAGGTTGTCTCCACAACCCAATGCAACACCGACTCCTCGATATCAAGAATCAGGATGTCATTGTATTCCTTAAACTATCCACTATACACAGTAGGTGATATGTTTCTACATTGATCTTAACTCTGAAACGCAAAAGAAAATAGATTCTATCAGTCTGTAGTTCAAGTTTGTTTCACAGTAAACTACTTAGTAAAACCAGTACATTTATAGTAGTTGAACATTTATTGTTCTCCTCAAAATTGTTAAAATAAATATTTCTTGTGTTTCAACACTTGATATAAAGTTGATCTTTGGTTGCTCATTCTTACATAATGAAATTGCTAACAGCTTCTAATGTGCTCTGTATACCCCAAAATAACTGCGACCTGGAAGAAAGTTAATCTCACAATTTACAATCCTCTGAAGTTGCTCTGAAAAATTAAAGATTCTCATATGTGAGTGCCTTTACCATAATAAAATGTCCCAAAGTGCAAACATTAGGTGGTCAGGCATTTATAATCTACTCCTACACAAGAATATCCCAATCTCCGTAATGATATGCAATTATTTTAACACAATTTAATAGGAAAGCTATTGTAGAGATGACAGGGACTATACATTCTACAAACATTGACAAAAACATGCTCTAAGTGCATTTGGCAGATTACGCACAGTATATATCCTTTATGAACAATGCAATCAGCTAACATGACTAGTTTTAAATCCAGTAATAAATGCATTAATAACTACACAAAACTGTAGTATTATCTGTCAAGAATGTAGCAGAGTCAGTGTTCTAATCTTTTTGGACACAACAATTGTGTCATAGTATGGTAGAACCTATACTTCTGCACCTCTAGTTAATCAACTACAAGAAACATTGGACAGGGAAAGAAAATCATATATCACGCCTAAATGTTCATATCTTCTGTTTATGGGAAGAACTAATTTTTTCTTTTGTTTCACACTTCAGGGAAATTTTGGATGACATGATGAGACAAAAAAAAAGTACATAAAAGTTGACATAATGCATCTAATAAAGATTTTAGCATTAAAGTGTAATGTGCTTTGTAAGAAAGTAAATATTTTCTTGATGATGATTAGGTTGAAGTTATTACAATATAATTAATATTATATCTAATATGTTGATTACCAGGCACACTCCAAGACTTGGCATATCTACAATGAACATTTTCGCCAATCTCAGCAAGGTCTCGTGTCAATTGCTTTGGCTTCTCATTGGGTTGCGCCAAAAAATGGGGACATAACCCCTGAAGCTGTGCAGCTCTGCCAGTGCTCTATCAACTCTGTACTGGGTTGGTTTGCGAAACCAATATTTGTAGATGGTGATTATCCAGAGTGTATGAAGAATAACCTCAAATCACTGTTGCCAGCTTTTAATGATGGAGAGAAATTGGAAATAAAGAAAACAGCTGATTTTTTTGCACTTTCATTTGGACCACTAAGTTTTCGACTTTTGGACTCAAACCTGTTATTTAACCAGTCAAAAAAATATCTTCTGAGGCAGCTTCTCTATTGGATTCACACTGAATACAACAACTCAAAAATATTCATTGTAGAAAATGGCTGGGATGACAGCAGCGGCAGCACGAAGACTGAGGATGTTTATAACATGTATCCCTTAAAGACCTTTCTCATGGATGTACTGAAAGGTAACATTTTTCTCCCATTTGATGGTATTTTACAAGTTCCACTTTAAGTTTCATTGATAATATTCTTTTAAAAAATGAACTCTAACCATTCTTTAATCTTTACAAACAGGAAATACATTTTGATGTAAAATAGTACACCTGCAGGAAGATCTGACTCCAATAGATTTAAATGGGAATTGGGCAAAAAGAATGAATGAAAGAATTTGCATTTATACATTGTCTTTCACAAATAGGACAGTCATTCAATCATAGAGCTGTACAGCACAGAAACAACTTCGGTCCAACTCATCAATGCCGACCAGGTATCCTAACCTAAGCTAGTGCCATTTGCCAGCATTTGGCCCAAATCCCTCTAAACCTTTCCTATTTATATACCTATTCAAATGCGTTTTACATGTTGTAATTGTACCAGTCTTCACCATTTCCTCTGCCAGCTCTTTCCATGCATGTACCAATTTCTGTGTGTGAAAAAATTGCCCTTAGATCCCTTTTAAATCTTTTCCATCTCACTTTAAACCTATGTCTTCCGGTTTTGAACTCCTCCATCCCAGGGAAAAGACCTTGTCTATTTACCCTATCCATGCCACTCATGATCTTATAAACCTCTATAAGGTCACCCTCAGCCTTCGACACTCCAGGGAAAACAGCCCCAGCCTATTTAGCCTCTCCTTATAGGTCAAACCCTCCAACCCTGGCAACAAGTTGTAAATCTTTTCTAAACTCTTTCAAGTTTTACAGCATCTTTCCTATAGCAGGAAGCCCAGAATTGCATGCAGTATTCCAAAAGTAGCCTAGCCAATGTAGTGCACAGTCATAACATACCTGTCTTTGTAGCAGTTGGGAAAGCTGGCCAGATTTCCAACATGTTGGTGCCTCACATGTCAGATTGATGGAGGCCTCCAACTGGTCCACTATGGGGATGGTCAGAGGCAGGGATGGCAGGTAACTGGATCACCTTTGAAACTCATTCTCTTGCTCTGCTGCTTATTAATCTGAATTACCTCTCTTCCCATGATCTCATCCCACGACAAGTTGGTAAAGAACACTTACATTCTTGCTGATGGATCCTCTGAGGAATAGGCCTCTATTGGCCTTTTAAGACAGAGAAGCTGCTGACCTCTGATTAGCTGGTGTCAGTGAGCAGGTTATTGCCAAGCAGGTGTTGCTTGATAACACTGTTAATAGTACCTTCCATCACTTTACTGATGATCAAGAGTAGACTGATGGGGCAGTAATTGGCTGGATTGGATTTGCCCTGCTTTGTATGTACAGTGCATACGTGGGTAATTTTCCACGTTGTCCATAAATGCCAGTGTTATAGCTGTACTGGATCAACTTGGCAATAGGTGGAGAAAGTTCTGGAGCATCAGTCTTCAGTACTATTGCCAGAATGTTCTCATGGCCTATACCCTTGCTGTATCATATAATTCCAACTATTTCTTGATATCACATGGAGTGAATTGAATCGGGTGAACATTGGTATCTATAATGCTGTGGCCCACTGGAGGAGGCTGAGGTGGATCAGCCACTTGCTACTTCTGGCTGAAGATTGCTGTGAATGCTTCAGCTTTCTCTTTTGCATTGATGGGCTTTTTCTTCATTGAGGATAGGAATATTTGTGGAGCCATTTCCTTCAGTGAGTTGTTTAAATTTCCCCCACCATTCACAACTGGATGCAGCAGGACTGCAGAGCTTGGATCTGATCCACTGTTTGTGGGATTGCTTAGCTCTGTCGATGACTTGTTGCTTATGCTTTTTGGCATGCAAGTAGTTCTGTCTGGCAGCTTCACCAGGTTGACACCTCATTTTTAGCTATGTCTGCTACTACTCTTGGCATGCCCTCCTGCACTCTCCAATGAACCAGAGTTGATTCTCTGGTAACGGTTTAGTTGGGGTTATGCCTGACCATGATGTTGCAGGTTATGTTGGAGTACAATTCTGCTGCTGTTGATGGCCCACATTCCCTCATGGTTGCCCAGTCTTGAGTTGTTAGATCAGTTTGAAGTCTGTCCCATTTAGCATGGTGATAGTGCCACACAACACAATGGAGGGTATGCTCAATGTGAAGGTGGGAATTCATTTCCAGGAGGTGGCCACTCAGAGTCTTAGATATCTACAGCTTAGAAAAAAGCCCTTGCGCCCATTACATCTGTGCTGGTCAAAAACAATTACCTAATTTTCCAGCACTTGGCCCATAGGCTTGAATGTCTTGGCATCGTAAGTGCACATCTCAAACTTTTTAAATGTTATGAGGGTTACTGACTATACCACCCTTACGGCAGTGAGTTCCAGATTCCCACTACCCTTTGGGTGAAAAAGTTTATTTCACATTCTCTCTAACCTCTGTCCCTTAAATACATGCCCCTTGGTCATTTTGGTCCCCACACCTCAGGAAGGACATACTCATGGGATTGTACTCATTGGAGTTTAGAAGATTAATGGGGAGATCTAATAGAAACTTACAAGATAATACATGGCTTGGAAAGGGTGGACGCTAAGAAATTGTTTCCGTTAGGCGAGGAGACTAGGACCCGTGGACACAGCCTTAGAATTAGAGGGGGTAAATTCAGAACAGAAATGCGGAGACATTTCTTCAGCCAGAGAGTGGTGGGCCTGTTGAATTCATTGCCGCGGAGTGCAGTGGAGGCCAGGACGCTAAATGTCTTCAAGGCAGAGATTGATAGATTCTTGATGTCACAAGGAATTAAGGGCTATGGGGAGAATGCGGGTAAGTGGAGTTGAAATGCCCATCAGCCATGATTGAATGGCGGAGTGGACTCAATGGGCCGAATGGCCTTACTTCCACACCTATGTCTTATGGTCTTACTGATCCCTCGAAGGTAAAATATTTCTTCTTGTCTAGGCTATCTATGCCTCTCATAATTTTATACATCTCTATCATGTTCCCTCTCAATCTCTTCTGCTCTGTGGAAAACAAGCCTGGTCTGTCCAATCCCTCTTCATAACTGACACTGTCCAGCCCACACAACATCCAGCTATATCTCCTGTGCACCCACTCCAGTGCTATCAAGTTTCTCATATAGTGTGGGTTCCAGAAGTTTTGCTAGCCCACCGTGTCATTAATGTCTGGGGGGCTGGGGTCACAGGGGGATTTGCCTTGATCATGTTGACTATTTGATGGTGTTCTGTGGAGTCATGAACCTTAATCTTTGCTTCATGTTAATACTGGATATTAGAAAATTAGTTGTGCATGTGTACATTATTGATTATATGATTGTTCTTACTCTGTACGGTTTATTCTGTAAATATTAAGCTTTATTCTCTCGCTAACTATCTGGATCTCACATTTTGTCTATTTTAAAACTAAGATTTACTGGTCTGTAATCAGATTGTAACATAGGTTTGGTAGCCTGGTCCAGGACCATAACAAGTCTCTAGTGTATTATAACAAATGTGACAGTCAATGAGCAATGAGCTAATGACTGAATAATCTGTATTTGAAACGTTGGTTGAGGGATAACTAGTGGCCAGGAACCAGGGAAAATTTCTCTTCTCTTCAAAATAATGCTGTTTGCACTTTTACATCCATCCAATGGATTTGATGAGGCATCTGTCTAATAATTCTTCCAACATCTCTGACAGTACAGCTCCCTATCACGTGGACATGTTGACTCAGAGATGAGAGTAGGACCACTGAACCAAAGCTAGCATGTCAAATTAAACAACCACAATATGATGTGAAAGAATCATTATATGTTAATCAGTTGTGCTATTAGAAAATCCAGATCCTGATTTTATGATGGCAGTAATGGCCAAACTATTGGTTTTATTGGAGTAAGGACAGTGAATGCTGACAGCAGCTTCAGAAGCCTGCAGAGATGTAGATTAACATGGCAGTCCAGAAATTATTGTCAGCAATTGTATTCGTTTTTGCTGGAGGGTTGGTCAATTTTGCAGCTGCCTGGGAATTAGGCTCAGTTTTAATCTAACAATTATATTGTCATAGAGTCATACAGCATGGCTACAGACTCTTTGATCCAACTCAAGCACGCCGATCAGCCATCTCAATCTGACCTAGTCTTATTTGCTAGCGTTTGGTTCACATCCCTCTAAACCCTTCCCATTCATATACCCGTTCAGATGCCTTTTAAATGTTATACTAGCACCCACTACATCATCTGGCAGCTTGTATCATACACGCAACACCCTCTGCATGAAATAAAAATCTCTCGAGTCCTTTTTTTATCCTCCCCCTCTCATCTTAAACCTATGCCCTCTAGTTTTGGATTCCCTCATCCTTGGAGAAAGATTTTGGCTGTTCACCCTATGCATGCTCCTCATGATTTTATAAGACCATAAGACATAGGAGTGGAAGTAAGGCCATTCGGCCCATCGAGCCCACTCCTCCATTTAATTATGGCTGATGGGCGTTTCAACTCCACTTACCCACACTCTCCCCATAGCCTTTAATTCCTTGCAAGATCAAGAATTTATCAATCTCTGCCTTGAAGACATTTAACATCCCGGCCTCCAGTCTGCTCCATGGCAACGAATTCTATTATAAACCATTATAAGGGTCACTCCTCAGTCTCTGCCACTCCAGGGAACAAAGTCCCAGCCTATTTAGCCTCTCCCTATAGCTCAAACCCTCCAGTGCTGGTAACATCCTTGTAAATCTTTTCTGCACCCTCTCAAATCTAACAAGATCCGTCCTATAGAAGGGCAGCCAGAATTGTACAGAGTATTCCAAAAGTGGCCTAACCAATGTCCTGAATTCCCAAATAATTACTCAGCTAAGTACTAACGGACTGCCTGATGGTTTGCAGAGTGTCCTGAGAATGAGGTAATTTCTCCAACATGCTAAAACTTCCCACACAATTCCCACGGTGATTAGTGCATTAGATTTCAACTCATAACTCAGGTCCTAACTTCCGTGTCCACCAATCTCAAGACTGGATCGAGGCCAACGTTCTGCCAATTTAAAAAAAAGTGTTATCAACTCAGTTGTGATATCTTGTCACTAAATGGAGAATTCTTTTCCCCTGAGAGAGAGTGTCTGTTCTCTTTCAATGAATGCACAGCAATCAATTAATCATTAAAGTCTTAGAAATACTTC